>NC_082729.1:37874385-38174385 GCF_030144855.1 Hypanus sabinus
AATCAGATCAATATATAGTCAGATCAATGTCCAGTCAGGTACACAGTCAGATCAATGTCCAGTCAGATACACCGTCAGATCAATATACAGTCAGATCAATGTCCAGTCAGGTACACAGTCAGATCAATGTCCAGTCAGGTACACAGTCAGATCAATGTCCAGTCAGATACACAATCAGATCAATATATAGTCAGAGCAATGTCCAGTCAGATACACAATCAGATCAATATATAGTCAGATCAATGTCCAGTCAGGTACACAATCATATTAATGTACAGTCAGATCAATGTTCAGTCAGATACACAATCAGATCAATATATAGTCAAATCAATATCCAGTCAGGTACACAGTCAGATCAATGTCCACTCAGATACACCGTCAGATCAATATACAGTCAGATCAATGTCCAGTCAGTTACACAGTCAGATCAATGTCCACTGAGATACACAGTCAGATCAATATACAGTCAGATCAATGTCCCGTCAGATACACAATCATATTAATGTACAGTCAGATCAATGTTCAGTCAGATACACAGTCAGATCAATATACAGTCAGATCAATGTCCAGTCAGATCAATGTCCAGTCAGATACACAATCAGATCAATATATAGTCAGATCAATGTCCAGTCAGATACACAATAAGATCAATATATAGTCAGATCAATGTCCAGTCAGGTACACAATCATATTAATGTACAGTCAGATCAATGTTCAGTCAGATACACAATCAGATCAATATATAGTCAAATCAATGTCCAGTCAGGTACACAGTCAGATCAATGTCCACTCAGATACACAGTCAGATCAATATACAGTCAGATCAATGTCCAGTCAGTTACACAGTCAGATCAATGTCCACTGAGATACACAGTCAGATCAATATACAGTCAGATCAATGTCCAGTCAGGTACACAATCAGATCAATATATAGTCAGATCAATGTCCAGTCAGGTACACAGTCAGATCAATGTCCAGTCAGATACACCGTCAGATCAATATACAGTCAGATCAATGTCCAGTCAGGTACACAGTCAGATCAATGTCCAGTCAGGTACACAGTCAGATCAATGTCCAGTCAGATACACAATCAGATCAATATATAGTCAGAGCAATGTCCAGTCAGATACACAATCAGATCAATATATAGTCAGATCAATGTCCAGTCAGGTACACAATCATATTAATGTACAGTCAGATCAATGTTCAGTCAGATACACAATCAGATCAATATATAGTCAAATCAATATCCAGTCAGGTACACAGTCAGATCAATGTCCACTCAGATACACCGTCAGATCAATATACAGTCAGATCAATGTCCAGTCAGTTACACAGTCAGATCAATGTCCACTGAGATACACAGTCAGATCAATATACAGTCAGATCAATGTCCCGTCAGATACACAATCATATTAATGTACAGTCAGATCAATGTTCAGTCAGATACACAATCAGATCAATATATAGTCAAATCAATGTCCAGTCAGGTACACAATCATATTACAGTACAGTCAGATCAATGTTCAGTCAGATACACAATCAGATCAATATATAGTCAGATCAATGTCCAGTCAGGTACACAGTCAGATCAATGTCCAGTCAAATACACAGTCAGATCAATATACAGTCAGATCAATGTCCAGTCAGATCAATGTCCAGTCAGATACACAATCAGATCAATATATAGTCAGATCAATGTCCAGTCAGGTACACAGTCAGATCAATGACCACTGAGATACACAGTCAGATCAATATATAGTCAGATCAATGTCCAGTCAGGTACACAATCATATTAATGTACAGTCAGATCAATGTTCAGTCAGATACACAATCAGATCAATATATAGTCAGATCAATGTCCAGTCAGGTACACAGTCAGATCAATGTCCAGTCAGATACACAGTCAGATCAATATACAGTCAGATCAATGTCCAGTCAGGTACACAGTCAGATCAATGTCCAGTCAGGTACACAGTCAGATCAATGTCCAGTCAGATACACAATCAGATCAATATATAGTCAGATCAATGTCCAGTCAGATACACAGTCAGATCAATATACCGTCAGATCAATGTCCAGTCAGGTACACAGTCAGATCAATGTCCAGTCAGGTACACAGTCAGATCAATGTCCAGTCAGATACACAATCAGATCAATATATAGTCAGATCAATGTCCAGTCAGATACACAATCAGATCAATATATAGTCAGATCAATGTCCAGTCAGGTACACAATCATATTAATGTACAGTCAGATCAATGCTCAGTCAGATACACAATCAGATCAATATATAGTCAGATCAATGTCCAGTCAGGTACACAGTCAGATCAATGTCCAGTCAGATACACAGTCAGATCAATATACAGTCAGATCAATGTCCAGTCAGGTACACAGTCAGATCAATGTCCAGTCAGATACACAATCAGATCAATATATAGTCAGATCAATGTCCAGACAGATACACAATCAGATCAATATATAGTCAGATCAATGTCCAGTCAGGTACACAGTCAGACCAATGTCCACTCAGATACACAGTCAGATCAATATACAGTCAGATCAATGTTCAGTCAGATAAACAATCAGACGAATATATAGTTAGATCAATGTCCAGTCAGGTACACAGTCAGATCAACGTCCACTCAGATACACAGTCAGATCAATATACAGTCAGATACACGATCAGATCAATATATAGTCAAATCAATGTCCAGTCAAATACACAGTCAGATTAATGTCCACTCAGATACACAGTCAGAACAATATACAGTCAGATCAATGTCCAGTCGGATACACAATCATATTAATGTATAGTCCGATCAATATACAGTCAGATCAATGTACAGACAGATCAATGTCCAGTCAGATACACAGTCAGATCAATGTCCACTCAGATACACAGTCAGATCAATGTCCACTCCGATACACAGTCAGATCAATATACAGTCAGATCAATGTCCAGTCAGTTACACAGTCAGATCAATGTCCACTGAGATACACAGTCAGATCAATATACAGTCAGATCAATGTCCTGTCAGGTACACAGTCAGATCAATGTCCAGTCAGGTACACAGTCAGATCAATGTCCAGTCAGATACACAATCAGATCAATATATAGTCAGATCAATGTCCAGTCAGATACACAATCAGATCAATATATAGTCAGATCAATACTGAGAAACTCTGGCCAGTGTACAGATCTCCCCCAGAGAGAGAGGAACTGGGAGACACCGGTCAGAGTACACATCACCCCCAGATACAGAGGGACTGAGAGACACTTGTCAGTGTACAGATCTCCCCCTGAGAGAGAGGGACTGAGAGACACTTGTCAGTGTACAGATCTCCCTGAGAGAGAGGGACTGAGAGACACCGGTCAGTGTAGAGATCTCCCCCTGACAGAGAGGGACAGAGAGACCCCCGTCAGTGCACAGATCTCCCTCCAAGCGAGAGGGTCTGAGAGACACAGGTCAGTCTGCAGATCTCCCCTGAGAGAGAGGGACTGAGAGAAACCGGTCAGTGTACAGATCTCCCTCCAAGAGAGAGGGACTGAGAGACAACGGTCGGTGTACAGATCTCCTCTGAGAGACAGGGACAGAGAGACACCTGTCAGTGTACAGATCTCTCTCCAAGAGAGAGGGACTGAGAGACACCGGTCAGTGTACAGATCACCCCCAGATACAGAGGGACTGAGAGACACTTGTCAGTGTACAGATCTCCCCCTGAGAGAGAGGGACTGAATGACACAGGTCAGTGTACAGATCTCCCCAGAGAGAGAGGGACTGAGAGACACCGGTCAGTGTACAGATCTCCCCCTGACAGAGAGGGACAGAGAGACCCCCGTCAGTGCACAGATCTCCCTCCAAGCGAGAGGGTCTGTGAGACACCGGTCAGTCTGCAGATCTCCCCCTGACAGAGAGAGGGACTGAGAGACACTTGTCAGTGTACAGATCTCCCTGAGAGAGAGGGACAGAGAGACACCCGTCAGTGCACAGATCTCCCTCCAAGAGAGAGGGACTGAGAGACACCGGTCCTTGTACAGATCAACCCCGAGAGAGAGGGACAGAGAGATACCGGTCAGTGTGCAGATCTGATCCTGAGAGAGAGGGACTGAGAGACACCGGTCAGTGCACAGATCTCCACCTGACAGAGAGAGGGACTGAGAGACACCGGTCAATGTACAGATCTCCCCTGAGAGAGAGGGACTGAGAGACACCGGTCATTGTAATGATTTCCCTCTGAGAGAGAGGGACTGAGAGACACTGGTCAGTGTACAGATCTCCCCCTGAAAGAGAGGGACAGAGACTCCGGCCAGTGTACAGATCTCCCCCAGAGAGGAGGGACTGAGAGACACCGGTCAATGTACAGATTTCCCCCTGAGAGAGAGGGACTGAGAGACACCTGTCAGTGTACAGATCACCCCGAGAGAGAGGGACTGAGAAACTCTGGCCAGTGTACAGATCTCCCCCAGAGAGAGAGGAACTGGGAGACACCGGTCAGAGTACACATCACCCCCAGATACAGAGGGACTGAGAGACACTTGTCAGTGTACAGATCTCCCCCTGAGAGAGAGGGACTGAGAGACAACAGTCAGTGTACAGATCTCCCCTGAGGGAGAGGGACTGAGAGACACCGGTCAGTCTGCAGATCTCCCCCTGACAGAGAGAGGGACTGAGAGACACTTGTCAGCGTACAGATCTCACTGAGAGAGAGGGACAGAGAGACATCCGTCAGCGCACAGATCTCCCTCCAAGAGAGAGGGACTGAGAGACACCGGTCCGTGTACAGATCAACCCCGAGAGAGAGGGACAGAGAGATACCGGTCAGTGTGCAGATCTGATCCTGAGAGAGAGGGACTGAATGACACAGGTCAGTGTACAGATCTCCCCAGAGAGAGAGGGACTGAGAGACACCGGTCAGTGTACAGATCTCCCCCTGACAGAGAGGGACAGAGAGACCCCCGTCAGTGCACAGATCTCCCTCCAAGCGAGAGGGTCTGTGAGACACCGGTCAGTCTGCAGATCTCCCCCTGACAGAGAGAGGGACTGAGAGACACTTGTCAGTGTACAGATCTCCCTGAGAGAGAGGGACAGAGAGACACCCGTCAGTGCACAGATCTCCCTCCAAGAGAGAGGGACTGAGAGACACCGGTCCTTGTACAGATCAACCCCGAGAGAGAGGGACAGAGAGATACCGGTCAGTGTGCAGATCTGATCCTGAGAGAGAGGGACTGAGAGATACCGGTCAGTGTGCAGATCTCCACCTGACAGAGAGAGGGACTGAGAGACACCGGTCAATGTACAGATCTCCCCTGAGAGAGAGGGACTGAGAGACACCGGTCATTGTAATGATTTCCCTCTGAGAGAGAGGGACTGAGAGACACTGGTCAGTGTACAGATCTCCCCCTGAAAGAGAGGGACAGAGACTCCGGCCAGTGTACAGATCTCCCCCAGAGAGAGAGGGACTGAGAGACACCGGTCAATGTACAGATTTCCCCCTGAGAGAGAGGGACTGAGAGACACCTGTCAGTGTACAGATCACCCCGAGAGAGAGGGACTGAGAAACTCTGGCCAGTGTACAGATCTCCCCCAGAGAGAGAGGAACTGGGAGACACCGGTCAGAGTACACATCACCCCCAGATACAGAGGGACTGAGAGACACTTGTCAGTGTACAGATCTCCCCCTGAGAGAGAGGGACTGAGAGACAACAGTCAGTGTACAGATCTCCCCTGAGGGAGAGGGACTGAGAGACACCGGTCAGTCTGCAGATCTCCCCCTGACAGAGAGAGGGACTGAGAGACACTTGTCAGCGTACAGATCTCACTGAGAGAGAGGGACAGAGAGACATCCGTCAGCGCACAGATCTCCCTCCAAGAGAGAGGGACTGAGAGACACCGGTCCGTGTACAGATCAACCCCGAGAGAGAGGGACAGAGAGATACCGGTCAGTGTGCAGATCTGATCCTGAGAGAGAGGGACTGAGAGACACCGGTCAGTGCACAGATCTCGCCGAGAGAGAGGGACTGAGAAACTCTGGCCAGTGTACAGATCTCCCCTGAGAGAGAGGGACTGAGAGATACCGGTCAGTGTACAGATCTCCCCCTGAGAGAGAGGGACTGAATGACACAGGTCAGTGTACAGATCTCCCCAGAGAGAGAGGGACTGAGAGACACCGGTCAGTGTACAGATCTCCCCTGAGAGAGAGGGACTGAGAGATACCGGTCAGTGTACAGATCTCCCCCTGAGAGAGAGGGACTGAATGACACAGGTCAGTGTACAGATCTCCCCAGAGAGAGAGGGACTGAGAGACACCGGTCAGTGTACAGATCTCCCCCTGACAGAGAGGGACAGAGAGACCCCCGTCAGTGCACAGATCTCCCTCCAAGCGAGAGGGTCTGTGAGACACCGGTCAGTCTGCAGATCTCCCCCTGACAGAGAGAGGGACTGAGAGACACTTGTCAGTGTACAGATCTCCCTGAGAGAGAGGGACAGAGAGACACCCGTCAGTGCACAGATCTCCCTCCAAGAGAGAGGGACTGAGAGACACCGGTCCTTGTACAGATCAACCCCGAGAGAGAGGGACAGAGAGATACCGGTCAGTGTGCAGATCTCCACCTGACAGAGAGAGGGACTGAGAGACACCGGTCAATGTACAGATCTCCCCTGAGAGAGAGGGACTGAGAGACACCGGTCATTGTAATGATTTCCCTCTGAGAGAGAGGGACTGAGAGACACTGGTCAGTGTACAGATCTCCCCCTGAAAGAGAGGGACAGAGACTCCGGCCAGTGTACAGATCTCCCCCAGAGAGAGAGGGACTGAGAGACACCGGTCAATGTACAGATTTCCCCCTGAGAGAGAGGGACTGAGAGACACCTGTCAGTGTACAGATCACCCCGAGAGAGAGGGACTGAGAAACTCTGGCCAGTGTACAGATCTCCCCCAGAGAGAGAGGAACTGGGAGACACCGGTCAGAGTACACATCACCCCCAGATACAGAGGGACTGAGAGACACTTGTCAGTGTACAGATCTCCCCCTGAGAGAGAGGGACTGAGAGACAACAGTCAGTGTACAGATCTCCCCTGAGGGAGAGGGACTGAGAGACACCGGTCAGTCTGCAGATCTCCCCCTGACAGAGAGAGGGACTGAGAGACACTTGTCAGCGTACAGATCTCACTGAGAGAGAGGGACAGAGAGACATCCGTCAGCGCACAGATCTCCCTCCAAGAGAGAGGGACTGAGAGACACCGGTCCGTGTACAGATCAACCCCGAGAGAGAGGGACAGAGAGATACCGGTCAGTGTGCAGATCTGATCCTGAGAGAGAGGGACTGAATGACACAGGTCAGTGTACAGATCTCCCCAGAGAGAGAGGGACTGAGAGACACCGGTCAGTGTACAGATCTCCCCCTGACAGAGAGGGACAGAGAGACCCCCGTCAGTGCACAGATCTCCCTCCAAGCGAGAGGGTCTGTGAGA
The DNA here is from genome assembly GCF_030144855.1 of Hypanus sabinus. Lineage (NCBI taxonomy): Eukaryota > Metazoa > Chordata > Chondrichthyes > Myliobatiformes > Dasyatidae > Hypanus > Hypanus sabinus. Next base: position 37,881,863 of record NC_082729.1, read on the forward strand.
CACCGGTCAGTCTGCAGATCTCCCCCTGACAGAGAGAGGGACTGAGAGACACTTGTCAGTGTACAGATCTCCCTGAGAGAGAGGGACAGAGAGACACCCGTCAGTGCACAGATCTCCCTCCAAGAGAGAGGGACTGAGAGACACCGGTCCTTGTACAGATCAACCCCGAGAGAGAGGGACAGAGAGATACCGGTCAGTGTGCAGATCTGATCCTGAGAGAGAGGGACTGAGAGACACCGGTCAGTGCACAGATCTCCACCTGACAGAGAGAGGGACTGAGAGACACCGGTCAATGTACAGATCTCCCCTGAGAGAGAGGGACTGAGAGACACCGGTCATTGTAATGATTTCCCTCTGAGAGAGAGGGACTGAGAGACACTGGTCAGTGTACAGATCTCCCCCTGAAAGAGAGGGACAGAGACTCCGGCCAGTGTACAGATCTCCCCCAGAGAGAGAGGGACTGAGAGACACCGGTCAATGTACAGATTTCCCCCTGAGAGAGAGGGACTGAGAGACACCTGTCAGTGTACAGATCACCCCGAGAGAGAGGGACTGAGAAACTCTGGCCAGTGTACAGATCTCCCCCAGAGAGAGAGGAACTGGGAGACACCGGTCAGAGTACACATCACCCCCAGATACAGAGGGACTGAGAGACACTTGTCAGTGTACAGATCTCCCCCTGAGAGAGAGGGACTGAGAGACAACAGTCAGTGTACAGATCTCCCCTGAGGGAGAGGGACTGAGAGACACCGGTCAGTCTGCAGATCTCCCCCTGACAGAGAGAGGGACTGAGAGACACTTGTCAGCGTACAGATCTCACTGAGAGAGAGGGACAGAGAGACATCCGTCAGCGCACAGATCTCCCTCCAAGAGAGAGGGACTGAGAGACACCGGTCCGTGTACAGATCAACCCCGAGAGAGAGGGACAGAGAGATACCGGTCAGTGTGCAGATCTGATCCTGAGAGAGAGGGACTGAGAGACACCGGTCAGTGCACAGATCTCGCCGAGAGAGAGGGACTGAGAAACTCTGGCCAGTGTACAGATCTCCCCTGAGAGAGAGGGACTGAGAGATACCGGTCAGTGTACAGATCTCCCCCTGAGAGAGAGGGACTGAATGACACAGGTCAGTGTACAGATCTCCCCAGAGAGAGAGGGACTGAGAGACACCGGTCAGTGTACAGATCTCCCCTGAGAGAGAGGGACTGAGAGATACCGGTCAGTGTACAGATCTCCCCCTGAGAGAGAGGGACTGAATGACACAGGTCAGTGTACAGATCTCCCCAGAGAGAGAGGGACTGAGAGACACCGGTCAGTGTACAGATCTCCCCCTGACAGAGAGGGACAGAGAGACCCCCGTCAGTGCACAGATCTCCCTCCAAGCGAGAGGGTCTGTGAGACACCGGTCAGTCTGCAGATCTCCCCCTGACAGAGAGAGGGACTGAGAGACACTTGTCAGTGTACAGATCTCCCTGAGAGAGAGGGACAGAGAGACACCCGTCAGTGCACAGATCTCCCTCCAAGAGAGAGGGACTGAGAGACACCGGTCCTTGTACAGATCAACCCCGAGAGAGAGGGACAGAGAGATACCGGTCAGTGTGCAGATCTGATCCTGAGAGAGAGGGACTGAGAGACACCGGTCAGTGCACAGATCTCCACCTGACAGAGAGAGGGACTGAGAGACACCGGTCAATGTACAGATCTCCCCTGAGAGAGAGGGACTGAGAGACACCGGTCATTGTAATGATTTCCCTCTGAGAGAGAGGGACTGAGAGACACTGGTCAGTGTACAGATCTCCCCCTGAAAGAGAGGGACAGAGACTCCGGCCAGTGTACAGATCTCCCCCAGAGAGAGAGGGACTGAGAGACACCGGTCAATGTACAGATTTCCCCCTGAGAGAGAGGGACTGAGAGACACCTGTCAGTGTACAGATCACCCCGAGAGAGAGGGACTGAGAAACTCTGGCCAGTGTACAGATCTCCCCCAGAGAGAGAGGAACTGGGAGACACCGGTCAGAGTACACATCACCCCCAGATACAGAGGGACTGAGAGACACTTGTCAGTGTTCAGATCTCCCCCTGAGAGAGAGGGACTGAGAGACAACAGTCAGTGTACAGATCTCCCCTGAGGGAGAGGGACTGAGAGACACCGGTCAGTCTGCAGATCTCCCCCTGACAGAGAGAGGGACTGAGAGACACTTGTCAGCGTACAGATCTCACTGAGAGAGAGGGACAGAGAGACATCCGTCAGCGCACAGATCTCCCTCCAAGAGAGAGGGACTGAGAGACACCGGTCCGTGTACAGATCAACCCCGAGAGAGAGGGACAGAGAGATACCGGTCAGTGTGCAGATCTGATCCTGAGAGAGAGGGACTGAGAGACACCGGTCAGTGCACAGATCTCGCCGAGAGAGAGGGACTGAGAGACACCGGTCAATGTACAGATCTCCCCTGAGAGAGAGGGACTGAGAGACACCGGTCAGTGTAATGATTTCCCTCTGAGAGAGAGGGACTGAGAAACTCTGGCCAGTGCACAGATCTCCCCTGAGAGAGAGGGACTGAGAGACACCGGTCAATGTACAGATCTCCCCTGAGAGAGAGGGACTGAGAGACACCGGTCATTGTAATGATTTCCCTCTGAGAGAGAGGGACTGAGAGACACTGGTCAGTGTACAGATCTCCCCCTGAAAGAGAGGGACTGAGAGACTCCGGCCAGTGTACAGATCTCCCCCAGAGAGAGAGGGACTGAGAGACACCGGTCAATGTACAGATTTCCCCCTGAGAGAGAGGGACTGAGAGACACCTGTCAGTGTACAGATCTCCCCCTGAGAGAGAGGGACTGAATGACACAGGTCAGTGTACAGATCTCCCCATAGAGAGAGGGACTGAGAGACACCGGTCAGTCTGCAGATCTCCCCCTGACAGAGAGAGGGACTGAGAGACACTTGTCAGCGTACAGATCTCCCTGAGAGAGAGGGACAGAGAGACATCCGTCAGCGCACAGATCTCCCTCCAAGACAGAGGGACTGAGAGACACCGGTCCGTGTACAGATCAACCCCGAGAGAGAGGGACAGAGAGATACCGGTCAGTGTGCAGATCTGATCCTGAGAGAGAGGGACTGAGAGACACCGGTCAGTGCACAGATCTCGCCGAGAGAGAGGGACTGAGAAACTCTGGCCAGTGCACAGATCTCCCCTGAGAGAGAGGGACTGAGAGACACCGGTCATTGTAATGATTTCCCTCTGAGAGAGAGGGACTGAGAGACACTGGTCAGTGTACAGATCTCCCCCTGAAAGAGAGGGACTGAGAGACTCCGGCCAGTGTACAGATCTCCCCCAGAGAGAGAGGGACTGAGAGACACCAGTCAATGTACAGATTTCCCCCTGAGAGAGAGGGACTGAGAGACACCTGTCAGTGTACAGATCTCCCCGAGGGAGAGGGACTGAGAAACTCTGGCCAGTGTACAGATCTCCCCCAGAGAGAGAGGAACTGGGAGACACCGGACAGAGTACACATCACCCCCAGATACAGAGGGACTGAGAGACACTTGTCAGTGTACAGATCTCCCCCTGAGAGAGAGGGACTGAGAGACACTTGTCAGAGTACAGATCTCCCCCTGAGAGAGAGGGACTGAGAGACACCGGTCAGTGTACAGATCTCCCCCTGAGAGAGAGGGACTGAGAGACACTGGTCAGTGTACAGATCTCCCTCAGAGAGAGAGGGACTGAGAGACACCTGTCAGTGTACAGATCTCCCCAGAGAGAGAGGGACTGAGAGACACCGGTCAGTGCACAGATCTCCCACTAACAGAGAGGGACAGAGAGACCCCGGTCAGTGCTCAGATCTCCCCCTGACAGAGTGGGACAGTGAGACCCCGGTCAGTGTACAGATCTCCCCCAGAGAGAGAGGGACTGAGAGACACCGGTCAATGTACAGATTTCCCCCTGAGAGAGAGGGACTGAGAGACACCTGTCAGTGAACAGATCTCCCCGAGAGAGAGGGACTGAGAAACTCTGGCCAGTGTACAGATCTCCCCCAGAGAGAGAGGAACTGGGAGACACCGGTCAGAGTACACATCACCCCCAGATACAGAGGGACTGAGAGACACTTGTCAGTGTACAGATCTCCCCCTGAGAGAGAGGGACTGAGAGACACTGCTCAGAGTACAGATCTCCCCCTGAGAGAGAGGGACTGAGAGACGCCGGTCAGTGTACAAATCTCCCCCTGAGAGAGAGGGACTGAGAGACACTGGTCAGTGTACAGATCTCCCTCAGAGAGAGAGGGACTGAGAGACACCTGTCAGTGTACAGATCTCCCCAGAGAGAGAGGGACTGAGAGACACCGGTCAGTGCACAGATCTCCCACTAACAGAGAGGGACAGAGAGACCCCGGTCAGTGCTCAGATCTCCCCCTGACAGAGTGGGACAGTGAGACCCCGGTCAGTGCACAGATCTCCCCCAGATACAGAGGGACTGAGAGACACCGGTCAGTGTATAGATCTCCCCCAGATACAGAGGGACTGAGAGACACTTGTCAGTGTATAGATCTCCCCCTGAGAGAGAGGGACTGAGAGACACCGGTCAGTGTACAGATCTCCCCTGAGAGAGAGGGACTGAGAGAAACCGGTCAGTGTACAGATCTCCCTCCAAGAGAGAGGGACTGAGAGACAACGGTCGGTGTACAGATCTCCTCTGAGAGACAGGGACAGAGAGACACCGGTCAGTGTACAGATCTCCCTCCAAGAGAGAGGGACTGAGAGACAGCGGTCCGTGTACAGATCTCCCCTGAGAGAGAGGGACAGAGAGACCCCAGTCAGTGTACAGATCTCCCCCTGGGAGATAGGGACTGAGAGACACCTGTCAGTGTACAGATCTCCCCCTGAGAGAGAGGGACTGAGAGACACCGGTCAGTGTACAGATCTCCCCTGAGAGAGAGGGACTGAGAGAAACCGGTCAGTGTACAGATCTCCCTCCAAGAGAGAGGGACTGAGAGACAACGGTCGGTGTACAGATCTCCTCTGAGAGACAGGGACAGAGAGACACCGGTCAGTGTACAGATCTCCCTCCAAGAGAGAGGGACTGAGAGACACCGGTCTGTGTACAGATCTCCCCTGAGAGAGAGGGACAGAAAGACCCCAGTAGGTGTACAGATCTCCCCCTGGGAGATAGGGACTGAGAGACACCTGTCAGTGTACAGATCTCTCTCCAAGAGAGAGGGACTGAGAGACACCGGTCAGTGTACAGATCACCCCGAGATACAGAGGGACTGAGAGACACTTGTCAGTGTACAGATCTCCCCCTGAGAGAGAGGGACTGAATTACACAGGTCAGTGTACAGATCTCCCCAGAGAGAGAGGGACTGAGAGACACCGGTCAGTGTACAGATCTCCCCCAGATACAGAGGGACTGAGAGACACTTCTCAGTGTACAGATCTCCCTGAGAGAGAGGGACTGAGAGACACCGGTCAGTGTACAGATCTCCCCCTGACAGAGAGGGACAGAGAGACCCCCGTCAGTGCACAGATCTCCCTCCAAGCGAGAGGGTCTGTGAGACACCGGTCAGTCTGCAGATCTCCCCTGACAGAGAGAGGGACTGAGAGACACTTGTCAGTGTACAGATCTCCCTGAGAGAGAGGGACAGAGAGACACCCGTCAGCGCACAGATCTCCCTCCAAGAGAGAGGGACTGAGAGACACCGGTCCTTGTACAGATCAACACCGAGAGAGAGGGACAGAGAGATACCGGTCAGTGTGCAGATCTGATCCTGAGAGAGAGGGACTGAGAGACACCGGTCAGTGCACAGATCTCCACCTGACAGAGAGAGGGACTGAGAGACACCGGTCAATGTACAGATCTCCCCTGAGAGAGAGGGACTGAGAGACACCGGTCATTGTAATGATTTCCCTCTGAGAGAGAGGGACTGAGAGACACTGGTCAGTGTACAGATCTCCCCCTGAAAGAGAGGGACTGAGAGACTCCGGCCAGTGTACAGATCTCCCCCAGAGAGAGAGGGACTGAGAGACACCAGTCAATGTACAGATTTCCCCCTGAGAGAGAGGGACTGAGAGACACCTGTCAGTGTACAGATCTCCCCGAGGGAGAGGGACTGAGAAACTCTGGCCAGTGTACAGATCTCCCCCAGAGAGAGAGGAACTGGGAGACACCGGACAGAGTACACATCACCCCCAGATACAGAGGGACTGAGAGACACTTGTCAGTGTACAGATCTCCCCCTGAGAGAGAGGGACTGAGAGACACTTGTCAGAGTACAGATCTCCCCCTGAGAGAGAGGGACTGAGAGACACCTGTCAGTGTACAGATCTCCCCCTGAGAGAGAGGGACTGAGAGACACTGGTCAGTGTACAGATCTCCCTCAGAGACAGAGGGACTGAGAGACACCTGTCAGTGTACAGATCTCCCCAGAGAGAGAGGGACTGAGAGACACCGGTCAGTGCACAGATCTCCCACTAACAGAGAGGGACAGAGAGACCCCGGTCAGTGCTCAGATCTCCCCCTGACAGAGTGGGACAGTGAGACCCCGGTCAGTGTACAGATCTCCCCCAGAGAGAGAGGGACTGAGAGACACCGGTCAATGTACAGATTTCCCCCTGAGAGAGAGGGACTGAGAGACACCTGTCAGTGAACAGATCTCCCCGAGAGAGAGGGACTGAGAAACTCTGGCCAGTGTACAGATCTCCCCCAGAGAGAGAGGAACTGGGAGACACCGGTCAGAGTACACATCACCCCCAGATACAGAGGGACTGAGAGACACTTGTCAGTGTACAGATCTCCCCCTGAGAGAGAGGGACTGAGAGACACTGCTCAGAGTACAGATCTCCCCCTGAGAGAGAGGGACTGAGAGACGCCGGTCAGTGTACAGATCTCCCCCTGAGAGAGAGGGACTGAGAGACACTGGTCAGTGTACAGATCTCCCTCAGAGAGAGAGGGACTGAGAGACACCTGTCAGTGTACAGATCTCCCCAGAGAGAGAGGGACTGAGAGACACCGGTCAGTGCACAGATCTCCCACTAACAGAGAGGGACAGAGAGACCCCGGTCAGTGCTCAGATCTCCCCCTGACAGAGTGGGACAGTGAGACCCCGGTCAGTGCACAGATCTCCCCCAGATACAGAGGGACTGAGAGACACCGGTCAGTGTATAGATCTCCCCCAGATACAGAGGGACTGAGAGACACTTGTCAGTGTATAGATCTCCCCCTGAGAGAGAGGGACAGAGAGACTCCGGTCAGTGTACAGATCTCCCCTGAGAGAGAGGGACTGAGAGAAACCGGTCAGTGTACAGATCTCCCTCCAAGAGAGAGGGACTGAGAGACAACGGTCGGTGTACAGATCTCCTCTGAGAGACAGGGACAGAGAGACACCGGTCAGTGTACAGATCTCCCTCCAAGAGAGAGGGACTGAGAGACACCGGTCCGTGTACAGATCTCCCCTGAGAGAGAGGGACAGAGAGACCCCAGTCAGTGTACAGATCTCCCCCTGGGAGATAGGGACTGAGAGACACCTGTCAGTGTACAGATCTCCCCCTGAGAGAGAGGGACTGAGAGACACCGGTCAGTGTACAGATCTCCCCTGAGAGAGAGGGACTGAGAGAAACCGGTCAGTGTACAGATCTCCCTCCAAGAGAGAGGGACTGAGAGACAACGGTCGGTGTACAGATCTCCTCTGAGAGACAGGGACAGAGAGACACCGGTCAGTGTACAGATCTCCCTCCAAGAGAGAGGGACTGAGAGACACCGGTCTGTGTACAGATCTCCCCTGAGAGAGAGGGACAGAAAGACCCCAGTAGGTGTACAGATCTCCCCCTGGGAGATAGGGACTGAGAGACACCTGTCAGTGTACAGATCTCTCTCCAAGAGAGAGGGACTGAGAGACACCGGTCAGTGTACAGATCACCCCCAGATACAGAGGGACTGAGAGACACTTGTCAGTGTACAGATCTCCCCCTGAGAGAGAGGGACTGAATTACACAGGTCAGTGTACAGATCTCCCCAGAGAGAGAGGGACTGAGAGACACCGGTCAGTGTACAGATCGCCCCCAGATACAGAGGGACTGAGAGACACTTCTCAGTGTACAGATCTCCCTGAGAGAGAGGGACTGAGAGACACCGGTCAGTGTACAGATCTCCCCCTGACAGAGAGGGACAGAGAGACCCCCGTCAGTGCACAGATCTCCCTCCAAGCGAGAGGGTCTGTGAGACACCGGTCAGTCTGCAGATCTCCCCCTGACAGAGAGAGGGACTGAGAGACACTTGTCAGTGTACAGATCTCCCTGAGAGAGAGGGACAGAGAGACACCCGTCAGCGCACAGATCTCCCTCCAAGACAGAGGGACTGAGACACACCGGTCCTTGTACAGATCAACCCCGAGAGAGAGGGACAGAGAGATACCGGTCAGTGTGCAGATCTGATCCTGAGAGAGAGGGACTGAGAGACACCGGTCAGTGCACAGATCTCCACCTGACAGAGAGAGGGACTGAGAGACACCGGTCAATGTACAGATCTCCCCTGAGAGAGAGGGACTGAGAGACACCGGTCATTGTAATGATTTCCCTCTGAGAGAGAGGGACTGAGAGACACTGGTCAGTGTACAGATCTCCCCCTGAAAGAGAGGGACTGAGAGACTCCGGCCAGTGTACAGATCTCCCCCAGAGAGAGAGGGACTGAGAGACACCAGTCAATGTACAGATTTCCCCCTGAGAGAGAGGGACTGAGAGACACCTGTCAGTGTACAGATCTCCCCGAGGGAGAGGGACTGAGAAACTCTGGCCAGTGTACAGATCTCCCCCAGAGAGAGAGGAACTGGGAGACACCGGACAGAGTACACATCACCCCCAGATACAGAGGGACTGAGAGACACTTGTCAGTGTACAGATCTCCCCCTGAGAGAGAGGGACTGAGAGACACTTGTCAGAGTACAGATCTCCCCCTGAGAGAGAGGGACTGAGAGACACCTGTCAGTGTACAGATCTCCCCCTGAGAGAGAGGGACTGAGAGACACTGGTCAGTGTACAGATCTCCCTCAGAGACAGAGGGACTGAGAGACACCTGTCAGTGTACAGATCTCCCCAGAGAGAGAGGGACTGAGAGACACCGGTCAGTGCACAGATCTCCCACTAACAGAGAGGGACAGAGAGACCCCGGTCAGTGCTCAGATCTCCCCCTGACAGAGTGGGACAGTGAGACCCCGGTCAGTGTACAGATCTCCCCCAGAGAGAGAGGGACTGAGAGACACCGGTCAATGTACAGATTTCCCCCTGAGAGAGAGGGACTGAGAGACACCTGTCAGTGAACAGATCTCCCCGAGAGAGAGGGACTGAGAAACTCTGGCCAGTGTACAGATCTCCCCCAGAGAGAGAGGAACTGGGAGACACCGGTCAGAGTACACATCACCCCCAGATACAGAGGGACTGAGAGACACTTGTCAGTGTACAGATCTCCCCCTGAGAGAGAGGGACTGAGAGACACTGCTCAGAGTACAGATCTCCCCCTGAGAGAGAGGGACTGAGAGACGCCGGTCAGTGTACAGATCTCCCCCTGAGAGAGAGGGACTGAGAGACACTGGTCAGTGTACAGATCTCCCTCAGAGAGAGAGGGACTGAGAGACACCTGTCAGTGTACAGATCTCCCCAGAGAGAGAGGGACTGAGAGACACCGGTCAGTGCACAGATCTCCCACTAACAGAGAGGGACAGAGAGACCCCGGTCAGTGCTCAGATCTCCCCCTGACAGAGTGGGACAGTGAGACCCCGGTCAGTGCACAGATCTCCCCCAGATACAGAGGGACTGAGAGACACCGGTCAGTGTATAGATCTCCCCCAGATACAGAGGGACTGAGAGACACTTGTCAGTGTATAGATCTCCCCCTGAGAGAGAGGGACAGAGAGACTCCGGTCAGTGTACAGATCTCCCCTGAGAGAGAGGGACTGAGAGAAACCGGTCAGTGTACAGATCTCCCTCCAAGAGAGAGGGACTGAGAGACAACGGTCGGTGTACAGATCTCCTCTGAGAGACAGGGACAGAGAGACACCGGTCAGTGTACAGATCTCCCTCCAAGAGAGAGGGACTGAGAGACACCGGTCCGTGTACAGATCTCCCCTGAGAGAGAGGGACAGAGAGACCCCAGTCAGTGTACAGATCTCCCCCTGGGAGATAGGGACTGAGAGACACCTGTCAGTGTACAGATCTCCCCCTGAGAGAGAGGGACTGAGAGACACCGGTCAGTGTACAGATCTCCCCTGAGAGAGAGGGACTGAGAGAAACCGGTCAGTGTACAGATCTCCCTCCAAGAGAGAGGGACTGAGAGACAACGGTCGGTGTACAGATCTCCTCTGAGAGACAGGGACAGAGAGACACCGGTCAGTGTACAGATCTCCCTCCAAGAGAGAGGGACTGAGAGACACCGGTCTGTGTACAGATCTCCCCTGAGAGAGAGGGACAGAAAGACCCCAGTAGGTGTACAGATCTCCCCCTGGGAGATAGGGACTGAGAGACACCTGTCAGTGTACAGATCTCTCTCCAAGAGAGAGGGACTGAGAGACACCGGTCAGTGTACAGATCACCCCCAGATACAGAGGGACTGAGAGACACTTGTCAGTGTACAGATCTCCCCCTGAGAGAGAGGGACTGAATTACACAGGTCAGTGTACAGATCTCCCCAGAGAGAGAGGGACTGAGAGACACCGGTCAGTGTACAGATCTCCCCCAGATACAGAGGGACTGAGAGACACTTCTCAGTGTACAGATCTCCCTGAGAGAGAGGGACTGAGAGACACCGGTCAGTGTACAGATCTCCCCCTGACAGAGAGGGACAGAGAGACCCCCGTCAGTGCACAGATCTCCCTCCAAGCGAGAGGGTCTGTGAGACACCGGTCAGTCTGCAGATCTCCCCCTGACAGAGAGAGGGACTGAGAGACACTTGTCAGTGTACAGATCTCCCTGAGAGAGAGGGACAGAGAGACACCCGTCAGCGCACAGATCTCCCTCCAAGAGAGAGGGACTGAGAGACACCGGTCCTTGTACAGATCAACCCCGAGAGAGAGGGACAGAGAGATACAGGTCAGTGTGCAGATCTGATCCTGAGAGAGAGGGACTGAGAGACACCGGTCAGTGCACAGATCTCCACCTGACAGAGAGAGGGACTGAGAGACACCGGTCAATGTACAGATCTCCCCTGAGAGAGAGGGACTGAGAGACACCGGTCATTGTAATGATTTCCCTCTGAGAGAGAGGGACTGAGAGACACTGGTCAGTGTACAGATCTCCCCCTGAAAGAGAGGGACTGAGAGACTCCGGCCAGTGTACAGATCTCCCCCAGAGAGAGAGGGACTGAGAGACACCAGTCAATGTACAGATTTCCCCCTGAGAGAGAGGGACTGAGAGACACCTGTCAGTGAACAGATCTCACCGAGAGAGAGGGACTGAGAAACTCTGGCCAGTGTACAGATCTCCCCCAGAGAGAGAGGAACTGGGAGACACCGGTCAGAGTACACATCACCCCCAGATACAGAGGGACTGAGAGACACTTGTCAGTGTACAGATCTCCCCCTGAGAGAGAGGGACTGAGAGACACTGCTCAGAGTACAGATCTCCCCCTGAGAGAGAGGGACTGAGAGACACCGGTCAGTGTACAGATCTCCCCCTGAGAGAGAGGGACTGAGAGACACCTGTCAGTGTACAGATCTCCCTCAGAGAGAGAGGGACTGAGAGACACCTGTCAGTGTACAGATCTCCCCAGAGAGAGAGGGACTGAGAGACACCGGTCAGTGCACAGATCTCCCACTAACAGAGAGGGACAGAGAGACCCCGGTCAGTGCTCAGATCTCCCCCTGACAGAGTGGGACAGTGAGACCCCGGTCAGTGCACAGATCTCCCCCAGATACAGAGGGACTGAGAGACACCGGTCAGTGTATAGATCTCCCCCAGATACAGAGGGACTGAGAGACACTTGTCAGTGTATAGATCTCCCCCTGAGAGAGAGGGACAGAGAGACACCGGTCAGTGTACAGATCTCCCCTGAGAGAGAGGGACTGAGAGAAACCGGTCAGTGTACAGATCTCCCTCCAAGAGAGAGGGACTGAGAGACAACGGTCGGTGTACAGATCTCCTCTGAGAGACAGGGACAGAGAGACACCGGTCAGTGTACAGATCTCCCTCCAAGAGAGAGGGACTGAGAGACACCGGTCCGTGTACAGATCTCCCCTGAGAGAGAGGGACAGAGAGACCCCAGTCAGTGTACAGATCTCCCCCTGGGAGATAGGGACTGAGAGACACCTGTCAGTGTACAGATCTCCCCCTGAGAGAGAGGGACTGAGAGACACCGGTCAGTGTACAGATCTCCCCTGAGAGAGAGGGACTGAGAGAAACCGGTCAGTGTACAGATCTCCCTCCAAGAGAGAGGGACTGAGAGACAACGGTCGGTGTACAGATCTCCTCTGAGAGACAGGGACAGAGAGACACCGTTCAGTGTACAGATCTCCCTCCAAGAGAGAGGGACTGAGAGACACCGGTCTGTGTACAGATCTCCCCTGAGAGAGAGGGACAGAAAGACCCCAGTAGGTGTACAGATCTCCCCCTGGGAGATAGGGACTGAGAGACACCTCTCAGTGTACAGATCTCTCTCCAAGAGAGAGGGACTGAGAGACACCGGTCAGTGTACAGATCACCGCCAGATACAGAGGGACTGAGAGACACTTGTCAGTGTACAGATCTCCCCCTGAGAGAGAGGGACTGAATTACACAGGTCAGTGTACAGATCTCCCCAGAGAGAGAGGGACTGAGAGACACCGGTCAGTGTACAGATCTCCCCCAGATACAGAGGGACTGAGAGACACTTCTCAGTGTACAGATCTCCCTGAGAGAGAGGGACTGAGAGACACCGGTCAGTGTACAGATCTCCCCCTGACAGAGAGGGACAGAGAGACCCCCGTCAGTGCACAGATCTCCCTCCAAGCGAGAGGGTCTGTGAGACACCGGTCAGTCTGCAGATCTCCCCCTGACAGAGAGAGGGACTGAGAGACACTTGTCAGTGTACAGATCTCCCTGAGAGAGAGGGACAGAGAGACACCCGTCAGCGCACAGATCTCCCTCCAAGAGAGAGGGACTGAGAGACACCGGTCCTTGTACAGATCAACCCCGAGAGAGAGGGACAGAGAGATACCGGTCAGTGTGCAGATCTGATCCTGAGAGAGAGGGACTGAGAGACACCGGTCAGTGCACAGATCTCCACCTGACAGAGAGAGGGACTGAGAGACACCGGTCAATGTACAGATCTCCCCTGAGAGAGAGGGACTGAGAGACACCGGTCATTGTAATGATTTCCCTCTGAGAGAGAGGGACTGAGAGACACTGGTCAGTGTACAGATCTCCCCCTGAAAGAGAGGGACAGAGACTCCGGCCAGTGTACGGATCTCCCCCAGAGAGAGAGGGACTGAGAGACACTGGTCAGTGTACAGATCTCCCCCTGAAAGAGAGGGACAGAGACTCCGGCCAGTGTACGGATCTCCCCCAGAGAGAGAGGGACTGAGAGACACCGGTCAATGTACAGATTTCCCCCTGAGAGAAAGGGACTGAGAGACACCTGTCAGTGTACAGATCTCCCCATAGAGAGAGGGACTGAGAGACACCGGTCAGTCTGCAGATCTCCCCCTGACAGAGAGAGGGACTGAGAGACACTTGTCAGCGTACAGATCTCCCTGAGAGAGAGGGACAGAGAGACATCCGTCAGCGCACAGATCTCCCTCCAAGAGAGAGGGACTGAGAGACACCGGTCCGTGTACAGATCAACCCCGAGAGAGAGGGACAGAGAGATACCGGTCAGTGTGCAGATCTGATCCTGAGAGAGAGGGACTGAGAGACACCGGTCAGTGCACAGATCTCGCCGAGAGAGAGGGACTGAGAGACACCGGTCATTGTAATGATTTCCCTCTGAGAGAGAGGGACTGAGAGACACTGGTCAGTGTACAGATCTCCCCCTGAAAGAGAGGGACTGAGAGACTCCGGCCAGTGTACAGATCTCCCCCAGAGAGAGAGGGACTGAGAGACACCGGTCAATGTACAGATTTCCCCCTGAGAGAGAGGGACTGAGAGACACCTGTCAGTGTACAGATATCCCCCTGAGAGAGAGGGACTGAATGACACAGGTCAGTGTACAGATCTCCCCATAGAGAGAGGGACTGAGAGACACCGGTCAGTCTGCAGATCTCCCCCTGACAGAGAGAGGGACTGAGAGACACTTGTCAGCGTACAGATCTCCCTGAGAGAGAGGGACAGAGAGACATCCGTCAGCGCACAGATCTCCCTCCAAGAGAGAGGGACTGAGAGACACCGGTCCGTGTACAGATCAACCCCGAGAGAGAGGGACAGAGAGATACCGGTCAGTGTGCAGATCTGATCCTGAGAGAGAGGGACTGAGAGACACCGGTCAGTGCACAGATCTCGCCGAGAGAGAGGGACTGAGAAACTCTGGCCAGTGCACAGATCTCCCCTGAGAGAGAGGGACTGAGAGACACCGGTCAATGTACAGATCTCCCCTGAGAGAGAGGGACTGAGAGACACCGGTCATTGTAATGATTTCCCTCTGAGAGAGAGGGACTGAGAGACTCCGGCCAGTGTACAGATCTCCCCCAGAGAGAGAGGGACTGAGAGACACCGGTCAATGTACAGATTTCCCCCTGAGAGAGAGGGACTGAGAGACACCTGTCAGTGTACAGATCTCCCCGAGAGAGAGGGACTGAGAAACTCTGGCCAGTGTACAGATCTCCCCCAGAGAGAGAGGAACTGGGAGACACCGGTCAGAGTACACATCACCCCCAGATACAGAGGGACTGAGAGACACTTGTCAGTGTACAGATCTCCCCCTGAGAGAGAGGGACTGAGAGACACTTGTCAGAGTACAGATCTCCCCCTGAGAGAGAGGGACTGAGAGACACCGGTCAGTGTACAGATCTCCCCCTGAGAGAGACTGAGAGACACTGGTCAGTGTACAGATCTCCCTCAGAGAGAGAGGGACTGAGAGACACCTGTCAGTGTACAGATCTCCCCAGAGAGAGAGGGACTGAGAGACACCGGTCAGTGCACAGATCTCCCACTAACAGAGAGGGACAGAGAGACCCCGGTCAGTGCTCAGATCTCCCCCTGACAGAGTGGGACAGTGAGACCCCGGTCAGTGCACAGATCTCCCCCAGATACAGAGGGACTGAGAGACACCGGTCAGTGTATAGATCTCCCCCAGATACAGAGGGACTGAGAGACACTTGTCAGTGTATAGATCTCCCCCTGAGAGAGAGGGACTGAGAGACACCGGTCAGTGTACAGATCTCCCCTGAGAGAGAGGGACTGAGAGAAACCGGTCTGTGTACAGATCTCCCTCCAAGAGAGAGGGACTGAGAGACAACGGTCGGTGTACAGATCTCCTCTGAGAGACAGGGACAGAGAGACACCGGTCAGTGTACAGATCTCCCTCCAAGAGAGAGGGACTGAGAGACACCGGTCCGTGTACAGATGTCCCCTGAGAGAGAGGGACAGAGAGACCCCAGTCAGTGTACAGATCTCCCCCTGGGAGATAGGTACTGAGAGACACCTGTCAGTGTACAGATCTCCCCCTGAGAGAGAGGGACTGAGAGACACCGGTCAGTGTACAGATCTCCCCTGAGAGAGAGGGACTGAGAGAAACCGGTCAGTGTACAGATCTCCCTCCAAGAGAGAGGGACTGAGAGACAACGGTCGGTGTACAGATCTCCTCTGAGAGACAGGGACAGAGAGACACCGGTCAGTGTACAGATCTCCCTCCAAGAGAGAGGGACTGAGAGACACCGGTCCGTGTACAGATCTCCCCTGAGAGAGAGGGACAGAAAGACCCCAGTAGGTGTACAGATCTCCCCCTGGGAGATAGGGACTGAGAGACTCCTGTCAGTGTACAGATCTCTCTCCAAGAGAGAGGGACTGAGAGACACCGGTCAGTGTACAGATCACCCCCAGATACAGAGGGACTGAGAGACACTTGTCAGTGTACAGATCTCCCCCTGAGAGAGATGGACTGAATGACTCAGGTCAGTGTACAGATCTCCCCAGAGAGAGAGGGACTGAGAGACACCGGTCCTTGTACAGATCAACCCCGAGAGAGAGGGACAGAGAGATACCGGTCAGTGTGCAGATCTGATCCTGAGAGAGAGGGACTGAGAGACACCGGTCAGTGCACAGATCTCCACCTGACAGAGAGAGGGACTGAGAGACACCGGTCAATGTACAGATCTCCCCTGAGAGAGAGGGACTGAGAGACACCGGTCATTGTAATGATTTCCCTCTGAGAGAGAGGGACTGAGAGACACTGGTCAGTGTACAGATCTCCCCCTGAAAGAGAGGGACAGAGACTCCGGCCAGTGTACAGATCTCCCCCAGAGAGAGAGGGACTGAGAGACACCGGTCAATGTACAGATTTCCCCCTGAGAGAGAGGGACTGAGAGACACCTGTCAGTGTACAGATCACCCCGAGAGAGAGGGACTGAGAAACTCTGGCCAGTGTACAGATCTCCCCCAGAGAGAGAGGAACTGGGAGACACCGGTCAGAGTACACATCACCCCCAGATACAGAGGGACTGAGAGACACTTGTCAGTGTACAGATCTCCCCCTGAGAGAGAGGGACTGAGAGACAACAGTCAGTGTACAGATCTCCCCTGAGGGAGAGGGACTGAGAGACACCGGTCAGTCTGCAGATCTCCCCCTGACAGAGAGAGGGACTGAGAGACACTTGTCAGCGTACAGATCTCACTGAGAGAGAGGGACAGAGAGACATCCGTCAGCGCACAGATCTCCCTCCAAGAGAGAGGGACTGAGAGACACCGGTCCGTGTACAGATCAACCCCGAGAGAGAGGGACAGAGTGATACCGGTCAGTGTGCAGATCTGATCCTGAGAGAGAGGGACTGAGAGACACCGGTCAGTGCACAGATCTCGCCGAGAGAGAGGGACTGAGAAACTCTGGCCAGTGCACAGATCTCCCCTGAGAGAGAGGGACTGAGAGACACCGGTCAATGTACAGATCTCCCCTGAGAGAGAGGGACTGAGAGACACCGGTCATTGTAATGATTTCCCTCTGAGAGAGAGGGACTGAGAGACACTGGTCAGTGTACAGATCTCCCCCTGAAAGAGAGGGACTGAGAGACTCCGGCCAGTGTACAGATCTCCCCCAGAGAGAGAGGGACTGAGAGACACCGGTCAATGTACAGATTTCCCCCTGAGAGAGAGGGACTGAGAGACACCTGTCAGTGTACAGATCTCCCCCTGAGAGAGAGGGACTGAATGACACAGGTCAGTGTACAGATCTCCCCATAGAGAGAGGGACTGAGAGACACCGGTCAGTCTGCAGATCTCCCCCTGACTGAGAGAGGGACTGAGAGACACTTGTCAGCGTACAGATCTCCCTGAGAGAGAGGGACAGAGAGACATCCGTCAGCGCACAGATCTCCCTCCAAGAGAGAGGGACTGAGAGACACTGGTCCGTGTACAGATCAACCCCGAGAGAGAGGGACAGAGAGATACCGGTCAGTGTGCAGATCTGATCCTGAGAGAGAGGGACTGAGAGACACCGGTCAGTGCACAGATCTCCACCTGACAGAGAGAGGGACTGAGAGACACCGGTCAATGTACAGATCTCCCCTGAGAGAGAGGGACTGAGAGACACCGGTCATTGTAATGATTTCCCTCTGAGAGAGAGGGACTGAGAGACACTGGTCAGTGTACAGATCTCCCCCTGAAAGAGAGGGACTGAGAGACTCCGGCCAGTGTACAGATCTCCCCCAGAGAGAGAGGGACTGAGAGACACCAGTCAATGTACAGATTTCCCCCTGAGAGAGAGGGACTGAGAGACACCTGTCAGTGTACAGATCTCCCCGAGAGAGAGGGACTGAGAAACTCTGGCCAGTGTACAGATCTCCCCCAGAGAGAGAGGAACTGGGAGACACCGGTCAGAGTACACATCACCCCCAGATACAGAGGGACTGAGAGACACTTGTCAGTGTACAGATCTCCCCCTGAGAGAGAGGGACTGAGAGACACTTGTCAGAGTACAGATCTCCCCCTGAGAGAGAGGGACTGAGAGACACCGGTCAGTGTACAGATCTCCCCCTGAGAGAGAGGGACTGAGAGACACTGGTCAGTGTACAGATCTCCCTCAGAGAGAGAGGGACTGAGAGACACCTGACAGTGTACAGATCTCCCCAGAGAGAGAGGGACTGAGAGACACCGGTCAGTGCACAGATCTCCCACTAACAGAGAGGGACAGAGAGACCCCGGTCAGTGCTCAGATCTCCCCCTGACAGAGTGGGACAGTGAGACCCCGGTCAGTGTACAGATCTCCCCCAGAGAGAGAGGGACTGAGAGACACCGGTCAATGTACAGATTTCCCCCTGAGAGAGAGGGACTGAGAGACACCTGTCAGTGAACAGATCTCCCCGAGAGAGGGGGACTGAGAAACTCTGGCCAGTGTACAGATCTCCCCCAGAGAGAGAGGAACTGGGAGACACCGGTCAGAGTACACATCACCCCCAGATACAGAGGGACTGAGAGACACTTGTCAGTGTACAGATCTCCCCCTGAGAGAGAGGGACTGAGAGACACTGGTCAGAGTACAGATCTCCCCCTGAGAGAGAGGGACTGAGAGACGCCGGTCAGTGTACAGATCTCCCCCTGAGAGAGAGGGACTGAGAGACACTGGTCAGTGTACAGATCTCCCTCAGAGAGAGAGGGACTGAGAGACACCTGTCAGTGTACAGATCTCCCCAGAGAGAGAGGGACTGAGAGACACCGGTCAGTGCACAGATCTCCCACTAACAGAGAGGGACAGAGAGACCCCGGTCAGTGCTCAGATCTCCCCCTGACAGAGTGGGACAGTGAGACCCCGGTCAGTGCACAGATCTCCCCCAGATACAGAGGGACTGAGAGACACCGGTCAGTGTATAGATCTCCCCCAGATACAGAGGGACTGAGAGACACTTGTCAGTGTATAGATCTCCCCCTGAGAGAGAGGGACTGAGAGACACCGGTCAGTGTACAGATCTCCCCTGAGAGAGAGGGACTGAGAGAAACCGGTCAGTGTACAGATCTCCCTCCAAGAGAGAGGGACTGAGAGACAACGGTCGGTGTACAGATCTCCTCTGAGAGACAGGGACAGAGAGACACCGGTCAGTGTACAGATCTCCCTCCAAGAGAGAGGGACTGAGAGACACCGGTCCGTGTACAGATCTCCCCTGAGAGAGAGGGACAGAGAGACCCCAGTCAGTGTACAGATCTCCCCCTGGGAGATAGGGACTGAGAGACACCTGTCAGTGTACAGATCTCCCCCTGAGAGAGAGGGACTGAGAGACACCGGTCAGTGTACAGATCTCCCCTGAGAGAGAGGGACTGAGAGAAACCGGTCAGTGTACAGATCTCCGTCCAAGAGAGAGGGACTGAGAGACAACGGTCGGTGTACAGATCTCCTCTGAGAGACAGGGACAGAGAGACACCGGTCAGTGTACAGATCTCCCTCCAAGAGAGAGGGACTGAGAGACACCGGTCTGTGTACAGATCTCCCCTGAGAGAGAGGGACAGAAAGACCCCAGTAGGTGTACAGATCTCCCACTGGGAGATAGGGACTGAGAGACACCTGTCAGTGTACAGATCTCTCTCCAAGAGAGAGGGACTGAGAGACACCGGTCCGTGTACAGATCACCCCCAGATACAGAGGGACTGAGAGACACTTGTCAGTGTACAGATCTCCCCCTGAGAGAGAGGGACTGAATTACACAGGTCAGTGTACAGATCTCCCCAGAGAGAGAGGGACTGAGAGACACCGGTCAGTGTACAGATCTCCCCCAGATACAGAGGGACTGAGAGACACTTCTCAGTGTACAGATCTCCCTGAGAGAGAGGGACTGAGAGACACCGGTCAGTGTACAGATCTCCCCCTGACAGAGAGGGACAGAGAGACCCCCGTCAGTGCACAGATCTCCCTCCAAGCGAGAGGGTCTGTGAGACACCGGTCAGTCTGCAGATCTCCCCCTGACAGAGAGAGGGACTGAGAGACACTTGTCAGTGTACAGATCTCCCTGAGAGAGAGGGACAGAGAGACACCCGTCAGCGCACAGATCTCCCTCCAAGAGAGAGGGACTGAGAGACACCGGTCCTTGTACAGATCAACCCCGAGAGAGAGGGACAGAGAGATACCGGTCAGTGTGCAGATCTGATCCTGAGAGAGAGGGACTGAGAGACACCGGTCAGTGCACAGATCTCCACCTGACAGAGAGAGGGACTGAGAGACACCGGTCAATGTACAGATCTCCCCTGAGAGAGAGGGACTGAGAGACACCGGTCATTGTAATGATTTCCCTCTGAGAGAGAGGGACTGAGAGACACTGGTCAGTGTACAGATCTCCCCCAGAGAGAGAGGGACTGAGAGACACCGGTCAATGTACAGATTTCCCCCTGAGAGAGAGGGACTGAGAGACACCTGTCAGTGTACAGATCACCCCGAGAGAGAGGGACTGAGAAACTCTGGCCAGTGTACAGATCTCCCCCAAAGAGAGAGGAACTGGGAGACACCGGTCAGAGTACACATCACCCCCAGATACAGAGGGACTGAGAGACACTTGTCAGTGTACCGATCTCCCCCTGAGAGAGAGGGACTGAATGACACAGGTCAGTGTACAGATCTCCCCATAGAGAGAGGGACTGAGAGACACCGGTCAGTCTGCAGATCTCCCCCTGACAGAGAGAGGGACTGAGAGACACTTGTCAGCGTACAGATCTCCCTGAGAGAGAGGGACAGAGAGACATCCGTCAGCGCACAGATCTCCCTCCAAGAGAGAGGGACTGAGAGACACCGGTCCGTGTACAGATCAACCCCGAGAGAGAGGGACAGAGAGATACCGGTCAGTGTGCAGATCTGATCCTGAGAGAGAGGGACTGAGAGACACCGGTCAGTGCACAGATCTCGCCGAGAGAGAGGGACTGAGAGACACCGGTCATTGTAATGATTTCCCTCTGAGAGAGAGGGACTGAGAGACACTGGTCAGTGTACAGATCTCCCCCTGAAAGAGAGGGACTGAGAGACTCCGGCCAGTGTACAGATCTCCCCCAGAGAGAGAGGGACTGAGAGACACCGGTCAATGTACAGATTTCCCCCTGAGAGAGAGGGACTGAGAGACACCTGTCAGTGTACAGATCTCCCCCTGAGAGAGAGGGACTGAATGACACAGGTCAGTGTACAGATCTCCCCATAGAGAGAGGGACTGAGAGACACCGGTCAGTCTGCAGATCTCCCCCTGACAGAGAGAGGGACTGAGAGACACTTGTCAGCGTACAGATCTCCCTGAGAGAGAGGGACAGAGAGACATCCGTCAGCGCACAGATCTCCCTCCAAGAGAGAGGGACTGAGAGACACCGGTCCGTGTACAGATCAACCCCGAGAGAGAGGGACAGAGAGATACCGGTCAGTGTGCAGATCTGATCCTGAGAGAGAGGGACTGAGAGACACCGGTCAGTGCACAGATCTCGCCGAGAGAGAGGGACTGAGAGACACCGGTCATTGTAATGATTTCCCTCTGAGAGAGAGGGACTGAGAGACACTGGTCAGTGTACAGATCTCCCCCTGAAAGAGAGGGACTGAGAGACTCCGGCCAGTGTACAGATCTCCCCCAGAGAGAGAGGGACTGAGAGACACCGGTCAATGTACAGATTTCCCCCTGAGAGAGAGGGACTGAATGACACAGGTCAGTGTACAGATCTCCCCATAGAGAGAGGGACTGAGAGACACCGGTCAGTCTGCAGATCTCCCCCTGACAGAGAGAGGGACTGAGAGACACTTGTGAGCGTACAGATCTCCCTGAGAGAGAGGGACAGAGAGACATCCGTCAGCGCACAGATCTCCCTCCAAGAGAGAGGGACTGAGAGACACCGGTCCGTGTACAGATCAACCCCGAGAGAGAGGGACAGAGAGATACCGGTCAGTGTGCAGATCTGATCCTGAGAGAGAGGGACTGAGAGACACCGGTCAATGTACAGATCTCCCCTGAGAGAGAGGGACTGAGAGACACCGGTCATTGTAATGATTTCCCTCTGAGAGAGAGGGACTGAGAGACTCCGGCCAGTGTACAGATCTCCCCCAGAGAGAGAGGGACTGAGAGACACCGGTCAATGTACAGATTTCCCCCTGAGAGAGAGGGACTGAGAGACACCTGTCAGTGTACAGATCTCCCCGAGAGAGAGGGACTGAGAAACTCTGGCCAGTGTACAGATCTCCCCCAGAGAGAGAGGAACTGGGAGACACCGGTCAGAGTACACATCACCCCCAGATACAGAGGGACTGAGAGACACTTGTCAGTGTACAGATCTCCCCCTGAGAGAGAGGGACTGAGAGACACTTGTCAGAGTACAGATCTCCCCCTGAGAGAGAGGGACTGAGAGACACCGGTCAGTGTACAGATCTCCCCCTGAGAGAGAGGGACTGAGAGACACTGGTCAGTGTACAGATCTCCCTCAGAGAGAGAGGGACTGAGAGACACCTGTCAGTGTACAGATCTCCCCAGAGAGAGAGGGACTGAGAGACACCGGTCAGTGCACAGATCTCCCACTAACAGAGAGGGACAGAGAGACCCCGGTCAGTGCTCAGATCTCCCCCTGACAGAGTGGGACAGTGAGACCCCGGTCAGTGCACAGATCTCCCCCAGATACAGAGGGACTGAGAGACACCGGTCAGTGTATAGATCTCCCCCAGATACAGAGGGACTGAGAGACACTTGTCAGTGTATAGATCTCCCCCTGAGAGAGAGGGACTGAGAGACACCGGTCAGTGTACAGATCTCCCCTGAGAGAGAGGGACTGAGAGAAACCGGTCAGTGTACAGATCTCCCTCCAAGAGAGAGGGACTGAGAGACAACGGTCGGTGTACAGATCTCCTCTGAGAGACAGGGACAGAGAGACACCGGTCAGTGTACAGATCTCCCTCCAAGAGAGAGGGACTGAGAGACACCGGTCCGTGTACAGATGTCCCCTGAGAGAGAGGGACAGAGAGACCCCAGTCAGTGTACAGATCTCCCC
This sequence comes from Hypanus sabinus, assembly GCF_030144855.1. Taxonomy (NCBI): domain Eukaryota; kingdom Metazoa; phylum Chordata; class Chondrichthyes; order Myliobatiformes; family Dasyatidae; genus Hypanus; species Hypanus sabinus. Next base: position 37,904,947 of record NC_082729.1, read on the forward strand.
CTGAGAGAGAGGGACTGAGAGACACCGGTCAGTGTACAGATCTCCCCTGAGAGAGAGGGACTGAGAGAAACCGGTCAGTGTACAGATCTCCCTCCAAGAGAGAGGGACTGAGAGACAACGGTCGGTGTACAGATCTCCTCTGAGAGACAGGGACAGAGAGACACCGGTCAGTGTACAGATCTCCCTCCAAGAGAGAGGGACTGAGAGACACCGGTCCGTGTACAGATCTCCCCTGAGAGAGAGGGACAGAAAGACCCCAGTAGGTGTACAGATCTCCCCCTGGGAGATAGGGACTGAGAGACTCCTGTCAGTGTACAGATCTCTCTCCAAGAGAGAGGGACTGAGAGACACCGGTCAGTGTACAGATCACCCCCAGATACAGAGGGACTGAGAGACACTTGTCAGTGTACAGATCTCCCCCTGAGAGAGATGGACTGAATGACACAGGTCAGTGTACAGATCTCCCCAGAGAGAGAGGGACTGAGAGACACCGGTCCTTGTACAGATCAACCCCGAGAGAGAGGGACAGAGAGATACCGGTCAGTGTGCAGATCTGATCCTGAGAGAGAGGGACTGAGAGACACCGGTCAGTGCACAGATCTCCACCTGACAGAGAGAGGGACTGAGAGACACCGGTCAATGTACAGATCTCCCCTGAGAGAGAGGGACTGAGAGACACCTGTCAGTGTACAGATCTCCCCCTGAGAGAGAGGGACTGAATGACACAGGTCAGTGTACAGATCTCCCCATAGAGAGAGGGACTGAGAGACACCGGTCAGTCTGCAGATCTCCCCCTGACAGAGAGAGGGACTGAGAGACACTTGTCAGCGTACAGATCTCCCTGAGAGAGAGGGACAGAGAGACATCCGTCAGCGCACAGATCTCCCTCCAAGAGAGAGGGACTGAGAGACACCGGTCCGTGTACAGATCAACCCCGAGAGAGAGGGACAGAGAGATACCGGTCAGTGTGCAGATCTGATCCTGAGAGAGAGGGACTGAGAGACACCGGTCAGTGCACAGATCTCGCCGAGAGAGAGGGACTGAGAGACACCGGTCATTGTAATGATTTCCCTCTGAGAGAGAGGGACTGAGAGACACTGGTCAGTGTACAGATCTCCCCCTGAAAGAGAGGGACTGAGAGACTCCGGCCAGTGTACAGATCTCCCCCAGAGAGAGAGGGACTGAGAGACACCGGTCAATGTACAGATTTCCCCCTGAGAGAGAGGGACTGAGAGACACCTGTCAGTGTACAGATCTCCCCCTGAGAGAGAGGGACTGAATGACACAGGTCAGTGTACAGATCTCCCCATAGAGAGAGGGACTGAGAGACACCGGTCAGTCTGCAGATCTCCCCCTGACAGAGAGAGGGACTGAGAGACACTTGTCAGCGTACAGATCTCCCTGAGAGAGAGGGACAGAGAGACATCCGTCAGCGCACAGATCTCCCACCAAGAGAGAGGGACTGAGAGACACCGGTCCGTGTACAGATCAACCCCGAGAGAGAGGGACAGAGAGATACCGGTCAGTGTGCAGATCTGATCCTGAGAGAGAGGGACTGAGAGACACCGGTCAGTGCACAGATCTCGCCGAGAGAGAGGGACTGAGAAACTCTGGCCAGTGCACAGATCTCCCCTGAGAGAGAGGGACTGAGAGACACCGGTCAATGTACAGATCTCCCCTGAGAGAGAGGGACTGAGAGACACCGGTCATTGTAATGATTTCCCTCTGAGAGAGAGGGACTGAGAGACTCCGGCCAGTGTACAGATCTCCCCCAGAGAGAGAGGGACTGAGAGACACCTGTCAGTGTACAGATCTCCCCGAGAGAGAGGGACTGAGAAACTCTGGCCAGTGTACAGATCTCCCCCAGAGAGAGAGGAACTGGGAGACACCGGTCAGAGTACACATCACCCCCAGATACAGAGGGACTGAGAGACACTTGTCAGTGTACAGATCTCCCCCTGAGAGAGAGGGACTGAGAGACACTTGTCAGAGTACAGATCTCCCCCTGAGAGAGAGGGACTGAGAGTCACCGGTCAGTGTACAGATCTCCCCCTGAGAGAGAGGGACTGAGAGACACTGGTCAGTGTACAGATCTCCCTCAGAGAGAGAGGGACTGAGAGACACCTGTCAGTGTACAGATCTCCCCAGAGAGAGAGGGACTGAGAGACACCGGTCAGTGCACAGATCTCCCACTAACAGAGAGGGACAGAGAGACCCCGGTCAGTGCTCAGATCTCCCCCTGACAGAGTGGGACAGTGAGACCCCGGTCAGTGCACAGATCTCCCCCAGATACAGAGGGACTGAGAGACACCGGTCAGTGTATAGATCTCCCCCAGATACAGAGGGACTGAGAGACACTTGTCAGTGTATAGATCTCCCCCTGAGAGAGAGGGACTGAGAGACACCGGTCAGTGTACAGATCTCCCCTGAGAGAGAGGGACTGAGAGAAACCGGTCAGTGTACAGATCTCCCTCCAAGAGAGAGGGACTGAGAGACAACGGTCGGTGTACAGATCTCCTCTGAGAGACAGGGACAGAGAGACACCGGTCAGTGTACAGATCTCCCTCCAAGAGAGAGGGACTGAGAGACACCGGTCCGTGTACAGATGTCCCCTGAGAGAGAGGGACAGAGAAACCCCAGTCAGTGTACAGATCTCCCCCTGGGAGATAGGGACTGAGAGACACCTGTCAGTGTACAGATCTCCCCCTGAGAGAGAGGGACTGAGAGACACCGGTCAGTGTACAGATCTCCGTCCAAGAGAGAGGGACTGAGAGACAACGGTCGGTGTACAGATCTCCTCTGAGAGACAGGGACAGAGAGACACCGGTCAGTGTACAGATCTCCCTCCAAGAGAGAGGGACTGAGAGACACCGGTCCGTGTACAGATCTCCCCTGAGAGAGAGGGACAGAAAGACCCCAGTAGGTGTACAGATCTCCCCCTGGGAGATAGGGACTGAGAGACTCCTGTCAGTGTACAGATCTCTCTCCAAGAGAGAGGGACTGAGAGACACCGGTCAGTGTACAGATCACCCCCAGATACAGAGGGACTGAGAGACACTTGTCAGTGTACAGATCTCCCCCTGAGAGAGATGGACTGAATGACACAGGTCAGTGTACAGATCTCCCCAGAGAGAGAGGGACTGAGAGACACCGGTCCTTGTACAGATCAACCCCGAGAGAGAGGGACAGAGAGATACCGGTCAGTGTACAGATCTGATCCCGAGAGAGAGGGACTGAGAGACACCTGTCAGTGTACAGATCACCCCGAGAGAGAGGGACTGAGAAACTCTGGCCAGTGTACAGATCTCCCCCAGAGAGAGAGGAACTGGGAGACACCGGTCAGAGTACACATCACCCCCAGATACAGAGGGACTGAGAGACACTTGTCAGTGTACAGATCTCCCCCTGAGAGAGAGGGACTGAGAGACAACAGTCAGTGTACAGATCTCCCCTGAGGGAGAGGGACTGAGAGACACCGGTCAGTCTGCAGATCTCCCCCTGACAGAGAGAGGGACTGAGAGACACTTGTCAGCGTACAGATCTCACTGAGAGAGAGGGACAGAGAGACATCCGTCAGCGCACAGATCTCCCTCCAAGAGAGAGGGACTGAGAGACACCGGTCCGTGTACAGATCAACCCCGAGAGAGAGGGACAGAGAGATACCGGTCAGTGTGCAGATCTGATCCTGAGAGAGAGGGACTGAGAGACACCGGTCAGTGTACAGATCTCGCCGAGAGAGAGGGACTGAGAGACACCGGTCAGTGTACAGATCTCGCCGAGAGAGAGGGACTGAGAGACACCGGTCAGTGTACAGATCTCCCCTGAGAGAGAGGGACTGAGAGACACCGGTCAATGTACAGATCTCCCCTGAGAGAGAGGGACTGAGAGACACCGGTCATTGTAATGATTTCCCTCTGAGAGAGAGGGACTGAGAGACACTGGTCAGTGTACAGATCTCCCCCTGAAAGAGAGGGACTGAGAGACTCCGGCCAGTGTACAGATCTCCCCCAGAGAGAGAGGGTCTGAGAGACACCGGTCAATGTACAGATTTTCCCCTGAGAGAGAGGGACTGAGAGACACCTGTCAGTGTACAGATCTCCCCCTGAGAGAGAGGGACTGAATGACACAGGTCAGTGTACAGATCTCCCCATAGAGAGAGGGACTGAGAGACACCGGTCAGTCTGCAGATCTCCCCCTGACAGAGAGAGGGACTGAGAGACACTTGTCAGCGTACAGATCTCCCTGAGAGAGAGGGACAGAGAGACATCCGTCAGCGCACAGATCTCCCTCCAAGAGAGAGGGACTGAGAGACACCGGTCAGTGCACAGATCTCGCCGAGAGAGAGGGACTGAGAAACTCTGGCCAGTGCACAGATCTCCCCTGAGAGAGAGGGACTGAGAGACACCGGTCAATGTACAGATCTCCCCTGAGAGAGAGGGACTGAGAGACACCGGTCATTGTAATGATTTCCCTCTGAGAGAGAGGGACTGAGAGACACTGGTCAGTGTACAGATCTCCCCCTGAAAGAGAGGGACTGAGAGACTCCGGCCAGTGTACAGATCTCCCCCAGAGAGAGAGGGACTGAGAGACACCAGTCAATGTACAGATTTCCCCCTGAGAGAGAGGGACTGAGAGACACCTGTCAGTGTACAGATCTCCCCGAGAGAGAGGGACTGAGAAACTCTGGCCAGTGTACAGATCTCCCCCAGAGAGAGAGGAACTGGGAGACACCGGTCAGAGTACACATCACCCCCAGATACAGAGGGACTGAGAGACACTTGTCAGTGTACAGATCTCCCCCTGAGAGAGAGGGACTGAGAGACACTTGTCAGAGTACAGATCTCCCCCTGAGAGAGAGGGACTGAGAGACACCGGTCAGTGTACAGATCTCCCCCTGAGAGAGAGGGACTGAGAGACACTGGTCAGTGTACAGATCTCCCTCAGAGAGAGAGGGACTGAGAGACACCTGTCAGTGTACAGATCTCCCCAGAGAGAGAGGGACTGAGAGACACCGGTCAGTGCACAGATCTCCCACTAACAGAGAGGGACAGAGAGACCCCGGTCAGTGCTCAGATCTCCCCCTGACAGAGTGGGACAGTGAGACCCCGGTCAGTGTACAGATCTCCCCCAGAGAGAGAGGGACTGAGAGACACCGGTCAATGTACAGATTTCCCCCTGAGAGAGAGGGACTGAGAGACACCTGTCAGTGTACAGATCTCCCCCTGAGAGAGAGGGACTGAATGACACAGGTCAGTGTACAGATCTCCCCATAGAGAGAGGGACTGAGAGACACCGGTCAGTCTGCAGATCTCCCCCTGACAGAGAGAGGGACTGAGAGACACTTGTCAGCGTACAGATCTCCCTGAGAGAGAGGGACAGAGAGACATCCGTCAGCGCACAGATCTCCCACCAAGAGAGAGGGACTGAGAGACACCGGTCCGTGTACAGATCAACCCCGAGAGAGAGGGACAGAGAGATACCGGTCAGTGTGCAGATCTGATCCTGAGAGAGAGGGACTGAGAGACACCGGTCAGTGCACAGATCTCGCCGAGAGAGAGGGACTGAGAAACTCTGGCCAGTGCACAGATCTCCCCTGAGAGAGAGGGACTGAGAGACACCGGTCAATGTACAGATCTCCCCTGAGAGAGAGGGACTGAGAGACACCGGTCATTGTAATGATTTCCCTCTGAGAGAGAGGGACTGAGAGACTCCGGCCAGTGTACAGATCTCCCCCAGAGAGAGAGGGACTGAGAGACACCGGTCAATGTACAGATTTCCCCTGAGAGAGAGGGACTGAGAGACACCTGTCAGTGTACAGATCTCCCCGAGAGAGAGGGACTGAGAAACTCTGGCCAGTGTACAGATCTCCCCCAGAGAGAGAGGAACTGGGAGACACCGGTCAGAGTACACATCACCCCCAGATACAGAGGGACTGAGAGACACTTGTCAGTGTACAGATCTCCCCCTGAGAGAGAGGGACTGAGAGACACTTGTCAGAGTACAGATCTCCCCCTGAGAGAGAGGGACTGAGAGACACCGGTCAGTGTACAGATCTCCCCCTGAGAGAGAGGGACTGAGAGACACTGGTCAGTGTACAGATCTCCCTCAGAGAGAGAGGGACTGAGAGACACCTGTCAGTGTACAGATCTCCCCAGAGAGAGAGGGACTGAGAGACACCGGTCAGTGCACAGATCTCCCACTAACAGAGAGGGACAGAGAGACCCCGGTCAGTGCTCAGATCTCCCCCTGACAGAGTGGGACAGTGAGACCCCGGTCAGTGCACAGATCTCCCCCAGATACAGAGGGACTGAGAGACACCGGTCAGTGTATAGATCTCCCCCAGATACAGAGGGACTGAGAGACACTTGTCAGTGTATAGATCTCCCCCTGAGAGAGAGGGACTGAGAGACACCGGTCAGTGTACAGATCTCCCCTGAGAGAGAGGGACTGAGAGAAACCGGTCAGTGTACAGATCTCCCTCCAAGAGAGAGGGACTGAGAGACAACGGTCGGTGTACAGATCTCCTCTGAGAGACAGGGACAGAGAGACACCGGTCAGTGTACAGATCTCCCTCCAAGAGAGAGGGACTGAGAGACACCGGTCCGTGTACAGATGTCCCCTGAGAGAGAGGGACAGAGAAACCCCAGTCAGTGTACAGATCTCCCCCTGGGAGATAGGGACTGAGAGACACCTGTCAGTGTACAGATCTCCCCCTGAGAGAGAGGGACTGAGAGACACCGGTCAGTGTACAGATCTCCCCTGAGAGAGAGGGACTGAGAGAAACCGGTCAGTGTACAGATCTCCCTCCAAGAGAGAGGGACTGAGAGACAACGGTCGGTGTACAGATCTCCTCTGAGAGACAGGGACAGAGAGACACCGGTCAGTGTACAGATCTCCCTCCAAGAGAGAGGGACTGAGAGACACCGGTCCGTGTACAGATCTCCCCTGAGAGAGAGGGACAGAAAGACCCCAGTAGGTGTACAGATCTCTCCCTGGGAGATAGGGACTGAGAGACTCCTGTCAGTGTACAGATCTCTCTCCAAGAGAGAGGGACTGAGAGACACCGGTCAGTGTACAGATCACCCCCAGATACAGAGGGACTGAGAGACACTTGTCAGTGTACAGATCTCCCCCTGAGAGAGATGGACTGAATGACACAGGTCAGTGTACAGATCTCCCCAGAGAGAGAGGGACTGAGAGACACCGGTCCTTGTACAGATCAACCCCGAGAGAGAGGGACAGAGAGATACCGGTCAGTGTGCAGATCTGATCCTGAGAGAGAGGGACTGAGAGACACCGGTCAGTGCACAGATCTCCACCTGACAGAGAGAGGGACTGAGAGACACCGGTCAATGTACAGATCTCCCCTGAGAGAGAGGGACTGAGAGACACCGGTCATTGTAATGATTTCCCTCTGAGAGAGAGGGACTGAGAGACACTGGTCAGTGTACAGATCTCCCCCTGAAAGAGATGGACAGAGACTCCGGCGAGTGTACAGATCTCCCCCAGAGAGAGAGGGACTGAGAGACACCGGTCAATGTACAGATTTCCCCGAGAGAGAGGGACTGAGAGACACCTGTCAGTGTACAGATCACCCCGAGAGAGAGGGACTGAGAAACTCTGGCCAGTGTACAGATCTCCCCCAGAGAGAGAGGAACTGGGAGACACCGGTCAGAGTACACATCACCCCCAGATACAGAGGGACTGAGAGACACTTGTCAGTGTACAGATCTCCCCCTGAGAGAGAGGGACTGAGAGACAACAGTCAGTGTACAGATCTCCCCTGAGGGAGAGGGACTGAGAGACACCGGTCAGTCTGCAGATCTCCCCCTGACAGAGAGAGGGACTGAGAGACACTTGTCAGCGTACAGATCTCACTGAGAGAGAGGGACAGAGAGACATCCGTCAGCGCACAGATCTCCCTCCAAGAGAGAGGGACTGAGAGACACCGGTCCGTGTACAGATCAACCCCGAGAGAGAGGGACAGAGAGACACCGGTCAGTGTACAGATCTCGCCGAGAGAGAGGGACTGAGAGACACCGGTCAGTGTACAGATCTCGCCGAGAGAGAGAGGGTCTGAGAGACACCGGTCAATGTACAGATTTTCCCCTGAGAGAGAGGGACTGAGAGACACCTGTCAGTGTACAGATCTCCCCCTGAGAGAGAGGGACTGAATGACACAGGTCAGTGTACAGATCTCCCCATAGAGAGAGGGACTGAGAGACACCGGTCAGTCTGCAGATCTCCCCCTGACAGAGAGAGGGACTGAGAGACACTTGTCAGCGTACAGATCTCCCTGAGAGAGAGGGACAGAGAGACATCCGTCAGCGCACAGATCTCCCTCCAAGAGAGAGGGACTGAGAGACACCGGTCAGTGCACAGATCTCCCCGAGAGAGAGGGACTGAGAAACTCTGGCCAGTGTACAGATCTCCCCCAGAGAGAGAGGAACTGGGAGACACCGGTCAGAGTACACATCACCCCCAGATACAGAGGGACTGAGAGACACTTGTCAGTGTACAGATCTCCCCCTGAGAGAGAGGGACTGAGAGACACTTGTCAGAGTACAGATCTCCCCCTGAGAGAGAGGGACTGAGAGACACCGGTCAGTGTACAGATCTCCCCCTGAGAGAGAGGGACTGAGAGACACTGGTCAGTGTACAGATCTCCCTCAGAGAGAGAGGGACTGAGAGACACCTGTCAGTGTACAGATCTCCCCAGAGAGAGAGGGACTGAGAGACACCGGTCAGTGCACAGATCTCCCACTAACAGAGAGGGACAGAGAGACCCCGGTCAGTGCTCAGATCTCCCCCTGACAGAGTGGGACAGTGAGACCCCGGTCAGTGTACAGATCTCCCCCAGAGAGAGAGGGACTGAGAGACACCGGTCAATGTACAGATTTCCCCCTGAGAGAGAGGGACTGAGAGACACCTGTCAGTGAACAGATCTCCCCGAGAGAGGGGGACTGAGAAACTCTGGCCAGTGTACAGATCTCCCCCAGAGAGAGAGGAACTGGGAGACACCGGTCAGAGTACACATCACCCCCAGATACAGAGGGACTGAGAGACACTTGTCAGTGTACAGATCTCCCCCTGAGAGAGAGGGACTGAGAGACACTGGTCAGAGTACAGATCTCCCCCTGAGAGAGAGGGACTGAGAGACGCCGGTCAGTATACAGATCTCCCCCTGAGAGAGAGGGACTGAGAGACACTGGTCAGTGTACAGATCTCCCTCAGAGAGAGAGGGACTGAGAGACACCTGTCAGTGTACAGATCTCCCCAGAGAGAGAGGGACTGAGAGACACCGGTCAGTGCACAGATCTCCCACTAACAGAGAGGGACAGAGAGACCCCGGTCAGTGCTCAGATCTCCCCCTGACAGAGTGGGACAGTGAGACCCCGGTCAGTGCACAGATCTCCCCCAGATACAGAGGGACTGAGAGACACCGGTCAGTGTATAGATCTCCCCCAGATACAGAGGGACTGAGAGACACTTGTCAGTGTATAGATCTCCCCCTGAGAGAGAGGGACTGAGAGACACCGGTCAGTGTACAGATCTCCCCTGAGAGAGAGGGACTGAGAGAAACCGGTCAGTGTACAGATCTCCCTCCAAGAGAGAGGGACTGAGAGACAACGGTCGGTGTACAGATCTCCTCTGAGAGACAGGGACAGAGAGACACCGGTCAGTGTACAGATCTCCCTCCAAGAGAGAGGGACTGAGAGACACCGGTCCGTGTACAGATCTCCCCTGAGAGAGAGGGACAGAGAGACCCCAGTCAGTGTACAGATCTCCCCCTGGGAGATAGGGACTGAGAGACACCTGTCAGTGTACAGATCTCCCCCTGAGAGAGAGGGACTGAGAGACACCGGTCAGTGTACAGATCTCCCCTGAGAGAGAGGGACTGAGAGAAACCGGTCAGTGTACAGATCTCCCTCCAAGAGAGAGGGACTGAGAGACAACGGTCGGTGTACAGATCTCCTCTGAGAGACAGGGACAGAGAGACACCGGTCAGTGTACAGATCTCCCTCCAAGAGAGAGGGACTGAGAGACACCGGTCTGTGTACAGATCTCCCCTGAGAGAGAGGGACAGAAAGACCCCAGTAGGTGTACAGATCTCCCCCTGGGAGATAGGGACTGAGAGACACCTGTCAGTGTACAGATCTCTCTCCAAGAGAGAGGGACTGAGAGACACCGGTCCGTGTACAGATCACCCCCAGATACAGAGGGACTGAGAGACACTTGTCAGTGTACAGATCTCCCCCTGAGAGAGAGGGACTGAATTACACAGGTCAGTGTACAGATCTCCCCAGAGAGAGAGGGACTGAGAGACACCGGTCAGTGTACAGATCTCCCCCAGATACAGAGGGACTGAGAGACACTTCTCAGTGTACAGATCTCCCTGAGAGAGAGGGACTGAGAGACACCGGTCAGTGTACAGATCTCCCCCTGACAGAGAGGGACAGAGAGACCCCCGTCAGTGCACAGATCTCCCTCCAAGCGAGAGGGTCTGTGAGACACCGGTCAGTCTGCAGATCTCCCCCTGACAGAGAGAGGGACTGAGAGACACTTGTCAGTGTACAGATCTCCCTGAGAGAGAGGGACAGAGAGACACCCGTCAGCGCACAGATCTCCCTCCAAGAGAGAGGGACTGAGAGACACCGGTCCTTGTACAGATCAACCCCGAGAGAGAGGGACAGAGAGATACCGGTCAGTGTGCAGATCTGATCCTGAGAGAGAGGGACTGAGAGACACCGGTCAGTGCACAGATCTCCACCTGACAGAGAGAGGGACTGAGAGACACCGGTCAATGTACAGATCTCCCCTGAGAGAGAGGGACTGAGAGACACCGGTCATTGTAATGATTTCCCTCTGAGAGAGAGGGACTGAGAGACACTGGTCAGTGTACAGATCTCCCCCTGAAAGAGAGGGACAGAGACTCCGGCCAGTGTACAGATCTCCCCCAGAGAGAGAGGGACTGAGAGACACCGGTCAATGTACAGATTTCCCCCTGAGAGAGAGGGACTGAGAGACACCTGTCAGTGTACAGATCACCCCGAGAGAGAGGGACTGAGAAACTCTGGCCAGTGTACAGATCTCCCCCAGAGAGAGAGGAACTGGGAGACACCGGTCAGAGTACACATCACCCCCAGATACAGAGGGACTGAGAGACAATTGTCAGTGTACCGATCTCCCCCTGAGAGAGAGGGACTGAATGACACAGGTCAGTGTACAGATCTCCCCATAGAGAGAGGGACTGAGAGACACCGGTCAGTCTGCAGATCTCCCCCTGACAGAGAGAGGGACTGAGAGACACTTGTCAGCGTACAGATCTCCCTGAGAGAGAGGGACAGAGAGACATCCGTCAGCGCACAGATCTCCCTCCAAGAGAGAGGGACTGAGAGACACCGGTCCGTGTACAGATCAACCCCGAGAGAGAGGGACAGAGAGATACCGGTCAGTGTGCAGATCTGATCCTGAGAGAGAGGGACTGAGAGACACCGGTCAGTGCACAGATCTCGCCGAGAGAGAGGGACTGAGAGACACCGGTCATTGTAATGATTTCCCTCTGAGAGAGAGGGACTGAGAGACACTGGTCAGTGTACAGATCTCCCCCTGAAAGAGAGGGACTGAGAGACTCCGGCCAGTGTACAGATCTCCCCCAGAGAGAGAGGGACTGAGAGACACCGGTCAATGTACAGATTTCCCCCTGAGAGAGAGGGACTGAGAGACACCTGTCAGTGTACAGATCTCCCCCTGAGAGAGAGGGACTGAATGACACAGGTCAGTGTACAGATCTCCCCATAGAGAGAGGGACTGAGAGACACCGGTCAGTCTGCAGATCTCCCCCTGACAGAGAGAGGGACTGAGAGACACTTGTCAGCGTACAGATCTCCCTGAGAGAGAGGGACAGAGAGACATCCGTCAGCGCACAGATCTCCCTCCAAGAGAGAGGGACTGAGAGACACCGGTCCGTGTACAGATCAACCCCGAGAGAGAGGGACAGAGAGATACCGGTCAGTGTGCAGATCTGATCCTGAGAGAGAGGGACTGAGAGACACCGGTCAGTGCACAGATCTCGCCGAGAGAGAGGGACTGAGAAACTCTGGCCAGTGCACAGATTTCCCCTGAGAGAGAGGGACTGAGAGACACCGGTCAATGTACAGATCTCCCCTGAGAGAGAGGGACTGAGAGACACCGGTCATTGTAATGATTTCCCTCTGAGAGAGAGGGACTGAGAGACACTGGTCAGTGTACAGATCTCCCCCTGAAAGAGAGGGACTGAGAGACTCTGGCCAGTGTACAGATCTCCCCCAGAGAGAGAGGAACTGGGAGACACCGGTCAGAGTACACATCACCCCCAGATACAGAGGGACTGAGAGACACTTGTCAGTGTACAGATCTCCCCCTGAGAGAGAGGGACTGAGAGACACTGGTCAGAGTACAGATCTCCCCCTGAGAGAGAGGGACTGAGAGACGCCGGTCAGTGTACAGATCTCCCCCTGAGAGAGAGGGACTGAGAGACACTGGTCAGTGTACAGATCTCCCTCAGAGAGAGAGGGACTGAGAGACACCTGTCAGTGTACAGATCTCCCCAGAGAGAGAGGGACTGAGAGACACCGGTCAGTGCACAGATCTCCCACTAACAGAGAGGGACAGAGAAACCCCGGTCAGTGCTCAGATCTCCCCCTGACAGAGTGGGACAGTGAGACCCCGGTCAGTGCACAGATCTCCCCCAGATACAGAGGGACTGAGAGACACCGGTCAGTGTATAGATCTCCCCCAGATACAGAGGGACTGAGAGACACTTGTCAGTGTATAGATCTCCCCCTGAGAGAGAGGGACTGAGAGACACCGGTCAGTGTACAGATCTCCCCTGAGAGAGAGGGACTGAGAGAAACCGGTCAGTGTACAGATCTCCCTCCAAGAGAGAGGGACTGAGAGACAACGGTCGGTGTACAGATCTCCTCTGAGAGACAGGGACAGAGAGACACCGGTCAGTGTACAGATCTCCCTCCAAGAGAGAGGGACTGAGAGACACCGGTCCGTGTACAGATCTCCCCTGAGAGAGAGGGACAGAGAGACCCCAGTCAGTGTACAGATCTCCCCCTGGGAGATAGGGACTGAGAGACACCTGTCAGTGTACAGATCTCCCCCTGAGAGAGAGGGACTGAGAGACACCGGTCAGTGTACAGATGCCCCTGAGAGAGAGGGACTGAGAGAAACCGGTCAGTGTACAGATCTCCCTCCAAGAGAGAGGGACTGAGAGACAACGGTCGGTGTACAGATCTCCTCTGAGAGACAGGGACAGAGAGACACCGGTCAGTGTACAGATCTCCCTCCAAGAGAGAGGGACTGAGAGACACCGGTCTGTGTACAGATCTCCCCTGAGAGAGAGGGACAGAAAGACCCCAGTAGGTGTACAGATCTCCCCCTGGGAGATAGGGACTGAGAGACACCTGTCAGTGTACAGATCTCTCTCCAAGAGAGAGGGACTGAGAGACACCGGTCCGTGTACAGATCACCCCCAGATACAGAGGGACTGAGAGACACTTGTCAGTGTACAGATCTCCCCCTGAGAGAGAGGGACTGAATTACACAAGTCAGTGTACAGATCTCCCCAGAGAGAGAGGGACTGAGAGACACCGGTCAGTGTACAGATCTCCCCCAGATACAGAGGGACTGAGAGACACTTCTCAGTGTACAGATCTCCCTGAGAGAGAGGGACTGAGAGACACCGGTCAGTGTACAGATCTCACCCTGACAGAGAGAGGGACTGAGAGACACTTGTCAGTGTACAGATCTCCCTGAGAGAGAGGGACAGAGAGACACCCGTCAGCGCACAGATCTCCCTCCAAGAGAGAGGGACTGTGAGACACCGGTCCTTGTACAGATCAACCCCGAGAGAGAGGGACAGAGAGATACCGGTCAGTGTGCAGATCTGATCCTGAGAGAGAGGGACTGAGAGACACCGGTCAGTGCACAGATCTCCACCTGACAGAGAGAGGGACTGAGAGACACCGGTCAATGTACAGATCTCCCCTGAGAGAGAGGGACTGAGAGACACCGGTCATTGTAATGATTTCCCTCTGAGAGAGAGGGACTGAGAGACACTGGTCAGTGTACAGATCTCCCCCTGAAAGAGAGGGACAGAGACTCCGGCCAGTGTACAGATCTCCCCCAGAGAGAGAGGGACTGAGAGACACCGGTCAATGTACAGATTTCCCCCTGAGAGAGAGGGACTGAGAGACACCTGTCAGTGTACAGATCACCCCGAGAGAGAGGGACTGAGAAACTCTGGCCAGTGTACAGATCTCCCCCAGAGAGAGAGGAACTGGGAGACACCGGTCAGAGTACACATCACCCCCAGATACAGAGGGACTGAGAGACACTTGTCAGTGTACCGATCTCCCCCTGAGAGAGAGGGACTGAATGACACAGGTCAGTGTACAGATCTCCCCATAGAGAGAGGGACTGAGAGACACCGGTCAGTCTGCAGATCTCCCCCTGACAGAGAGAGGGACTGAGAGACACTTGTCAGCGTACAGATCTCCCTGAGAGAGAGGGACAGAGAGACATCCGTCAGCGCACAGATCTCCCTCCAAGAGAGAGGGACTGAGAGACACCGGTCCGTGTACAGATCAACCCCGAGAGAGAGGGACAGAGAGATACCGGTCAGTGTGCAGATCTGATCCTGAGAGAGAGGGACTGAGAGACACCGGTCAGTGCACAGATCTCGCCGAGAGAGAGGGACTGAGAGACACCAGTCATTGTAATGATTTCCCTCTGAGAGAGAGGGACTGAGAGACACTGGTCAGTGTACAGATCTCCCCCTGAAAGAGAGGGACTGAGAGACTCCGGCCAGTGTACAGATCTCCCCCAGAGAGAGAGGGACTGAGAGACACCGGTCAATGTACAGATTTCCCCCTGAGAGAGAGGGACTGAGAGACACCTGTCAGTGTACAGATCTCCCCCTGAGAGAGAGGGACTGAATGACACAGGTCAGTGTACAGATCTCCCCATAGAGAGAGGGACTGAGAGACACCGGTCAGTCTGCAGATCTCCCCCTGACAGAGAGAGGGACTGAGAGACACTTGTCAGCGTACAGATCTCCCTGAGAGAGAGGGACAGAGAGACATCCGTCAGCGCACAGATCTCCCTCCAAGAGAGAGGGACTGAGAGACACCGGTCCGTGTACAGATCAACCCCGAGAGAGAGGGACAGAGAGATACCGGTCAGTGTGCAGATCTGATCCTGAGAGAGAGGGACTGAGAGACACCGGCCAGTGCACAGATCTCCCCTCAGAGAGAGGGACTGAGAGACACCGGTCATTGTACAGATCTCCCCTGAGAGAGAGGGACTGAGAGACACCGGTCATTGTAATGATTTCCCTCTGAGAGAGAGGGACTGAGAGACACTGGTCAGTGTACAGATCTCCCCCTGAAAGAGAGGGACTGAGAGACTCCGGCCAGTGTACAGATCTCCCCCAGAGAGAGAGGGACTGAGAGACACCGGTCAATGTACAGATTTCCCCCTGAGAGAGAGGGACTGAGAGACACCTGTCAGTGTACAGATCTCCCCGAGAGAGAGGGACTGAGAAACTCTGGCCAGTGTACAGCTCTCCCCCAGAGAGAGAGGAACTGGGAGACACCGGTCAGAGTACACATCACCCCCAGATACAGAGGGACTGAGAGACACTTGTCAGTGTACAGATCTCCCCCTGAGAGAGAGGGACTGAGAGACACTTGTCAGAATACAGATCTCCCCCTGAGAGAGAGGGACTGAGAGACACCGGTCAGTGTACAGATCTCCCCCTGAGAGAGAGGGACTGAGAGACACTGGTCAGTGTACAGATCTCCCTCAGAGAGAGAGGGACTGAGAGACACCTGTCAGTGTACAGATCTCCCCAGAGAGAGAGGGACTGAGAGACAACGGTCAGTGCACAGATCTCCCACTAACAGAGAGGGACAGAGAGACCCCGGTCAGTGCTCAGATCTCCCCCTGACAGAGTGGGACAGTGAGACCCCGGTCAGTGCACAGATCTCCCCCAGATACAGAGGGACTGAGAGACACCGGTCAGTGTATAGATCTCCCCCAGATACAGAGGGACTGAGAGACACTTGTCAGTGTATAGATCTCCCCCTGAGAGAGAGGGACTGAGAGACACCGGTCAGTGTACAGATCTCCCCTGAGAGAGAGGGACTGAGAGAAACCGGTCAGTGTACAGATCTCCCTCCAAGAGAGAGGGTCTGAGAGACAACGGTCGGTGTACAGATCTCCTCTGAGAGACAGGGACAGAGAGACACCGGTCAGTGTACAGATCTCCCTCCAAGAGAGAGGGACTGAGAGACACCGGTCCGTGTAGAGATCTCCCCTGAGAGAGAGGGACAGAGAGACCCCAGTCAGTGTACAGATCTCCCCCTGGGAGATAGGGACTGAGAGACACCTGTCAGTGTACAGATCTCCCCCTGAGAGAGAGGGACTGAGAGACACCGGTCAGTGTACAGATCTCCCCTGAGAGAGAGGGACTGAGAGAAACCGGTCAGTGTACAGATCTCCCTCCAAGAGAGAGGGACTGAGAGACAACGGTCGGTGTACAGATCTCCTCTGAGAGACAGGGACAGAGAGACACCGGTCAGTGTACAGATCTCCCTCCAAGAGAGAAGGACTGAGAGACACCGGTCCGTGTACAGATCTCCCCTGAGAGAGAGGGACAGAAAGACCCCAGTAGGTGTACAGATCTCCCCCTGGGAGATAGGGACTGAGAGACTCCTGTCAGTGTACAGATCTCCCTCCAAGAGAGAGGGACTGAGAGACACCGGTCAGTGTACAGATCACCCCCAGATACAGAGGGACTGAGAGACACTTGTCAGTGTACAGATCTCCCCCTGAGAGAGATGGACTGAATGACACAGGTCAGTGTACAGATCTCCCCAGAGAGAGAGGGACTGAGAGACACCGGTCAGTGTACAGATCTCCCCCAGATACAGAGGGACTGAGAGACACTTCTCAGTGTACAGATCTCCCTGAGCGAGAGGGACTGAGAGACACTGGTCAGTGTACAGATCTCCCCCTGACAGAGAGGGACAGAGAGACCCCCGTCAGTGCACAGATCTCCCTCCAAGCGAGAGAGTCTGTGAGACACTGGTCAGTCTGCAGATCTCCCCCTGACAGAGAGAGGGACTGAGAGACACTTGTCAGTGTATAGATCTCCCTGAGAGAGAGGGACAGAGAGACACCCGTCAGTGCACAGATCTCCCTCCAAGAGAGATGGACTGAGAGACACCGGTCCGTGTACAGATCAACCCAGAGAGAGAGGAACTGGGAGACACCGGTCAGAGTACACATCACCCCCAGATACAGAGGGACTGAGAGACACTTGTCAGTGTACAGATCAACCCCGAGAGAGAGGGACAGAGAGATACCGGTCAGTGTGCAGATCTGATCCTGAGAGAGAGGGACTGAGAGACACCGGTCAGTGCACAGATCTCCACCTGACAGAGAGAGGGACTGAGAGACACCGGTCAATGTACAGATCTCCCCTGAGAGAGAGGGACTGAGAGACACCGGTCATTGTAATGATTTCCCTCTGAGAGAGAGGGACTGAGAGACACTGGTCAGTGTACAGATCTCCCCCTGAAAGAGAGGGACAGAGACTCCGGCCAGTGTACAGATCTCCCCCAGAGAGAGAGGGACTGAGAGACACCGGTCAATGTACAGATTTCCCCCTGAGAGAGAGGGACTGAGAGACACCTGTCAGTGTACAGATCACCCCGAGAGAGAGGGACTGAGAAACTCTGGCCAGTGTACAGATCTCCCCCAGAGAGAGAGGAACTGGGAGACACCGGTCAGAGTACACATCACCCCCAGATACAGAGGGACTGAGAGACAATTGTCAGTGTACCGATCTCCCCCTGAGAGAGAGGGACTGAATGACACAGGTCAGTGTACAGATCTCCCCATAGAGAGAGGGACTGAGAGACACCGGTCAGTCTGCAGATCTCCCCCTGACAGAGAGAGGGACTGAGAGACACTTGTCAGCGTACAGATCTCCCTGAGAGAGAGGGACAGAGAGACATCCGTCAGCGCACAGATCTCCCTCCAAGAGAGAGGGACTGAGAGACACCGGTCCGTGTACAGATCAACCCCGAGAGAGAGGGACAGAGAGATACCGGTCAGTGTGCAGATCTGATCCTGAGAGAGAGGGACTGAGAGACACCGGTCAGTGCACAGATCTCGCCGAGAGAGAGGGACTGAGAGACACCGGTCATTGTAATGATTTCCCTCTGAGAGAGAGGGACTGAGAGACACTGGTCAGTGTACAGATCTCCCCCTGAAAGAGAGGGACTGAGAGACTCCGGCCAGTGTACAGATCTCCCCCAGAGAGAGAGGGACTGAGAGACACCGGTCAATGTACAGATTTCCCCCTGAGAGAGAGGGACTGAGAGACACCTGTCAGTGTACAGATCTCCCCCTGAGAGAGAGGGACTGAATGACACAGGTCAGTGTACAGATCTCCCCATAGAGAGAGGGACTGAGAGACACCGGTCAGTCTGCAGATCTCCCCCTGACAGAGAGAGGGACTGAGAGACACTTGTCAGCGTACAGATCTCCCTGAGAGAGAGGGACAGAGAGACATCCGTCAGCGCACAGATCTCCCTCCAAGAGAGAGGGACTGAGAGACACCGGTCCGTGTACAGATCAACCCCGAGAGAGAGGGACAGAGAGATACCGGTCAGTGTGCAGATCTGATCCTGAGAGAGAGGGACTGAGAGACACCGGTCAGTGCACAGATCTCGCCGAGAGAGAGGGACTGAGAAACTCTGGCCAGTGCACAGATTTCCCCTGAGAGAGAGGGACTGAGAGACACCGGTCAATGTACAGATCTCCCCTGAGAGAGAGGGACTGAGAGACACCGGTCATTGTAATGATTTCCCTCTGAGAGAGAGGGACTGAGAGACACTGGTCAGTGTACAGATCTCCCCCTGAAAGAGAGGGACTGAGAGACTCTGGCCAGTGTACAGATCTCCCCCAGAGAGAGAGGAACTGGGAGACACCGGTCAGAGTACACATCACCCCCAGATACAGAGGGACTGAGAGACACTTGTCAGTGTACAGATCTCCCCCTGAGAGAGAGGGACTGAGAGACACTGGTCAGAGTACAGATCTCCCCCTGAGAGAGAGGGACTGAGAGACACCGGTCAGTGTACAGATCTCCCCTGAGAGAGAGGGACAGAAAGACCCCAGTAGGTGTACAGATCTCCCCCTGGGAGATAGGGACTGAGAGACACCTGTCAGTGTACAGATCTCTCTCCAAGAGAGAGGGACTGAGAGACACCGGTCCGTGTACAGATCACCCCCAGATACAGAGGGACTGAGAGACACTTGTCAGTGTACAGATCTCCCCCTGAGAGAGAGGGACTGAATTACACAGGTCAGTGTACAGATCTCCCCAGAGAGAGAGGGACTGAGAGACACCGGTCAGTGTACAGATCTCCCCCAGATACAGAGGGACTGAGAGACACTTCTCAGTGTACAGATCTCCCTGAGAGAGAGGGACTGAGAGACACCGGTCAGTGTACAGATCTCACCCTGACAGAGAGAGGGACTGAGAGACACTTGTCAGTGTACAGATCTCCCTGAGAGAGAGGGACAGAGAGACACCCGTCAGCGCACAGATCTCCCTCCAAGAGAGAGGGACTGTGAGACACCGGTCCTTGTACAGATCAACCCCGAGAGAGAGGGACAGAGAGATACCGGTCAGTGTGCAGATCTGATCCTGAGAGAGAGGGACTGAGAGACACCGGTCAGTGCACAGATCTCCACCTGACAGAGAGAGGGACTGAGAGACACCGGTCAATGTACAGATCTCCCCTGAGAGAGAGGGACTGAGAGACACCGGTCATTGTAATGATTTCCCTCTGAGAGAGAGGGACTGAGAGACACTGGTCAGTGTACAGATCTCCCCCTGAAAGAGAGGGACAGAGACTCCGGCCAGTGTACAGATCTCCCCCAGAGAGAGAGGGACTGAGAGACACCGGTCAATGTACAGATTTCCCCCTGAGAGAGAGGGACTGAGAGACACCTGTCAGTGTACAGATCACCCCGAGAGAGAGGGACTGAGAAACTCTGGCCAGTGTACAGATCTCCCCCAGAGAGAGAGGAACTGGGAGACACCGGTCAGAGTACACATCACCCCCAGATACAGAGGGACTGAGAGACACTTGTCAGTGTACCGATCTCCCCCTGAGAGAGAGGGACTGAATGACACAGGTCAGTGTACAGATCTCCCCATAGAGAGAGGGACTGAGAGACACCGGTCAGTCTGCAGATCTCCCCCTGACAGAGAGAGGGACTGAGAGACACTTGTCAGCGTACAGATCTCCCTGAGAGAGAGGGACAGAGAGACATCCGTCAGCGCACAGATCTCCCTCCAAGAGAGAGGGACTGAGAGACACCGGTCCGTGTACAGATCAACCCCGAGAGAGAGGGACAGAGAGATACCGGTCAGTGTGCAGATCTGATCCTGAGAGAGAGGGACTGAGAGACACCGGTCAGTGCACAGATCTCGCCGAGAGAGAGGGACTGAGAGACACCAGTCATTGTAATGATTTCCCTCTGAGAGAGAGGGACTGAGAGACACTGGTCAGTGTACAGATCTCCCCCTGAAAGAGAGGGACTGAGAGACTCCGGCCAGTGTACAGATCTCCCCCAGAGAGAGAGGGACTGAGAGACACCGGTCAATGTACAGATTTCCCCCTGAGAGAGAGGGACTGAGAGACACCTGTCAGTGTACAGATCTCCCCCTGAGAGAGAGGGACTGAATGACACAGGTCAGTGTACAGATCTCCCCATAGAGAGAGGGACTGAGAGACACCGGTCAGTCTGCAGATCTCCCCCTGACAGAGAGAGGGACTGAGAGACACTTGTCAGCGTACAGATCTCCCTGAGAGAGAGGGACAGAGAGACATCCGTCAGCGCACAGATCTCCCTCCAAGAGAGAGGGACTGAGAGACACCGGTCCGTGTACAGATCAACCCCGAGAGAGAGGGACAGAGAGATACCGGTCAGTGTGCAGATCTGATCCTGAGAGAGAGGGACTGAGAGACACCGGCCAGTGCACAGATCTCCCCTCAGAGAGAGGGACTGAGAGACACCGGTCATTGTACAGATCTCCCCTGAGAGAGAGGGACTGAGAGACACCGGTCATTGTAATGATTTCCCTCTGAGAGAGAGGGACTGAGAGACACTGGTCAGTGTACAGATCTCCCCCTGAAAGAGAGGGACTGAGAGACTCCGGCCAGTGTACAGATCTCCCCCAGAGAGAGAGGGACTGAGAGACACCGGTCAATGTACAGATTTCCCCCTGAGAGAGAGGGACTGAGAGACACCTGTCAGTGTACAGATCTCCCCGAGAGAGAGGGACTGAGAAACTCTGGCCAGTGTACAGCTCTCCCCCAGAGAGAGAGGAACTGGGAGACACCGGTCAGAGTACACATCACCCCCAGATACAGAGGGACTGAGAGACACTTGTCAGTGTACAGATCTCCCCCTGAGAGAGAGGGACTGAGAGACACTTGTCAGAATACAGATCTCCCCCTGAGAGAGAGGGACTGAGAGACACCGGTCAGTGTACAGATCTCCCCCTGAGAGAGAGGGACTGAGAGACACTGGTCAGTGTACAGATCTCCCTCAGAGAGAGAGGGACTGAGAGACACCTGTCAGTGTACAGATCTCCCCAGAGAGAGAGGGACTGAGAGACAACGGTCAGTGCACAGATCTCCCACTAACAGAGAGGGACAGAGAGACCCCGGTCAGTGCTCAGATCTCCCCCTGACAGAGTGGGACAGTGAGACCCCGGTCAGTGCACAGATCTCCCCCAGATACAGAGGGACTGAGAGACACCGGTCAGTGTATAGATCTCCCCCAGATACAGAGGGACTGAGAGACACTTGTCAGTGTATAGATCTCCCCCTGAGAGAGAGGGACTGAGAGACACCGGTCAGTGTACAGATCTCCCCTGAGAGAGAGGGACTGAGAGAAACCGGTCAGTGTACAGATCTCCCTCCAAGAGAGAGGGACTGAGAGACAACGGTCGGTGTACAGATCTCCTCTGAGAGACAGGGACAGAGAGACACCGGTCAGTGTACAGATCTCCCTCCAAGAGAGAGGGACTGAGAGACACCGGTCCGTGTAGAGATCTCCCCTGAGAGAGAGGGACAGAGAGACCCCAGTCAGTGTACAGATCTCCCCCTGGGAGATAGGGACTGAGAGACACCTGTCAGTGTACAGATCTCCCCCTGAGAGAGAGGGACTGAGAGACACCGGTCAGTGTACAGATCTCCCCTGAGAGAGAGGGACTGAGAGAAACCGGTCAGTGTACAGATCTCCCTCCAAGAGAGAGGGACTGAGAGACAACGGTCGGTGTACAGATCTCCTCTGAGAGACAGGGACA
Organism: Hypanus sabinus; assembly: GCF_030144855.1. Taxonomy (NCBI): domain Eukaryota; kingdom Metazoa; phylum Chordata; class Chondrichthyes; order Myliobatiformes; family Dasyatidae; genus Hypanus; species Hypanus sabinus. The sequence continues at coordinate 37,927,397 of NC_082729.1, forward strand.
GAGAGACACCGGTCAGTGTACAGATCTCCCTCCAAGAGAGAAGGACTGAGAGACACCGGTCCGTGTACAGATCTCCCCTGAGAGAGAGGGACAGAAAGACCCCAGTAGGTGTACAGATCTCCCCCTGGGAGATAGGGACTGAGAGACTCCTGTCAGTGTACAGATCTCCCTCCAAGAGAGAGGGACTGAGAGACACCGGTCAGTGTACAGATCACCCCCAGATACAGAGGGACTGAGAGACACTTGTCAGTGTACAGATCTCCCCCTGAGAGAGATGGACTGAATGACACAGGTCAGTGTACAGATCTCCCCAGAGAGAGAGGGACTGAGAGACACCGGTCAGTGTACAGATCTCCCCCAGATACAGAGGGACTGAGAGACACTTCTCAGTGTACAGATCTCCCTGAGCGAGAGGGACTGAGAGACACTGGTCAGTGTACAGATCTCCCCCTGACAGAGAGGGACAGAGAGACCCCCGTCAGTGCACAGATCTCCCTCCAAGCGAGAGAGTCTGTGAGACACTGGTCAGTCTGCAGATCTCCCCCTGACAGAGAGAGGGACTGAGAGACACTTGTCAGTGTATAGATCTCCCTGAGAGAGAGGGACAGAGAGACACCCGTCAGTGCACAGATCTCCCTCCAAGAGAGATGGACTGAGAGACACCGGTCCGTGTACAGATCAACCCAGAGAGAGAGGAACTGGGAGACACCGGTCAGAGTACACATCACCCCCAGATACAGAGGGACTGAGAGACACTTGTCAGTGTACAGATCAACCCCGAGAGAGAGGGACAGAGAGATACCGGTCAGTGTGCAGATCTGATCCTGAGAGAGAGGGACTGAGAGACACCGGTCAGTGCACAGATCTCCACCTGACAGAGAGAGGGACTGAGAGACACCGGTCAATGTACAGATCTCCCCTGAGAGAGAGGGACTGAGAGACACCGGTCATTGTAATGATTTCCCTCTGAGAGAGAGGGACTGAGAGACACTGGTCAGTGTACAGATCTCCCCCTGAAAGAGAGGGACAGAGACTCCGGCCAGTGTACAGATCTCCCCCAGAGAGAGAGGGACTGAGAGACACCGGTCAATGTACAGATTTCCCCCTGAGAGAGAGGGACTGAGAGACACCTGTCAGTGTACAGATCACCCCGAGAGAGAGGGACTGAGAAACTCTGGCCAGTGTACAGATCTCCCCCAGAGAGAGAGGAACTGGGAGACACCGGTCAGAGTACACATCACCCCCAGATACAGAGGGACTGAGAGACAATTGTCAGTGTACCGATCTCCCCCTGAGAGAGAGGGACTGAATGACACAGGTCAGTGTACAGATCTCCCCATAGAGAGAGGGACTGAGAGACACCGGTCAGTCTGCAGATCTCCCCCTGACAGAGAGAGGGACTGAGAGACACTTGTCAGCGTACAGATCTCCCTGAGAGAGAGGGACAGAGAGACATCCGTCAGCGCACAGATCTCCCTCCAAGAGAGAGGGACTGAGAGACACCGGTCCGTGTACAGATCAACCCCGAGAGAGAGGGACAGAGAGATACCGGTCAGTGTGCAGATCTGATCCTGAGAGAGAGGGACTGAGAGACACCGGTCAGTGCACAGATCTCGCCGAGAGAGAGGGACTGAGAGACACCGGTCATTGTAATGATTTCCCTCTGAGAGAGAGGGACTGAGAGACACTGGTCAGTGTACAGATCTCCCCCTGAAAGAGAGGGACTGAGAGACTCCGGCCAGTGTACAGATCTCCCCCAGAGAGAGAGGGACTGAGAGACACCGGTCAATGTACAGATTTCCCCCTGAGAGAGAGGGACTGAGAGACACCTGTCAGTGTACAGATCTCCCCCTGAGAGAGAGGGACTGAATGACACAGGTCAGTGTACAGATCTCCCCATAGAGAGAGGGACTGAGAGACACCGGTCAGTCTGCAGATCTCCCCCTGACAGAGAGAGGGACTGAGAGACACTTGTCAGCGTACAGATCTCCCTGAGAGAGAGGGACAGAGAGACATCCGTCAGCGCACAGATCTCCCTCCAAGAGAGAGGGACTGAGAGACACCGGTCCGTGTACAGATCAACCCCGAGAGAGAGGGACAGAGAGATACCGGTCAGTGTGCAGATCTGATCCTGAGAGAGAGGGACTGAGAGACACCGGTCAGTGCACAGATCTCGCCGAGAGAGAGGGACTGAGAAACTCTGGCCAGTGCACAGATTTCCCCTGAGAGAGAGGGACTGAGAGACACCGGTCAATGTACAGATCTCCCCTGAGAGAGAGGGACTGAGAGACACCGGTCATTGTAATGATTTCCCTCTGAGAGAGAGGGACTGAGAGACACTGGTCAGTGTACAGATCTCCCCCTGAAAGAGAGGGACTGAGAGACTCTGGCCAGTGTACAGATCTCCCCCAGAGAGAGAGGAACTGGGAGACACCGGTCAGAGTACACATCACCCCCAGATACAGAGGGACTGAGAGACACTTGTCAGTGTACAGATCTCCCCCTGAGAGAGAGGGACTGAGAGACACTGGTCAGAGTACAGATCTCCCCCTGAGAGAGAGGGACTGAGAGACACCGGTCCTTGTACAGATCAACCCCGAGAGAGAGGGACAGAGAGATACCGGTCAGTGTGCAGATCTGATCCTGAGAGAGAGGGACTGAGAGACACCGGTCAGTGCACAGATCTCCACCTGACAGAGAGAGGGACTGAGAGACACCGGTCAATGTACAGATCTCCCCTGAGAGAGAGGGACTGAGAGACACCGGTCATTGTAATGATTTCCCTCTGAGAGAGAGGGACTGAGAGACACTGGTCAGTGTACAGATCTCCCCCTGAAAGAGAGGGACAGAGACTCCGGCCAGTGTACGGATCTCCCCCAGAGAGAGAGGGACTGAGAGACACCGGTCAATGTACAGATTTCCCCCTGAGAGAAAGGGACTGAGAGACACCTGTCAGTGTACAGATCTCCCCATAGAGAGAGGGACTGAGAGACACCGGTCAGTCTGCAGATCTCCCCCTGACAGAGAGAGGGACTGAGAGACACTTGTCAGCGTACAGATCTCCCTGAGAGAGAGGGACAGAGAGACATCCGTCAGCGCACAGATCTCCCTCCAAGAGAGAGGGACTGAGAGACACCGGTCCGTGTACAGATCAACCCCGAGAGAGAGGGACAGAGAGATACCGGTCAGTGTGCAGATCTGATCCTGAGAGAGAGGGACTGAGAGACACCGGTCAGTGCACAGATCTCGCCGAGAGAGAGGGACTGAGAGACACCGGTCATTGTAATGATTTCCCTCTGAGAGAGAGGGACTGAGAGACACTGGTCAGTGTACAGATCTCCCCCTGAAAGAGAGGGACTGAGAGACTCCGGCCAGTGTACAGATCTCCCCCAGAGAGAGAGGGACTGAGAGACACCGGTCAATGTACAGATTTCCCCCTGAGAGAGAGGGACTGAGAGACACCTGTCAGTGTACAGATATCCTCCTGAGAGAGAGGGACTGAATGACACAGGTCAGTGTACAGATCTCCCCATAGAGAGAGGGACTGAGAGACACCGGTCAGTCTGCAGATCTCCCCCTGACAGAGAGAGGGACTGAGAGACACTTGTCAGCGTACAGATCTCCCTGAGAGAGAGGGACAGAGAGACATCCGTCAGCGCACAGATCTCCCTCCAAGAGAGAGGGACTGAGAGACACCGGTCCGTGTACAGATCAACCCCGAGAGAGAGGGACAGAGAGATACTGGTCAGTGTGCAGATCTGATCCTGAGAGAGAGGGACTGAGAGACACCGGTCAGTGCACAGATCTCGCCGAGAGAGAGGGACTGAGAAACTCTGGCCAGTGCACAGATCTCCCCTGAGAGAGAGGAACTGGGAGACACCGGTCATTGTACAGATCTCCCCTGAGAGAGAGGGACTGAGAGACACCGGTCATTGTAATGATTTCCCTCTGAGAGAGAGGGACTGAGAGACTCCGGCCAGTGTACAGATCTCCCCCAGAGAGAGAGGGACTGAGAGACACCGGTCAATGTACAGATTTCCCCCTGAGAGAGAGGGACTGAGAGACACCTGTCAGTGTACAGATCTCCCCGAGAGAGAGGGACTGAGAAACTCTGGCCAGTGTACAGATCTCCCCCAGAGAGAGAGGAACTGGGAGACACCGGTCAGAGTACACATCACCCCCAGATACAGAGGGACTGAGAGACACTTGTCAGTGTACAGATCTCCCCCTGAGAGAGAGGGACTGAGAGACACTTGTCAGAGTACAGATCTCCCCCTGAGAGAGAGGGACTGAGAGACACCGGTCAGTGTACAGATCTCCCCCTGAGAGAGAGGGACTGAGAGACACTGGTCAGTGTACAGATCTCCCTCAGAGAGAGAGGGACTGAGAGACACCTGTCAGTGTACAGATCTCCCCAGAGAGAGAGGGACTGAGAGACACCGGTCAGTGCACAGATCTCCCACTAACAGAGAGGGACAGAGAGACCCCGGTCAGTGCTCAGATCTCCCCCTGACAGAGTGGGACAGTGAGACCCCGGTCAGTGCACAGATCTCCCCCAGATACAGAGGGACTGAGAGACACCGGTCAGTATATAGATCTCCCCCAGATACAGAGGGACTGAGAGACACTTGTCAGTGTATAGATCTCCCCCTGAGAGAGAGGGACTGAGAGACACCGGTCAGTGTACAGATCTCCCCTGAGAGAGAGGGACTGAGAGAAACCGGTCTGTGTACAGATCTCCCTCCAAGAGAGAGGGACTGAGAGACAACGGTCGGTGTACAGATCTCCTCTGAGAGACAGGGACAGAGAGACACCGGTCAGTGTACAGATCTCCCTCCAAGAGAGAGGGACTGAGAGACACCGGTCCGTGTACAGATGTCCCCTGAGAGAGAGGGACAGAGAGACCCCAGTCAGTGTACAGATCTCCCCCTGGGAGATAGGGACTGAGAGACACCTGTCAGTGTACAGATCTCCCCCTGAGAGAGAGGGACTGAGAGACACCGGTCAGTGTACAGATCTCCCCTGAGAGAGAGGGACTGAGAGAAACCGGTCAGTGTACAGATCTCCCTCCAAGAGAGAGGGACTGAGAGACAACGGTCGGTGTACAGATCTCCTCTGAGAGACAGGGACAGAGAGACAACGGTCAGTGTACAGATCTCCCTCCAAGAGAGAGGGACTGAGAGACACCGGTCCGTGTACAGATCTCCCCTGAGAGAGAGGGACAGAAAGACCCCAGTAGGTGTACAGATCTCCCCCTGGGAGATAGGGACTGAGAGACTCCTGTCAGTGTACAGATCTCTCTCCAAGAGAGAGGGACTGAGAGACACCGGTCAGTGTACAGATCACCCCCAGATACAGAGGGACTGAGAGACACTTGTCAGTGTACAGATCTCCCCCTGAGAGAGATGGACTGAATGACACAGGTCAGTGTACAGATCTCCCCAGAGAGAGAGGGACTGAGAGACACCGGTCCTTGTACAGATCAACCCCGAGAGAGAGGGACAGAGAGATACCGGTCAGTGTGCAGATCTGATCCTGAGAGAGAGGGACTGAGAGACACCGTTCAGTGCACAGATCTCCACCTGACAGAGAGAGGGACTGAGAGACACCGGTCAATGTACAGATCTCCCCTGAGAGAGAGGGACTGAGAGACACCTGTCAGTGTACAGATCTCCCCGAGAGAGAGGGACTGAGAAACTCTGGCCAGTGTACAGATCTCCCCCAGAGAGAGAGGAACTGGGAGACACCGGTCAGAGTACACATCACCCCCAGATACAGAGGGACTGAGAGACACTTGTCAGTGTACAGATCTCCCCCTGAGAGAGAGGGACTGAGAGACACTTGTCAGAGTACAGATCTCCCCCTGAGAGAGAGGGACTGAGAGACACCGGTCAGTGTACAGATATCCCCCTGAGAGAGAGGGACTGAGAGACACTGGTCAGTGTACAGATCTCCCTCAGAGAGAGAGGGACTGAGAGACACCTGTCAGTGTACAGATCTCCCCAGAGAGAGAGGGACTGAGAGACACTGGTCAGTGTACAGATCTCCCTCAGAGAGAGAGGGACTGAGAGACACCTGTCAGTGTACAGATCTCCCCAGAGAGAGAGGGACTGAGAGACACCGGTCAGTGCACAGATCACCCCCAGATACAGAGGGACTGAGAGACACTTGTCAGTGTACAGATCTCCCCCTGAGAGAGAGGGACTGAGAGACACTTGTCAGAGTACAGATCTCCCCCTGAGAGAGAGGGACTGAGAGACACCGGTCAGTGTACAGATCTCCCCCTGAGAGAGAGGGACTGAGAGACACCGGACCGTGTACAGATCTCCTCTGAGAGAGAGGGACAGAAAGACACCGGTCAGTGTACAGATCACCCCCAGATACAGAGGGACTGAGAGACACCGGTCTGTGTATAGATCTCCCCCAGATACAGAGGGACTGAGAGACACTTGTCAGTGTACAGATCTCCCCCTGAGAGAGAGGGACTGAGAGACACTTGTCAGAGTACAGATCTCCCCCTGAGAGAGAGGGACTGAGAGACACGGGTCAGTGTACAGATCTCCCCTGAGAGAGAGGGACTGAGAGAAACCGGTCAGTGTACAGATCTCCCTCCAAGAGAGAGGGACTGAGAGACACCGGTCCGTGTACAGATCTCCCCTGAGAGAGAGGGACAGAGAGACCCAAGTCAGTGTACAGATCACCCCCAGATACAGAGGGACTGAGAGACACTTGTCAGTGTACAGATCTCCCTGAGAGAGAGGGACTGAGAGACACCGGTCAGTGTACAGATCTCCCCCTGACAGAGAGGGACAGAGAGACCCCCGTCAGTGCACAGATCTCCCTCCAAGCGAGAGGGTCTGTGAGACACCGGTCAATCTGCAGATCTCCCCCTGACCGAGAGAGGGACTGAGAGACACTTGTCAGTGTACAGATCTCCCTGAGAGAGAGGGACAGAGAGACACCCGTCAGTGCACAGATCTCCCTCCAAGAGAGAGGGACTGAGACACACCGGTCCGTGTACAGATCAACCCCGAGAGAGAGGGACAGAGAGATACCGGTCAGTGTGCAGATCTGATCCTGAGAGAGAGGGACTGAGAGACACCAGTCAGTGCACAGATCTCGCCGAGAGAGAGGGACTGAGAAACTCTGGCCAGTGCACAGATCTCCCCTGAGAGAGAGGGACTGAGAGACACCGGTCAATATACAGATCTCCCCTGAGAGAGAGGGACTGAGAGACACTGGTCATTGTAATGATTTCCCTCTGAGAGAGAGGGACTGAGAGACACTGGTCAGTGTACAGATCTCCCCCTGAAAGAGAGGGACTGAGAGACTCCGGCCAGTGTACAGATCTCCCCCAGAGAGAGAGGGACTGAGAGACACCGGTCAATGTACAGATTTCCCCCTGAGAGAGAGGGACTGAGAGACACCTGTCAGTGTACAGATCTCCCCGAGAGAGAGGGACTGAGAAACTCTGGCCAGTGTACAGATCTCCCCCAGAGAGAGAGGAACTGGGAGACACCGGTCAGAGTACACATCACCCCCAGATACAGAGGGACTGAGAGACACTTGTCAGTGTACAGATCTCCCCCTGAGAGAGAGGGACTGAGAGACACTTGTCAGAGTACAGATCTCCCCCTGAGAGAGAGGGACTGAGAGACACCGGTCAGTGTACAGATCTCCCCCTGAGAGAGAGGGACTGAGAGACACTGGTCAGTGTACAGATCTCCCTCAGAGAGAGAGGGACTGAGTGACACCTGTCAGTGTACAGATCTCCCCAGAGAGAGAGGGACTGAGAGACACCGGTCAGTGCACAGATCTCCCACTAACAGAGAGGGACAGAGAGACCCCGGTCAGTGCTCAGATCTCCCCCTGACAGAGTGGGACAGTGAGACCCCGGTCAGTGCACAGATCTCCCCCAGATACAGAGGGACTGAGAGACACCGGTCAGTGTATAGATCTCCCCCAGATACAGAGGGACTGAGAGACACTTGTCAGTGTATAGATCTCCCCCTGAGAGAGAGGGACTGAGAGACACCAGTCAGTGTACAGATCTCCCCTGAGAGAGAGGGACTGAGAGAAACCGGTCAGTGTACAGATCTCCCTCCAAGAGAGAGTGACTGAGAGACAACGGTCGGTCTACAGATCTCCTCTGAGAGACAGGGACGGAGAGACACCGGTCAGTGTACAGATCTCCCTCCAAGAGAGAGGGACTGAGAGACACCGGTCCGTGTACAGATCTCCCCTGAGAGAGAGGGACAGAGAGACCCCAGTCAGTGTACAGATCTCCCCCTGGGAGATAGGGACTGAGAGACACCTGTCAGTGTACAGATCTCCCCCTGAGAGAGAGGGACTGAGAGACACCGGTCAGTGTACAGATCTCCCCTGAGAGAGAGTGACTGAGAGAAACCGGTCAGTGTACAGATCTCCCTCCAAGAGAGAGGGACTGAGAGACAACGGTCGGTGTACAGATCTCCTCTGAGAGACAGGGACAGAGAGACACCGGTCAGTGTACAGATCTCCCTCCAAGAGAGAGGGACTGAGAGACACCGGTCCGTGTACAGATCTCCCCTGAGAGAGAGGGACAGAAAGACCCCAGTAGGTATACAGATCTCCCCCTGGGAGATAGGGACTGAGAGACTCCTGTCAGTGTACAGATAACCCCCAGATACAGAGGGACTGAGAGACACTTGTCAGTGTACAGATCTCCCCCTGAGAGAGAGTGACTGAATGACACAGGTCAGTGTACAGATCTCCCCAGAGAGAGAGGGACTGAGAGACAGAGGTCAGTGTACAGATCTCCCCCAGATACAGAGGGACTGAGAGACACTTCTCAGTGTAAAGATCTCCCTGAGGGAGAGGGACTGAGAGACACCGGTCAGTGTACAGATCTCCCCCTGACAGAGAGGGACAGAGAGACCCCCGTCAGTGCACAGATCTCCCTCCAAGCGAGAGAGTCTGTGAGACACCGGTCAGTCTGCAGATCTCCCCCTGACAGAGAGAGGGACTGAGAGACACTTGTCAGTGTATAGATCTCCCTGAGAGAGAGGGACAGAGAGACACCCGTGAGTGCACAGATCTCCCTCCAAGAGAGAGGGACAGAGAGATACCGGTCAGTGTGCAGATCTGATCCTGAGAGAGAGGGACTGAGAGACACCGGACATTGTAATGATTTCCCTCTGAGAGAGAGGGACTGAGAGACACTGGTCAGTGTACAGATCTCCCCCTGAAAGAGAGGGACTGAGAGACTCCGGCCAGTGTACAGATCTCCCCCAGAGAGAGAGGGACTGAGAGACACCGGTCAATGTACAGATTTCCCCCTGAGAGAGAGGGACTGAGAGACACCTGTCAGTGTACAGATCTCGCCGAGAGAGAGGGACTGAGAAACTCTGGCCAGTGCACAGATCTCCACCTGACAGAGAGAGGGACTGAGAGACACCGGTCAATGTACAGATCTCCCCTGAGAGAGAGGGACTGAGAGACACCGGTCATTGTAATGATTTCCCTCTGAGAGAGAGGGACTGAGAGACACTGGTCAGTGTACAGATCTCCCCCTGAAAGTGAGGGACTGAGAGACTCCGGCCAGTGTACAGATCTCCCCGAGAGAGAGAGGGACTGAGAGACACCGGTCAATGTACAGATTTCCCCCTGAGAGAGAGGGACTGAGAGACACCTGTCAGTGTACAAATCTCCCCGAGAGAGAGGGACTGAGAAACTCTGGCCAGTGTACAGATCTCCCCCAGAGAGAGAGGAACTGGGAGACACCGGTCAGAGTACACATCACCCCCAGATACAGAGGTACTGAGAGACACTTGTCAGTGTACAGATCTCCCCCTGAGAGAGAGGGACTGAGAGACACTTGTCAGAGTACAGATCTCCCCCTGAGAGAGAGGGACTGAGAGACACCGGTCAGTGTACAGATCTCCCCCTGAGAGAGAGGGACTGAGAGACACTGGTCAGTGTACAGATCTCCCTCAGAGAGAGAGGGACTGAGAGACACCTGTCAGTGTACAGATCTCCCCAGAGAGAGAGGGACTGAGAGACACCGGTCAGTGCACAGATCTCCCACTAACAGAGAGGGACAGAGAGACCCCGGTCAGTGCTCAGATCTCCCCCTGACAGAGTGGGACAGTGAGACCCCGGTCAGTGCACAGATCTCCCCCTGAGAGAGAGAGGGACTGAGAGACACCGGTCAGTGTGCAGATCTCCCCTGAGAGAGAGGGACTGAGAGACACCGGACCGTGTACAGATCTCCTCTGAGAGAGAGGGACAGAAAGACACCGGTCAGTGTACAGATCACCCCCAGATACAGAGGGACTGAGAGACACCGGTCTGTGTATAGATCTCCCCCAGATACAGAGGGACTGAGAGACACTTGTCAGTGTACAGATCTCCCCCTGAGAGAGAGGGACTGAGAGACACTTGTCAGAGTACAGATCTCCCCCTGAGAGAGAGGGACTGAGAGACACGGGTCAGTGTACAGATCTCCCCTGAGAGAGAGGGACTGAGAGAAACCGGTCAGTGTACAGATCTCTCTCCAAGAGAGAGGGACTGAGAGACAACGGTCGGTGTACAGATCTCCTCTGAGAGACAGGGACAGAGACACCGGTCAGTGTACAGATCTCCCTCCAAGAGAGAGGGACTGAGAGACACCGGTCAGTGTACAGATCTCCCCCTGGGAGATAGGGACTGAGAGACACCTGTCAGTGTACAGATCTCTCTCCAAGAGAGAGGGACTGAGAGACACCGGTCAGTGTAAAGATCACCCCCAGATACAGATGGACTGAGAGACACTTGTCAGTGTACAGATCTCCCTGAGAGAGAGGGACAGAGAGACACCCATCAGTGCACAGATCTCCCTCCAAGAGAGAGGGACTGAGAGACACCGGTCCGTGTACAGATCTCCCCCTGGGAGATAGGGACTGAGAGACACCTGTCAGTGTACAGATCTCGCCGAGAGAGAGGGACTGAGAAACTCTGGCCAGTGCACAGATCTCCACCTGACAGAGAGAGGGACTGAGAGACACCGGTCAATGTACAGATCTCCCCTGAGAGAGAGGGACTGAGAGACACCGGTCATTGTAATGATTTCCCTCTGAGAGAGAGGGACTGAGAGACACTGGTCAGTGTACAGATCTCCCCCTGAACGAGAGGGACTGAGAGACTCCGGCCAGTGTACAGATCTCCCCCAGAGAGAGAGGGACTGAGAGACACCGGCCAGTGTACAGATCTCCCCCAGAGAGAGAGGGAGTGAGAGACACCGGTCAATGTACAGATTTCCCCCTGAGAGAGAGGGACTGAGAGACACCTGTCAGTGTACAGATCTCCCCGAGAGAGAGGGACTGAGAAACTCTGGCCAGTGTACAGATCTCCCCCAGAGAGAGAGGAACTGTGAGACACCGGTCAGAGTACACTTCACCCCCAGATACAGAGGGACTGAGAGACACTTGTCAGTGTACAGATCTCCCCCTGAGAGAGAGGGACTGAGAGACAGTTGTCAGAGTACACATCTCCCCCTGAGAGAGAGGGACTGAGAGACACCGGTCAGTGTACAGATCTCCCTCTGAGAGAGAGGGACTGAGAGACACTGGTCAGTGTACAGATCTCCCTCAGAGAGAGAGGGACTGAGAGACACCTGTCAGTGTACAGATCTCCCCAGAGAGAGAGGGACTGAGAGACACCGGTCAGTGCACAGATCTCCCACTAACAGAGAGGGACAGAGAGACCCCGGTCAGTGCTCAGATCTCCCCCTGACAGAGTGGGACAGTGAGACCCCGGTCAGTGCACAGATCTCCCCCTGACAGAGAGAGGGACTGAGAGACACCGGTCAGTGTGCAGATCTCCCCTGAGAGAGAGGGACTGAGAGACACCGGACCGTGTACAGATCTCCTCTGAGAGAGAGGGACAGAAAGACACCGGTCAGTGTACAGATCACCCCCAGATACAGAGGGACTGGGAGACACCGGTCTGTGTATAGATCTCCCCCAGATACAGAGGGACTGAGGGACACTTGTCAGTGTACAGATCTCCCCCTGAGAGAGAGGGACTGAGAGACACCGGTCAGTGTACAGATCTCCCCTGAGAGAGAGGGACTGAGAGAAACCGGTCAGTGTACAGATCTCCCTCCAAGAGAGAGGGACTGAGAGACAACGGTCGGTGCACAGATCTCCTCTGAGAGACAGGGACAGAGAGACACCGGTCAGTGTACAGATCTCCCTCCAAGAGAGAGGGACTGAGAGACACCGGTCCGTGTACAGATCTCCCCTGAGAGAGAGGGACAGAGAGACCCCAGTCAGTGTACCGATCTCCCCCTGGGAGATAGGGACTGAGAGACACCTGTCAGTGTACAGATCTCTCTCCAAGAGAGAGGGACTGAGAGACACCGGTCAGTGTACAGATCACCCCCAGATACAGAGGGACTGAGAGACACTTGTCAGTGTACAGATCTCCCCCTGAGAGAGAGGGACTGAATGACACAGGTCAGTGTACAGATCTCCCCCGAGAGAGAGGGACTGAGAGACACCGGTCAGTGTACAGATCTCCCCCAGATACAGAGGGACTGAGAGACACTTGTCAGTGTACAGATCTCCCTGAGAGAGAGGGACTGAGAGACACCGGTCAGTGTACAGATCTCCCCCTGACAGAGAGGGACAGAGAGACCCCCGTCAGTGCACAGATCTCCCTCCAAGCGAGAGGGTCTGTGAGACACCGGTGAAGCTGCAGATCTCCCCCTGACCGAGAGAGGGACTGAGCGACACTTGTCAGTGTACAGATCTCCCTGAGAGAGAGGGACAGAGAGACACCCGTCAGTGCACAGATCTCCCTCCAAGAGAGAGGGACTGAGACACACCGGTCCGTGTACAGATCAACCCCGAGAGAGAGGGACAGAGAGATACCGGTCAGTGTGCAGATCTCATCCTGAGAGAGAGGGACTGAGAGACACCGGTCAGTGCACAGATCTCCACCTGACAGAGAGAGGGACTGAAAGACACCGGTCAATGTACAGATCTCCCCTGAGAGAGAGGGACTGAGAGACACCGGTCATTGTAATGATTTCCCTCTGAGAGAGAGGGACTGAGAGACACCGGTCAGTGTACAGATCTCCCCTGAGAGAGAGGGACTGAGAGAAACCGGTCAGTGTACGGATCTCCCTCCAAGAGAGAGGGACTGAGAGACACCGGTCCGTGTACAGATCTCCCCTGAGAGAGAGGGACAGAGAGACCCCAGTCAGTGTACAGATCTCCCCCTGGGAGATAGGGACTGAGAGACACCGGTCAGTGTACAGATCTCCCCCTGAGAGAGAGGGACTGAGAGACACTGGTCAGTGTACAGATCTCCCTCAGAGAGAGAGGGACTGAGAGACACCTGTCAGTGTACAGATCTCCCCAGAGAGAGAGGGACTGAGAGACACCGGTCAGTGCACAGATCTCCCACTAACAGAGAGGGACTGAGAGACACCGGTCCGTGTACAGATCTCCCCTGAGAGAGAGGGACAGAGAGACCCCAGTCAGTGTACCGATCTCCCCCTGGGAGATAGGGACTGAGAGACACCTGTCAGTGTACAGATCTCTCTCCAAGAGAGAGGGACTGAGAGACACCGGTCAGTGTACAGATCACCCCCAGATACAGAGGGACTGAGAGACACTTGTCAGTGTACAGATCTCCCCCTGAGAGAGAGGGACTGAATGACACAGGTCAGTGTACAGATCTCCCCGAGAGAGAGGGACTGAGAGACACCGGTCAGTGTACAGATCTCCCCCAGATACAGAGGGACTGAGAGACACTTGTCAGTGTACAGATCTCCCTGAGAGAGAGGGACTGAGAGACACCGGTCAGTGTACAGATCTCCCCCTGACAGAGAGGGACAGAGAGACCCCCGTCAGTGCACAGATCTCCCTCCAAGCGAGAGGGTCTGTGAGACACCGGTGAAGCTGCAGATCTCCCCCTGACCGAGAGAGGGACTGAGCGACACTTGTCAGTGTACAGATCTCCCTGAGAGAGAGGGACAGAGAGACACCCGTCAGTGCACAGATCTCCCTCCAAGAGAGAGGGACTGAGACACACCGGTCCGTGTACAGATCAACCCGAGAGAGAGGGACAGAGAGATTACCGGTCAGTGTGCAGATCTCATCCTGAGAGAGAGGGACTGAGAGACACCGGTCAGTGCACAGATCTCCACCTGACAGAGAGAGGGACTGAAAGACACCGGTCAATGTACAGATCTCCCCTGAGAGAGAGGGACTGAGAGACACCGGTCATTGTAATGATTTCCCTCTGAGAGAGAGGGACTGAGAGACACCGGTCAGTGTACAGATCTCCCCTGAGAGAGAGGGACTGAGAGAAACCGGTCAGTGTACGGATCTCCCTCCAAGAGAGAGGGACTGAGAGACACCGGTCCGTGTACAGATCTCCCCTGAGAGAGAGGGACAGAGAGACCCCAGTCAGTGTACAGATCTCCCCCTGGGAGATAGGGACTGAGAGACACCGGTCAGTGTACAGATCTCCCCCTGAGAGAGAGGGACTGAGAGACACTGGTCAGTGTACAGATCTCCCTCAGAGAGAGAGGGACTGAGAGACACCTGTCAGTGTACAGATCTCCCCAGAGAGAGAGGGACTGAGAGACACCGGTCAGTGCACAGATCTCCCACTAACAGAGAGGGACTGAGAGACACCGGTCCGTGTACAGATCTCCCCTGAGAGAGAGGGACAGAGAGACCCCAGTCAGTGTACCGATCTCCCCCTGGGAGATAGGGACTGAGAGACACCTGTCAGTGTACAGATCTCTCTCCAAGAGAGAGGGACTGAGAGACACCGGTCAGTGTACAGATCACCCCCAGATACAGAGGGACTGAGAGACACTTGTCAGTGTACAGATCTCCCCCTGAGAGAGAGGGACTGAATGACACAGGTCAGTGTACAGATCTCCCCCGAGAGAGAGGGACTGAGAGACACCGGTCAGTGTACAGATCTCCCCCAGATACAGAGGGACTGAGAGACACTTGTCAGTGTACAGATCTCCCTGAGAGAGAGGGACTGAGAGACACCGGTCAGTGTACAGATCTCCCCCTGACAGAGAGGGACAGAGAGACCCCCCGTCAGTGCACAGATCTCCCTCCAAGCGAGAGGGTCTGTGAGACACCGGTGAAGCTGCAGATCTCCCCCTGACCGAGAGAGGGACTGAGCGACACTTGTCAGTGTACAGATCTCCCTGAGAGAGAGGGACAGAGAGACACCCGTCAGTGCACAGATCTCCCTCCAAGAGAGAGGGACTGAGACACACCGGTCCGTGTACAGATCAACCCCGAGAGAGAGGGACAGAGAGATACCGGTCAGTGTGCAGATCTCATCCTGAGAGAGAGGGACTGAGAGACACCGGTCAGTGCACAGATCTCCACCTGACAGAGAGAGGGACTGAAAGACACCGGTCAATGTACAGATCTCCCCTGAGAGAGAGGGACTGAGAGACACCGGTCATTGTAATGATTTCCCTCTGAGAGAGAGGGACTGAGAGACACCGGTCAGTGTACAGATCTCCCCTGAGAGAGAGGGACTGAGAGAAACCGGTCAGTGTACGGATCTCCCTCCAAGAGAGAGGGACTGAGAGACACCGGTCCGTGTACAGATCTCCCCTGAGAGAGAGGGACAGAGAGACCCCAGTCAGTGTACAGATCTCCCCCTGGGAGATAGGGACTGAGAGACACCGGTCAGTGTACAGATCTCCCCCTGAGAGAGAGGGACTGAGAGACACTGGTCAGTGTACAGATCTCCCTCAGAGAGAGAGGGACTGAGAGACACCTGTCAGTGTACAGATCTCCCCAGAGAGAGAGGGACTGAGAGACACCGGTCAGTGCACAGATCTCCCACTAACAGAGAGGGACTGAGAGACACCGGTCCGTGTACAGATCTCCCCTGAGAGAGAGGGACAGAGAGACCCCAGTCAGTGTACCGATCTCCCCCTGGGAGATAGGGACTGAGAGACACCTGTCAGTGTACAGATCTCTCTCCAAGAGAGAGGGACTGAGAGACACCGGTCAGTGTACAGATCACCCCCAGATACAGAGGGACTGAGAGACACTTGTCAGTGTACAGATCTCCCCCTGAGAGAGAGGGACTGAATGACACAGGTCAGTGTACAGATCTCCCCCGAGAGAGAGGGACTGAGAGACACCGGTCAGTGTACAGATCTCCCCCAGATACAGAGGGACTGAGAGACACTTGTCAGTGTACAGATCTCCCTGAGAGAGAGGGACTGAGAGACACCGGTCAGTGTACAGATCTCCCCCTGACAGAGAGGGACAGAGAGACCCCCGTCAGTGCACAGATCTCCCTCCAAGCGAGAGGGTCTGTGAGACACCGGTGAAGCTGCAGATCTCCCCCTGACCGAGAGAGGGACTGAGCGACACTTGTCAGTGTACAGATCTCCCTGAGAGAGAGGGACAGAGAGACACCCGTCAGTGCACAGATCTCCCTCCAAGAGAGAGGGACTGAGACACACCGGTCCGTGTACAGATCAACCCCGAGAGAGAGGGACAGAGAGATACCGGTCAGTGTGCAGATCTCATCCTGAGAGAGAGGGACTGAGAGACACCGGTCAGTGCACAGATCTCCACCTGACAGAGAGAGGGACTGAAAGACACCGGTCAATGTACAGATCTCCCCTGAGAGAGAGGGACTGAGAGACACCGGTCATTGTAATGATTTCCCTCTGAGAGAGAGGGACTGAGAGACACCGGTCAGTGTACAGATCTCCCCTGAGAGAGAGGGACTGAGAGAAACCGGTCAGTGTACGGATCTCCCTCCAAGAGAGAGGGACTGAGAGACACCGGTCCGTGTACAGATCTCCCCTGAGAGAGAGGGACAGAGAGACCCCAGTCAGTGTACAGATCTCCCCCTGGGAGATAGGGACTGAGAGACACCGGTCAGTGTACAGATCTCCCCCTGAGAGAGAGGGACTGAGAGACACTGGTCAGTGTACAGATCTCCCTCAGAGAGAGAGGGACTGAGAGACACCTGTCAGTGTACAGATCTCCCCAGAGAGAGAGGGACTGAGAGACACCGGTCAGTGCACAGATCTCCCACTAACAGAGAGGGACTGAGAGACACCGGTCCGTGTACAGATCTCCCCTGAGAGAGAGGGACAGAGAGACCCCAGTCAGTGTACCGATCTCCCCCTGGGAGATAGGGACTGAGAGACACCTGTCAGTGTACAGATCTCTCTCCAAGAGAGAGGGACTGAGAGACACCGGTCAGTGTACAGATCACCCCCAGATACAGAGGGACTGAGAGACACTTGTCAGTGTACAGATCTCCCCCTGAGAGAGAGGGACTGAGAGACACCTGTCAGTGTACAGATCTCCCCGAGAGAGTGGGACTGAGAAACTCTGGCCAGTGTACAGATCTCCCCCAGAGAGAGAGGAACTGGGAGACACCGGTCAGAGTACACATCACCCCCAGATACAGAGGGACTGAGAGACACTTGTCAGTGTACAGATCTCCCCCTGAGAGAGAGGGACTGAGAGACAGTTGTCAGAGTACACATCTCCCCCTGAGAGAGAGGGACTGAGAGACACCGGTCAGTGTACAGATCTCCCCTTGAGAGAGAGGGACTGAGAGACACCGGTCAATGTACAGATTTCCCCCTGAGAGAGAGGGACTGAGAGACACCTGTCAGTGTACAGATCTCCCCGAGAGAGTGGGACTGAGAAACTCTGGCCAGTGTACAGATCTCCCCCAGAGAGAGAGGAACTGGGAGACACCGGTCAGAGTACACTTCACCCCGAGATACAGAGGGACTGAGAGACACTTGTCAGTGTACAGATCTCCCCCTGAGAGAGAGGGACTGAGAGACAGTTGTCAGAGTACACATCTCCCCCTGAGAGAGAGGGACTGAGAGACACCGGTCAGTGTACAGATCTCCCCTTGAGAGAGAGGGACTGAGAGACACCGGTCAGTGTACAGATCTCCCTCCAAGAGAGAGGGACTGAGAGACACCGGTCCGTGTACAGATCTCCCCTGAGAGAGAGGGACAGAGAGACCCCAGTCAGTGTACCGATCTCCCCCTGGGAGATAGGGACTGAGAGACACCTGTCAGTGTACAGATCTCTCTCCAAGAGAGAGGGACTGAGAGACACCGGTCAGTGTACAGATCACCCCCAGATACAGAGGGACTGAGAGACACTTGTCAGTGTACAGATCTCCCCCTGAGAGAGAGGGATTGAATGACACAGGTCAGTGTACAGATCTCCCCAGAGAGAGAGGGACTGAGAGACACCGGTCAGTGTACAGATCTCCCCCAGATACAGAGGGACTGAGAGACACATGTCAGTGTACAGATCTCCCCAGAGAGAGAGGGACTGAGAGACACCGGTCAGTGCACAGATCTCCCACTAACAGAGAGGGACAGAGAGACCCCGGTCAGTGCTCAGATCTCCCCCTGACAGAGTGGGACAGTGAGACCCCGGTCAGTGCACAGATCTCCCCCTGACAGAGAGAGGGACTGAGAGACACCGGTCAGTGTGCAGATCTCCCCTGAGAGAGAGGGACTGAGAGACACCGGACCGTGTACAGATCTCCTCTGAGAGAGAGGGACAGAAAGACACCGGTCAGTGTACAGATCACCCCCAGATACAGAGGGACTGGGAGACACCGGTCTGTGTATAGATCTCCCCCAGATACAGAGGGACTGAGAGACACTTGTCAGTGTACAGATCACCCCCAGATACAGAGGGACTGAGAGACACTTGTCAGTGTACAGATCTCCTCCTGAGAGAGAGGGACTGAATGACACAGGTCAGTGTACAGATCTCCCCAGAGAGAGAGGGACTGAGAGAAACCGGTCAGTGTACAGATCTCCCTCCAAGAGAGAGGGACTGAGAGACAACGGTCGGTGTACAGATCTCCTCTGAGAGACAGGGAGAGAGAGACACCGGTCAGTGTACAGATCTCCCTCCAAGAGAGAGGGACTGAGAGACACCGGTCCGTGTACAGATCTCCCCTGAGAGAGAGGGACAGAGAGACCACAGTCAGTGTACAGATCTCCCCCTGGGAGATAGGGACTGAGAAACACCTGTCAGTGTACAGATCTCTCTCCAAGAGAGAGGGACTGAGAGACACCGGTCAGTGTACAGATCACCCCCAGATACAGAGGGACTGAGAGACACTTGTCAGTGTACAGATCTCCCTGAGAGAGAGGGACAGAGAGACACCCATCAGTGCACAGATCTCCCTCCAAGAGAGAGGGACTGAGAGACACCGGTCCGTGTACAGATCTCCCCCTGGGAGATAGGGACTGAGAGACACCTGTCAGTGTACAGATCTCGCCGAGAGAGAGGGACTGAGAAACTCTGGCCAGTGCACAGATCTCCACCTGACAGAGAGAGGGACTGAGAGACACCGGTCAATGTACAGATCTCCCCTGAGAGAGAGGGACTGAGAGACACCGGTCATTGTAATGATTTCCCTCTGAGAGAGAGGGACTGAGAGACACTGGTCAGTGTACAGATCTCCCCCAGAGAGAGTGGGACTGAGAGACACCGGTCAATGTACAGATTTCCCCCTGAGAGAGAGGGACTGAGAGACACCTGTCAGTGTACAGATCCCCCCGAGAGAGAGGGACTGAGAAACTCTGGCCAGTGTACAGATCTCCCCCAGAGAGAGAGGAACTGTGAGACACCGGTCAGAGTACACTTCACCCCCAGATACAGAGGGACTGAGAGACACTTGTCAGTGTACAGATCTCCCCCTGAGAGAGAGGGACTGAGAGACAGTTGTCAGAGTACACATCTCCCCCTGAGAGAGAGGGACTGAGAGACACCGGTCAGTGTACAGATCTCCCCCTGAGAGAGAGGGACTGAGAGACACTGGTCAGTGTACAGATCTCCCTCAGAGAGAGAGGGACTGAGAGACACCTGTCAGTGTACAGATCTCCCCAGAGAGAGAGGGACTGAGAGACACCGGTCAGTGCACAGATCTCCCACTAACAGAGAGGGACAGAGAGACCCCGGTCAGTGCTCAGATCTCCCCCTGACAGAGTGGGACAGTGAGACCCCGGTCAGTGCACAGATCTCCCCCTGACAGAGAGAGGGACTGAGAGACACCGGTCAGTGTGCAGATCTCCCCTGAGAGAGAGGGACTGAGAGACACCGGACCGTGTACAGATCTCCTCTGAGAGAGAGGGACAGAAAGACACCGGTCAGTGTACAGATCACCCCCAGATACAGAGGGACTGGGAGACACCGGTCTGTGTATAGATCTCCCCCAGATACAGAGGGACTGAGGGACACTTGTCAGTGTACAGATCTCCCCCTGAGAGAGAGGGACTGAGAGACACCGGTCAGTGTACAGATCTCCCCTGAGAGAGAGGGACTGAGAGAAACCGGTCAGTGTACAGATCTCCCTCCAAGAGAGAGGGACTGAGAGACAACGGTCGGTGCACAGATCTCCTCTGAGAGACAGGGACAGAGAGACACCGGTCAGTGTACAGATCTCCCTCCAAGAGAGAGGGACTGAGAGACACCGGTCCGTGTACAGATCTCCCCTGAGAGAGAGGGACAGAGAGACCCCAGTCAGTGTACAGATCTCCCCCTGGGAGATAGGGACTGAGAGACACCTGTCAGTGTACAGATCTCTCTCCAAGAGAGAGGGACTGAGAGACACCAGTCAGTGTACAGATCACCCCCAGATACAGAGGGACTGAGAGACACTTGTCAGTGTACAGATCTCCCTGAGAGAGAGGGACAGAGAGACACACATCAGTGCACAGATCTCCCTCCAAGAGAGAGGGACTGAGAGACACCGGTCCGTGTACAGATCTCCCCCTGGGAGATAGGGACTGAGAGACACCTGTCAGTGTACAGATCTCGCCGAGAGAGAGGGACTGAGAAACTCTGGCCAGTGCACAGATCTCCACCTGACAGAGAGAGGGACTGAGAGACACCGGTCATTGTACAGATCTCCCCTGAGAGAGAGGGACTGAGAGACACCGGTCATTGTAATGATTTCCCTCTGAGAGAGAGGGACTGAGAGACACTGGTCAGTGTACAGATCTCCCGCTGAAAGAGAGGGACTGAGAGACTCCGGCCAGTGTACAGCTCTCCCCCCGAGAGAGAGGGACTGAGAGACACCGGCCAGTGTACAGATCTCCCCCAGAGAGAGAGGGACTGAGAGACACCGGTCAATGTACAGATTTCCCCCTGAGAGAGAGGGACTGAGAGACACCTGTCAGTGTACAGATCTCCCCGAGAGAGAGGGACTGAGAAACTCTGGCCAGTGTACAGATCTCCCCCAGAGAGAGAGGAACTGGGAGACACCGGTCAGAGTACACTTCACACCCAGATACAGAGGGACTGAGAGACACTTGTCAGTGTACAGATCTCCCCCTGAGAGAGAGGGACTGAGAGACAGTTGTCAGAGTACACATCTCCCCCTGAGAGAGAGGGACTGAGAGACACCGGTCAGTGTACAGATCTCCCCCTGAGAGAGAGGGACTGAGAGACACTGGTCAGTGTACAGATCTCCCTCAGAGAGAGAGGGACTGAGAGACACCTGTCAGTGTACAGATCTCCCCAGAGAGAGAGGGACTGAGAGACACCGGTCAGTGCACAGATCTCCCACTAACAGAGAGGGACTGAGAGACACCGGTCCGTGTACAGATCTCCCCTGAGAGAGAGGGACAGAGAGACCCCAGTCAGTGTACCGATCTCCCCCTGGGAGATAGGGACTGAGAGACACCTGTCAGTGTACAGATCTCTCTCCAAGAGAGAGGGACTGAGAGACACCGGTCAGTGTACAGATCACCCCCAGATACAGAGGGACTGAGAGACACTTGTCAGTGTACAGATCTCCCCCTGAGAG
This sequence comes from Hypanus sabinus, assembly GCF_030144855.1. Classification (NCBI taxonomy): domain Eukaryota; kingdom Metazoa; phylum Chordata; class Chondrichthyes; order Myliobatiformes; family Dasyatidae; genus Hypanus; species Hypanus sabinus. The sequence goes on from NC_082729.1 coordinate 37,949,246, forward strand.
AGAGGGACTGAATGACACAGGTCAGTGTACAGATCTCCCCCGAGAGAGAGGGACTGAGAGACACCGGTCAGTGTACAGATCTCCCCCAGATACAGAGGGACTGAGAGACACTTGTCAGTGTACAGATCTCCCTGAGAGAGAGGGACTGAGAGACACCGGTCAGTGTACAGATCTCCCCCTGACAGAGAGGGACAGAGAGACCCCCGTCAGTGCACAGATCTCCCTCCAAGCGAGAGGGTCTGTGAGACACCGGTGAAGCTGCAGATCTCCCCCTGACCGAGAGAGGGACTGAGCGACACTTGTCAGTGTACAGATCTCCCTGAGAGAGAGGGACAGAGAGACACCCGTCAGTGCACAGATCTCCCTCCAAGAGAGAGGGACTGAGACACACCGGTCCGTGTACAGATCAACCCCGAGAGAGAGGGACAGAGAGATACCGGTCAGTGTGCAGATCTCATCCTGAGAGAGAGGGACTGAGAGACACCGGTCAGTGCACAGATCTCCACCTGACAGAGAGAGGGACTGAAAGACACCGGTCAATGTACAGATCTCCCCTGAGAGAGAGGGACTGAGAGACACCGGTCATTGTAATGATTTCCCTCTGAGAGAGAGGGACTGAGAGACACCGGTCAGTGTACAGATCTCCCCTGAGAGAGAGGGACTGAGAGAAACCGGTCAGTGTACGGATCTCCCTCCAAGAGAGAGGGACTGAGAGACACCGGTCCGTGTACAGATCTCCCCTGAGAGAGAGGGACAGAGAGACCCCAGTCAGTGTACAGATCTCCCCCTGGGAGATAGGGACTGAGAGACACCGGTCAGTGTACAGATCTCCCCCTGAGAGAGAGGGACTGAGAGACACTGGTCAGTGTACAGATCTCCCTCAGAGAGAGAGGGACTGAGAGACACCTGTCAGTGTACAGATCTCCCCAGAGAGAGAGGGACTGAGAGACACCGGTCAGTGCACAGATCTCCCACTAACAGAGAGGGACTGAGAGACACCGGTCCGTGTACAGATCTCCCCTGAGAGAGAGGGACAGAGAGACCCCAGTCAGTGTACCGATCTCCCCCTGGGAGATAGGGACTGAGAGACACCTGTCAGTGTACAGATCTCTCTCCAAGAGAGAGGGACTGAGAGACACCGGTCAGTGTACAGATCACCCCCAGATACAGAGGGACTGAGAGACACTTGTCAGTGTACAGATCTCCCCCTGAGAGAGAGGGACTGAGAGACACCTGTCAGTGTACAGATCTCCCCGAGAGAGTGGGACTGAGAAACTCTGGCCAGTGTACAGATCTCCCCCAGAGAGAGAGGAACTGGGAGACACCGGTCAGAGTACACATCACCCCCAGATACAGAGGGACTGAGAGACACTTGTCAGTGTACAGATCTCCCCCTGAGAGAGAGGGACTGAGAGACAGTTGTCAGAGTACACATCTCCCCCTGAGAGAGAGGGACTGAGAGACACCGGTCAGTGTACAGATCTCCCCTTGAGAGAGAGGGACTGAGAGACACCGGTCAATGTACAGATTTCCCCCTGAGAGAGAGGGACTGAGAGACACCTGTCAGTGTACAGATCTCCCCGAGAGAGTGGGACTGAGAAACTCTGGCCAGTGTACAGATCTCCCCCAGAGAGAGAGGAACTGGGAGACACCGGTCAGAGTACACTTCACCCCGAGATACAGAGGGACTGAGAGACACTTGTCAGTGTACAGATCTCCCCCTGAGAGAGAGGGACTGAGAGACAGTTGTCAGAGTACACATCTCCCCCTGAGAGAGAGGGACTGAGAGACACCGGTCAGTGTACAGATCTCCCCTTGAGAGAGAGGGACTGAGAGACACCGGTCAGTGTACAGATCTCCCTCCAAGAGAGAGGGACTGAGAGACACCGGTCCGTGTACAGATCTCCCCTGAGAGAGAGGGACAGAGAGACCCCAGTCAGTGTACCGATCTCCCCCTGGGAGATAGGGACTGAGAGACACCTGTCAGTGTACAGATCTCTCTCCAAGAGAGAGGGACTGAGAGACACCGGTCAGTGTACAGATCACCCCCAGATACAGAGGGACTGAGAGACACTTGTCAGTGTACAGATCTCCCCCTGAGAGAGAGGGATTGAATGACACAGGTCAGTGTACAGATCTCCCCAGAGAGAGAGGGACTGAGAGACACCGGTCAGTGTACAGATCTCCCCCAGATACAGAGGGACTGAGAGACACATGTCAGTGTACAGATCTCCCTGAGAGAGAGGGACTGAGAGACACCGGTCAGTGTACAGATCTCCCCCTGACAGAGAGGGACAGAGAGACCCCCGTCAGTGCACAGATCTCCCTCCAAGCGAGAGGGTCTGTGAGACACCGGTCAATCTGCAGATCTCCCCCTGACCGAGAGAGGGACTGAGAGACACTTGTCAGTGTACAGATCTCCCTGAGAGAGAGGGACAGAGAGACACCCGTCAGTGCACAGATCTCCCTCCAAGAGAGAGGGACTGAGACACACCGGTCCGTGTACAGATCAACCCCGAGAGAGAGGGACAGAGAGATACCGGTCAGTGTGCAGATCTCATCCTGAGAGAGAGGGACTGAGAGACACCGGTCAGTGCACAGATCTCCACCTGACAGAGAGAGGGACTGAAAGACACCGGTCAATGTACAGATCTCCCCTGAGAGAGAGGGACTGAGAGACACCGGTCATTGTAATGATTTCCCTCTGAGAGAGAGGGACTGAGAGACAACGGTCGGTGTAGAGATCTCCTCTGAGAGACAGGGACAGAGAGACACCGGTCAGTGTACAGATCTCCCTCCAAGAGAGAGGGACAGAGAGACCCCAGTCAGTGTACAGATCTCCCCCTGGGAGATAGGGACTGAGAGACTACTGTCAGTGTACAGATCTCTCTCCAAGAGAGAGGGACTGAGAGACACGGGTCAGTGTACAGATCACCCCCAGATACAGAGGGACTCAGAGACACTTGTCAGTGTACAGATCTCCTCCTGAGAGAGAGGGACTGAATGACACAGGTCAGTGTACAGATCTCCCCAGAGAGAGAGGGACTGAGAGACACCGGTCAGTGTACAGATCTCCCCCATATACAGAGGGACTGAGAGACACCGGTCATTGTACTGTTCTCTCCCGAGGAGAGAGGGATTGAGAGACACCGGTCAGTGTACAGATCTCCCCCAGAGAGAGAGGGACTGAGAGACACTGGTCAGTGTACAGATCTCCCGCAGATACAGTGGGACTGAGAGACACTTGTCAGTGTACAGATCTCCCCCTGAGAGAGAGGGACTGAGAGACATCGGTCAGTGTACAGATCTCCCCTCAGAGAGATGGTCTGAGAGACACCGGTCAGTGTACAGATCTGCCCTGAGAGAGAGGGACTGAGTGACACCGCTCAGTGTACAGATCTCCCCCTGAGAGAGAGGGACTGAGAGACACCAGTGAGTGTACAGATCTCCCTCTGAGAGAGAGCGACTGAGAGACACCGGTCAGTGTACAGATCTCCCCCTGGGAGATAGGGACTGAGAGACACCTGTCAGTGTACAGATCTCTCTCCAAGAGAGAGGGACTGAGAGACACCGGTCAGTGTACAGATCACCCCCAGATACAGAGGGACTGAGAGACACTTGTCAGTGTACAGATCTCCCTGAGAGAGAGGGACAGAGAGACACCCATCAGTGCACAGATCTCCCTCCAAGAGAGAGGGACTGAGAGACACCGGTCCGTGTACAGATCTCCCCCTGGGAGATAGGGACTGAGAGACACCGGTCAGTGTACAGATCTCCCCGAGAGAGAGGGACTGAGAAACTCTGGCCAGTGTACAGATCTCCCCCAGAGAGAGAGGAACTGGGAGACACCGGTCAGAGTACACTTCACACCCAGATACAGAGGGACTGAGAGACACTTGTCAGTGTACAGATCTCCCCCTGAGAGAGAGGGACTGAGAGACAGTTGTCAGAGTACACATCTCCCCCTGAGAGAGAGGGACTGAGAGACACCGGTCAGTGTACAGATCTCCCCCTGAGAGAGAGGGACTGAGAGACACTGGTCAGTGTACAGATCTCCCTCAGAGAGAGAGGGACTGAGAGACACCTGTCAGTGTACAGATCTCCCCAGAGAGAGAGGGACTGAGAGACACCGGTCAGTGCACAGATCTCCCACTAACAGAGAGGGACAGAGAGACCCCGGTCAGTGCTCAGATCTCCCCCTGACAGAGTGGGACAGTGAGACCCCGGTCAGTGCACAGATCTCCCCCTGACAGAGAGAGGGACTGAGAGACACCGGTCAGTGTGCAGATCTCCCCTGAGAGAGAGGGACTGAGAGACACCGGACCGTGTACAGATCTCCTCTGAGAGAGAGGGACAGAAAGACACCGGTCAGTGTACAGATCACCCCCAGATACAGAGGGACTGGGAGACACCGGTCTGTGTATAGATCTCCCCCAGATACAGAGGGACTGAGAGACACTTGTCAGTGTACAGATCACCCCCAGATACAGAGGGACTGAGAGACACTTGTCAGTGTACAGATCTCCTCCTGAGAGAGAGGGACTGAATGACACAGGTCAGTGTACAGATCTCCCCAGAGAGAGAGGGACTGAGAGAAACCGGTCAGTGTACAGATCTCCCTCCAAGAGAGAGGGACTGAGAGACAACGGTCGGTGTACAGATCTCCTCTGAGAGACAGGGAGAGAGAGACACCGGTCAGTGTACAGATCTCCCTCCAAGAGAGAGGGACTGAGAGACACCGGTCCGTGTACAGATCTCCCCTGAGAGAGAGGGACAGAGAGACCACAGTCAGTGTACAGATCTCCCCCTGGGAGATAGGGACTGAGAAACACCTGTCAGTGTACAGATCTCTCTCCAAGAGAGAGGGACTGAGAGACACCGGTCAGTGTACAGATCACCCCCAGATACAGAGGGACTGAGAGACACTTGTCAGTGTACAGATCTCCCTGAGAGAGAGGGACAGAGAGACACCCATCAGTGCACAGATCTCCCTCCAAGAGAGAGGGACTGAGAGACACCGGTCCGTGTACAGATCTCCCCCTGGGAGATAGGGACTGAGAGACACCTGTCAGTGTACAGATCTCGCCGAGAGAGAGGGACTGAGAAACTCTGGCCAGTGCACAGATCTCCACCTGACAGAGAGAGGGACTGAGAGACACCGGTCAATGTACAGATCTCCCCTGAGAGAGAGGGACTGAGAGACACCGGTCATTGTAATGATTTCCCTCTGAGAGAGAGGGACTGAGAGACACTGGTCAGTGTACAGATCTCCCCCAGAGAGAGTGGGACTGAGAGACACCGGTCAATGTACAGATTTCCCCCTGAGAGAGAGGGACTGAGAGACACCTGTCAGTGTACAGATCCCCCCGAGAGAGAGGGACTGAGAAACTCTGGCCAGTGTACAGATCTCCCCCAGAGAGAGAGGAACTGTGAGACACCGGTCAGAGTACACTTCACCCCCAGATACAGAGGGACTGAGAGACACTTGTCAGTGTACAGATCTCCCCCTGAGAGAGAGGGACTGAGAGACAGTTGTCAGAGTACACATCTCCCCCTGAGAGAGAGGGACTGAGAGACACCGGTCAGTGTACAGATCTCCCCCTGAGAGAGAGGGACTGAGAGACACTGGTCAGTGTACAGATCTCCCTCAGAGAGAGAGGGACTGAGAGACACCTGTCAGTGTACAGATCTCCCCAGAGAGAGAGGGACTGAGAGACACCGGTCAGTGCACAGATCTCCCACTAACAGAGAGGGACAGAGAGACCCCGGTCAGTGCTCAGATCTCCCCCTGACAGAGTGGGACAGTGAGACCCCGGTCAGTGCACAGATCTCCCCCTGACAGAGAGAGGGACTGAGAGACACCGGTCAGTGTGCAGATCTCCCCTGAGAGAGAGGGACTGAGAGACACCGGACCGTGTACAGATCTCCTCTGAGAGAGAGGGACAGAAAGACACCGGTCAGTGTACAGATCACCCCCAGATACAGAGGGACTGGGAGACACCGGTCTGTGTATAGATCTCCCCCAGATACAGAGGGACTGAGGGACACTTGTCAGTGTACAGATCTCCCCCTGAGAGAGAGGGACTGAGAGACACCGGTCAGTGTACAGATCTCCCCTGAGAGAGAGGGACTGAGAGAAACCGGTCAGTGTACAGATCTCCCTCCAAGAGAGAGGGACTGAGAGACAACGGTCGGTGCACAGATCTCCTCTGAGAGACAGGGACAGAGAGACACCGGTCAGTGTACAGATCTCCCTCCAAGAGAGAGGGACTGAGAGACACCGGTCCGTGTACAGATCTCCCCTGAGAGAGAGGGACAGAGAGACCCCAGTCAGTGTACAGATCTCCCCCTGGGAGATAGGGACTGAGAGACACCTGTCAGTGTACAGATCTCTCTCCAAGAGAGAGGGACTGAGAGACACCAGTCAGTGTACAGATCACCCCCAGATACAGAGGGACTGAGAGACACTTGTCAGTGTACAGATCTCCCTGAGAGAGAGGGACAGAGAGACACACATCAGTGCACAGATCTCCCTCCAAGAGAGAGGGACTGAGAGACACCGGTCCGTGTACAGATCTCCCCCTGGGAGATAGGGACTGAGAGACACCTGTCAGTGTACAGATCTCGCCGAGAGAGAGGGACTGAGAAACTCTGGCCAGTGCACAGATCTCCACCTGACAGAGAGAGGGACTGAGAGACACCGGTCATTGTACAGATCTCCCCTGAGAGAGAGGGACTGAGAGACACCGGTCATTGTAATGATTTCCCTCTGAGAGAGAGGGACTGAGAGACACTGGTCAGTGTACAGATCTCCCGCTGAAAGAGAGGGACTGAGAGACTCCGGCCAGTGTACAGCTCTCCCCCCGAGAGAGAGGGACTGAGAGACACCGGCCAGTGTACAGATCTCCCCCAGAGAGAGAGGGACTGAGAGACACCGGTCAATGTACAGATTTCCCCCTGAGAGAGAGGGACTGAGAGACACCTGTCAGTGTACAGATCTCCCCGAGAGAGAGGGACTGAGAAACTCTGGCCAGTGTACAGATCTCCCCCAGAGAGAGAGGAACTGGGAGACACCGGTCAGAGTACACTTCACACCCAGATACAGAGGGACTGAGAGACACTTGTCAGTGTACAGATCTCCCCCTGAGAGAGAGGGACTGAGAGACAGTTGTCAGAGTACACATCTCCCCCTGAGAGAGAGGGACTGAGAGACACCGGTCAGTGTACAGATCTCCCCCTGAGAGAGAGGGACTGAGAGACACTGGTCAGTGTACAGATCTCCCTCAGAGAGAGAGGGACTGAGAGACACCTGTCAGTGTACAGATCTCCCCAGAGAGAGAGGGACTGAGAGACACCGGTCAGTGCACAGATCTCCCACTAACAGAGAGGGACTGAGAGACACCGGTCCGTGTACAGATCTCCCCTGAGAGAGAGGGACAGAGAGACCCCAGTCAGTGTACCGATCTCCCCCTGGGAGATAGGGACTGAGAGACACCTGTCAGTGTACAGATCTCTCTCCAAGAGAGAGGGACTGAGAGACACCGGTCAGTGTACAGATCACCCCCAGATACAGAGGGACTGAGAGACACTTGTCAGTGTACAGATCTCCCCCTGAGAGAGAGGGACTGAATGACACAGGTCAGTGTACAGATCTCCCCCGAGAGAGAGGGACTGAGAGACACCGGTCAGTGTACAGATCTCCCCCAGATACAGAGGGACTGAGAGACACTTGTCAGTGTACAGATCTCCCTGAGAGAGAGGGACTGAGAGACACGGTCAGTGTACAGATCTCCCCCTGACAGAGAGGGACAGAGAGACCCCCGTCAGTGCACAGATCTCCCTCCAAGCGAGAGGGTCTGTGAGCACCGGTGAAGCTGCAGATCTCCCCCTGACCGAGAGAGGGACTGAGCGACACTTGTCAGTGTACAGATCTCCCTGAGAGAGAGGGACAGAGAGGACACCCCGTCAGTGCACAGATCTCCCTCCAAGAGAGAGGGACTGAGACACACCGGTCCGTGTACAGATCAACCCCGAGAGAGAGGGACAGAGAGATACCGGTCAGTGTGCAGATCTCATCCTGAGAGAGAGGGACTGAGAGACACCGGTCAGTGCACAGATCTCCACCTGACAGAGAGAGGGACTGAAAGACACCGGTCAATGTACAGATCTCCCTGAGAGAGAGGGACTGAGAGACACCGGTCATTGTAATGATTTCCCTCTGAGAGAGAGGGACTGAGAGACACCGGTCAGTGTACAGATCTCCCCTGAGAGAGAGGGACTGAGAGAAACCGGTCAGTGTACGGATCTCCCTCCAAGAGAGAGGGACTGAGAGACACCGGTCCGTGTACAGATCTCCCCTGAGAGAGAGGGACAGAGAGACCCCAGTCAGTGTACAAATCTCCCCATGGGAGATAGGGACTGAGAGACACCGGTCAGTGTACAGATCTGCCCTGAGAGAGAGGGACTGAGAGACACTGGTCAGTGTACAGATCTCCCTCAGAGAGAGAGGGACTGAGAGACACCTGTCAGTGTACAGATCTCCCCAGAGAGAGAGGGACTGAGAGACACCGGTCAGTGCACAGATCTCCCACTAACAGAGAGGGACTGAGAGACACCGGTCCGTGTACAGATCTCCCCTGAGAGAGAGGGACAGAGAGACCCCAGTCAGTGTACCGATCTCCCCCTGGGAGATAGGGACTGAGAGACACCTGTCAGTGTACAGATCTCTCTCCAAGAGAGAGGGACTGAGAGACACCGGTCAGTGTACAGATCACCCCCAGATACAGAGGGACTGAGAGACACTTGTCAGTGTACAGATCTCCCCCTGAGAGAGAGGGACTGAATGACACAGGTCAGTGTACAGATCTCCCCCGAGAGAGAGGGACTGAGAGACACCGGTCAGTGTACAGATCTCCCCCAGATACAGAGGGACTGAGAGACACTTGTCAGTGTACAGATCTCCCTGAGAGAGAGGGACTGAGAGACACCGGTCAGTGTACAGATCTCCCCCTGACAGAGAGGGACAGAGAGACCCCCGTCAGTGCACAGATCTCCCTCCAAGCGAGAGGGTCTGTGAGACACCGGTGAAGCTGCAGATCTCCCCCTGACCGAGAGAGGGACTGAGCGACACTTGTCAGTGTACAGATCTCCCTGAGAGAGAGGGACAGAGAGACACCCGTCAGTGCACAGATCTCCCTCCAAGAGAGAGGGACTGAGACACACCGGTCCGTGTACAGATCAACCCCGAGAGAGAGGGACAGAGAGATACCGGTCAGTGTGCAGATCTCATCCTGAGAGAGAGGGACTGAGAGACACCGGTCAGTGCACAGATCTCCACCTGACAGAGAGAGGGACTGAAAGACACCGGTCCAATGTACAGATCTCCCCTGAGAGAGAGGGACTGAGAGACACCGGTCATTGTAATGATTTCCCTCTGAGAGAGAGGGACTGAGAGACACCGGTCAGTGTACAGATCTCCCCTGAGAGAGAGGGACTGAGAGAAACCGGTCAGTGTACGGATCTCCCTCCAAGAGAGAGGGACTGAGAGACACCCGGTCCGTGTACAGATCTCCCCTGAGAGAGAGGGACAGGGAGACCCCAGTCAGTGTACAGATCTCCCCCTGGGAGATAGGGACTGAGAGACACCGGTCAGTGTACAGATCTCCCCCTGAGAGAGAGGGGACTGAGAGACACTGGTCCAGTGTACAGATCTCCCTCAGAGAGAGAGGGACTGAGAGACACCTGTCAGTGTACAGATCTCCCCAGAGAGAGAGGACTGAGAGACACCGGTCAGTGCACAGATCTCCCACTAACAGAGAGGGACTGAGAGACACCGGTCCGTGTACAGATCTCCCCTGAGAGAGAGGGACAGAGAGACCCCAGTCAGTGTACCGATCTCCCCTGGAGATAGGGACTGAGAGACACCTGTCAGTGTACAGATCTCTCTCCAAGAGAGAGGGACTGAGAGACACCGGTCAGGTGTACAGATCACCCCCAGATACAGAGGGACTGAGAGACACTTGTCAGTGTACAGATCTCCCCCTGAGAGAGAGGGACTGAGAGACACCTGTCAGTGTACAGATCTCCCCGAGAGAGTGGGACTGAGAAACTCTGGCCAGTGTACAGATCTCCCCCAGAGAGAGAGGAACTGGAGACACCGGTCAGAGTACACATCACCCCCAGATACAGAGGGACTGAGAGACACTTGTCAGTGTACAGATCTCCCCTGAGAGAGAGGGACTGAGAGACAGTTGTCAGAGTACACATCTCCCCCTGAGAGAGAGGGACTGAGAGACACCGGTCAGTGTACAGATCTCCCCTTGAGAGAGAGGGACTGAGAGACACCGGTCAATGTACAGATTTCCCCCTGAGAGAGAGGGACTGAGAGACACCTGTCAGTGTACAGATCTCCCCGAGAGAGTGGGACTGAGAAACTCTGGCCAGTGTACAGATCTCCCCCAGAGAGAGAGGAACTGGGAGACACCGGTCAGAGTACACTTCACCCCGAGATACAGAGGGACTGAGAGACACTTGTCAGTGTACAGATCTCCCCCTGAGAGAGAGGGACTGAGAGACAGTTGTCAGAGTACACATCTCCCCCTGAGAGAGAGGGACTGAGAGACACCGGTCAGTGTACAGATCTCCCCTTGAGAGAGAGGGACTGAGAGACACTGGTCAGTGTACAGATCTCCCTCAGAGAGAGAGGGACTGAGAGACACCTGTCAGTGTACAGATCTCCCCAGAGAGAGAGGGACTGAGAGACACCGGTCAGTGCACAGATCTCCCACTAACAGAGAGGGACTGAGAGACACCGGTCCGTGTACAGATCTCCCCTGAGAGAGAGGGACAGAGAGACCCCAGTCAGTGTACCGATCTCCCCCTGGGAGATAGGGACTGACAGACACCTGTCAGTGTACAGATCTCTCTCCAAGAGAGAGGGACTGAGAGACACCGGTCAGTGTACAGATCATCCCCAGATACAGAGGGACTGAGAGACACTTGTCAGTGTACAGATCTCCCCTGAGAGAGAGGGACTGAATGACACAGGTCAGGTGTACAGATCTCCCCAGAGAGAGAGGGACTGAGAGACACGGTCAGTGTACAGATCTCCCCCAGATACAGAGGGACTGAGAGAAACTTGTCAGGTGTACAGATCTCCCTGAGAGAGAGGGACTGAGAGACACCGGTCAGTGTACAGATCTCCCCCCTGACAGAGAGGGACAGAGAGACCCCCGTCAGTGCACAGATCTCCCTCCAAGCGAGAGGGTCTGTGAGACACCGGTCAAGCTGCAGATCTCCCACTGACCGAGAGAGGGACTGAGCGACACTTGTCAGTGTACAGATCTCCCTGAGAGAGAGGGACAGAGAGACCACCCGTCAGTGCACAGATCTCCCTCCAAGAGAGAGGGACTGAGACACACCGGTCCGTGTACAGATCAACCCCGAGAGAGAGGGACAGAGAGATACCGGTCAGTGTGCAGATCTCATCCTGAGAGAGAGGGACTGAGAGACACCGGTCAGTGCACAGATCTCCACCTGACAGAGAGAGGGACTGAAAGACACCGGTCAATGTACAGATCTCCCCTGAGAGAGAGGGACTGAGAGACACGGTCATTGTAATGATTTCCCTCTGAGAGAGAGGGACTGAGAGACACCGGTCAGTGTACAGATCACCCCTGAGAGAGAGGGACTGAGAGAAACCGGTCAGTGTACAGATCTCCCTCCAAGAGAGAGGGACTGAGAGACAACGGTCGGTGTAGAGATCTCCTCTGAGAGACAGGGACGGAGAGACACCGGTCAGTGTACAGATCTCCCTCAAGAGAGAGGACTGAGAGACACCGGTCCGTGTACAGATCTCCCCTGAGAGAGAGGGACTGAGAGACCCCAGTCAGTGTACAGATCTCCCCCTGGGAGATAGGGACTGAGAGACTACTGTCAGTGTACAGATCTCTCTCCAAGAGAGAGGGACTGAGAGACACCGGTCAGTGTACAGATCACCCCCAGATACAGAGGGACTGAGAGACACTTGTCAGTGTACAGATCTCCTCCTGAGAGAGAGGGACTGAGAGACACCGATCAGTGTACAGATCTCCCCCAGATACAGAGGGACTGAGAGACACTTGTCAGTGTACAGATCTCCCCTGACAGAGAGGGACAGAGAGACCCCCGTCAGTGCACAGATCTCCCTCCAAGCGAGAGAGTCTGTGAGACACCGGTCAGTCTGCAGATCTCCCCCTGACAGAGAGAGGGACTGAGAGACACTTGTCAGTGTACAGATCTCCCTGAGAGGAGAGGGACAGAGAGGACACCCGTCAGTGCACAGATCTCCCTCCAAGAGAGAGGGACTGAGAGACACCGGTCCGTGTACAGATCAACCCCGAGAGAGAGGGACAGAGAGATACCGGTCAGTGTGCAGATCTGATCCTGAGAGAGAGGGACTGAGAGACACCGGTCAGTGCACAGATCTCCACCTGACAGAGAGAGGGACTGAGAGACACCGGTCAATGTACAGATCTCCCCTGAGAGAGAGGGACTGAGAGACACCAGTCATTGTAATGATTTCCCTCTGAGAGAGAGGGACTGAGAGACACTGGTCAGTGAACAGATCTCCCCCTGAAAGAGAGGGACTGAGAGACTCCGGCCAGTGTACAGATCTCCCCCAGAGAGAGAGGGACTGAGAGACACCGGTCAATGTACAGATTTCCCCCTGAGAGAGAGGGACTGAGAGACACCTGTCAGTGTACAGATCTCCCCGAGAGAGAGGGACTGAGAGACACCGGTCATTGTAATGATTTCCCTCTGAGAGAGAGGGACTGAGAGACACTGGTCAGTGTACAGATCTCCCCCTGAAAGAGAGGACTGAGAGACTCCGGCCAGTGTACAGATCTCCCCCTGAGAGAGAGGGACTGAGGAGACACCTGTCAGTGTACAGATCTCCCCGAGAGAGAGGGACTGAGAAACTCTGGCCAGTGTACAGATCTCCCCCAGAGAGAGAGGAACTGGGAGACACCAGTCAGAGTACAGATCTCCCCAGAGAGAGAGGGACAGAGAGACACCGGTCAGTGCTCAGATCTCCCCCTGACAGAGTGGGACAGTGAGACCCCGGTCAGTGCACAGATCTCCCCCTGACAGAGAGAGGGACTGAGAGACACCGGTCAGTGTGCAGATCTCCCCTGAGAGAGAGGGACTGAGAGACACCGGACCGTGTACAGATCTCCTCTGAGAGAGAGGGACAGAAAGACACCGGTCAGTGTACAGATCACCCCCAGATACAGAGGGACTGAGAGACACTTGTCAGTGTAGAGATCTCCCCCTGAGAGAGAGGGACTGAGAGACACTTGTCAGTGTACAGATCTCCCCCTGAGAGAGAGGGACTGGAGAGACACTTGTCAGAGTACAGATCTCACCCCTGAGAGAGAGGGACTGAGAGACACGGGTCAGTGTACAGATCTCCCCTGAGAGAGAGGGACTGAGAGAAACCGGTCAGTGTACAGATCTCCCTCCAAGAGAGAGGGACTGAGAGACAACGGTCGGTGTACAGATCTCCTCTGAGAGACAGGGACAGAGAGACACCGGTCAGTGTACAGATCTCCCTCCAAGAGAGAGGGACTGAGAGACACCGGTCCGTGTACAGATCTCCCCTGAGAGAGAGGGACAGAGAGACCACAGTCAGTGTACAGATCTCCCCCTGGGAGATAGGGACTGAGAAACACCTGTCAGTGTACAGATCTCTCTCCAAGAGAGAGGGACTGAGAGACACCGGTCAGTGTACAGATCACCCCCAGATACAGAGGGGACTGAGAGACACTTGTCAGTGTACAGATCTCCCTGAGAGAGAGGGACAGAGAGACACCCATCAGTGCACAGATCTCCCTCCAAGAGAGAGGGGACTGAGAGACACCGGTCCGTGTACAGATCCTCCCCCTGGGAGATAGGGACTGAGAAACTCTGGCCAGTGCACAGATCTCCACCTGACAGAGAGAGGGACTGAGAGACACCGGTCAATGTACAGATCTCCCCTGAGAGAGAGGGACTGAGAGACACCGGTCATTGTAATGATTTCCCTCTGAGAGAGAGGGACTGAGAGACACTGGTCAGTGTACAGATCTCCCCCTGAAAGAGAGGGACTGAGAGACTCCGGCCAGTGTACAGCTCTCCCCCAGAGAGAGAGGGACTGAGAGACACCGGCCAGTGTACAGATCTCCCCCAGAGAGAGAGGGACTGAGAGACACCGGTCAATGTACAGATTTCCCCCTGAGAGAGAGGGACTGAGAGACACCTGTCAGTGTACAGATCTCCCCGAGAGAGTGGGACTGAGAAACTCTGGCCAGATCTCCCCCAGAGAGAGAGGAACTGGGAGATACCGGTCAGAGTACACATCACCCCCAGATACAGAGGGACTGAGAGACACTTGTCAGTGTACAGATCTCCCCCTGAGAGAGAGGGACTGAGAGACAGTTGTCAGAGTACACATCTCCCCTGAGAGAGAGGGACTGAGAGACACCGGGTCAGTGTACAGATCTCCCCTGAGAGAGAGGGACTGAGAGACACTGGTCAGTGTACAGATCTCCCATCAGAGAGAGAGGGACTGAGAGACACCTGTCAGTGCACAGATCTTCCACTAACAGAGAGGGACAGAGAGACCCCGGTCAGTGCTCAGATCTCCCCTGACAGAGTGGGACAGTGAGACCCCGGTCAGTGCACAGATCTCCCCGACAGAGAGAGGAGGACTGAGAGACACCGGTCAGTGTGCAGATCTCCCCTGAGAGAGAGGGACTGAGAGACACCGGACCGTGTACAGATCTCCTCTGAGAGAGGAGGGACGAAAGACACCGGTCAGTGTACAGATCACCCCCAGATACAGAGGGACTGGGAGACACCGGTCTGTGTATAGATCTCCCCAGATACAGAGGGACTGAGAGACACTTGTCAGTGTACAGATCGCCCCCTGAGAGAGAGGGACTGAGAGACACCGGTCAGTGTACAGATCTCCCCTGAGAGAGAGGGACTGAGGAGAAACCGGTCAGTGTACAGATCTCCCTCCCAAGAGAGAGGGACTGAGAGACAACGGTCGGTGTACAGATCTCCTCTGAGAGACAGGGACAGAGAGACACCGGTCAGTGTACAGATCTCCCTCCAAGAGAGAGGGACTGAGAGACACCGGTCCGTGTACAGATCTCCCCTGAGAGAGAGGGACAGAGAGACCCCAGTCAGTGTACCGATCTCCCCCTGGGAGATAGGGACTGAGAGACACCTGTCAGTGTACAGATCTCTCTCCAAGAGAGAGGGACTGAGAGACACCGGTCAGTGTACAGATCACCCCCAGATACAGAGGGACTGAGAGACACTTGTCAGTGTACAGATCTCCCCCTGAGAGAGAGGGATTGAATGACACAGGTCAGTGTACAGATCTCCCCAGAGAGAGAGGGACTGAGAGACACCGGTCAGTGTACAGATCTCCCCAGATACAGAGGGACTGAGAGACACTTGTCAGTGTACAGATCTCCCTGAGAGAGAGGGACTGAGAGACACCGGTCAGTGTACAGATCTCCCCCTGACAGAGAGGGACAGAGAGACCCCCGTCAGTGCACAGATCTCCCTCCAAGCGAGAGGGTCTGTGAGACACCGGTCAATCTGCAGATCTCCCCCTGACCGAGAGAGGGACTGAGAGACACTTGTCAGTGTACAGATCTCCCTGAGAGAGAGGGACAGAGAGACACCCGTCAGTGCACAGATCTCCCTCCAAGAGAGAGGGACTGAGACACACCGGTCCGTGTACAGATCAACCCCGAGAGAGAGGGACAGAGAGATACCGGTCAGTGTGCAGATCTCATCCTGAGAGAGAGGGACTGAGAGACACCGGTCAGTGCACAGATCTCCACCTGACAGAGAGAGGGACTGAAAGACACCGGTCAATGTACAGATCTCCCCTGAGAGAGAGGGACTGAGAGACACCGGTCATTGTAATGATTTCCCTCTGAGAGAGAGGGACTGAGAGACACCGGTCAGTGTACAAATCTCCCCTGAGAGAGAGGGACTGAGAGAAACCGGTCAGTGTACAGATCTCCCTCCAAGAGAGAGGGACTGAGAGACAACGGTCGGTGTAGAGATCTCCTCTGAGAGACAGGGACTGAGAGACTACTGTCAGTGTACAGATCTCTCTCCAAGAGAGAGGGACTGAGAGACACCGGTCCGTGTACAGATCTCCCCCTGGGAGATAGGGACTGAGAGACACCTGTCAGTGTACAGATCTCGCCGAGAGAGAGGGACTGAGAAACTCTGGCCAGTGCACAGATCTCCACCTGACAGAGAGAGGGACTGAGAGACACCGGTCAATGTACAGATCTCCCCTGAGAGAGAGGGACTGAGAGACACCGGTCATTGTAATGATTTCCCTCTGAGAGAGAGGGACTGAGAGACACTGGTCAGTGTACAGATCTCCCCCTGAAAGAGAGGGACTGAGAGACTCCGGCCAGTGTACAGCTCTCCCCCAGAGAGAGAGGGACTGAGAGACACCGGCCAGTGTACAGATCTCCCCCAGAGAGAGAGGGACTGAGAGACACCGGTCAATGTACAGATTTCCCCCTGAGAGAGAGGGACTGAGAGACACCTGTCAGTGTACAGATCTCCCCGAGAGAGTGGGACTGAGAAACTCTGGCCAGATTTCCCCCAGAGAGAGAGGAACTGGGAGACACCGGTCAGAGTACACATCACCCCCAGATACAGAGGGTCTGAGAGACACTTGTCAGTGTACAGATCTCCCCCTGAGAGAGAGGGACTGAGAGACAGTTGTCAGAGTACACATCTCCCCCTGAGAGAGAGGGACTGAGAGACACCGGTCAGTGTACAGATCTCCCCCTGAGAGAGAGTGACTGAGAGACACTGGTCAGTGTACAGATCTCCCTCAGAGAGAGAGGGACTGAGAGACACCTGTCAGTGTACAGATCTCCCCAGAGAGAGAGGGACTGAGAGACACCGGTCAGTGCACAGATCTCCCACTAACAGAGAGGGACAGAGAGACCCCGGTCAGTGCTCAGATCTCCCCCTGACAGAGTGGGACAGTGAGACCCCGGTCAGTGCACAGATCTCCCCCAGATACAGAGGGACTGAGAGACACCGGTCAGTGTATAGATCTCCCCCAGAGAGAGAGGGACTGAGAGACACCTGTCAGTGCACAGATCTTCCACTAACAGAGAGGGACAGAGAGACCCCGGTCAGTGCTCAGATCTCCCCCTGACAGAGTGGGACAGTGAGACCCCGGTCAGTGCACAGATCTCCCCCTGACAGAGAGAGGGACTGAGAGACACCGGTCAGTGTGCAGATCTCCCCTGAGAGAGAGGGACTGAGAGACACCGGACCGTGTACAGATCTCCTCTGAGAGAGAGGGACAGAAAGACACCGGTCAGTGTACAGATCACCCCCAGATACAGAGGGACTGGGAGACACCGGTCTGTGTATAGATCTCCCCCAGATACAGAGGGACTGAGAGACACTTGTCAGTGTACAGATCGCCCCCTGAGAGAGAGGGACTGAGAGACACCGGTCAGTGTACAGATCTCCCTGAGAGAGAGGGACTGAGAGAAACCGGTCAGTGTACAGATCTCCCTCCAAGAGAGAGGGACTGAGAGACAACGGTCGGTGTACAGATCTCCTCTGAGAGACAGGGACAGAGAGACACCGGTCAGTGTACAGATCTCCCTCCAAGAGAGAGGGACTGAGAGACACCGGTCCGTGTACAGATCTCCCCTGAGAGAGAGGGACAGAGAGACCCCAGTCAGTGTACCGATCTCCCCCTGGGAGATAGGGACTGAGAGACACCTGTCAGTGTACAGATCTCTCTCCAAGAGAGAGGGACTGAGAGACACCGGTCAGTGTACAGATCACCCCCAGATACAGAGGGGACTGAGAGGACACTTGTCAGTGTACAGATCTCCCCCTGAGAGAGAGGGATGAATGACACAGGTCAGTGTACAGATCTCCCCAGAGAGAGAGGGACTGAGAGACACCGGTCAGTGTACAGATCTCCCCAGATACAGAGGTGACTGAGAGACACTTGTCAGTGTACAGATCTCCCTGAGAGAGAGGGACTGAGAGACACCGGTCAGTGTACAGATCTCCCCCTGACAGAGAGGGACAGAGGAGACCCCCGTCAGTGCACAGATCTCCCTCCAAGCGAGAGGGTCTGTGAGACACCGGTCAATCTGCAGATCTCCCCCTGACCGAGAGAGGGACTGAGAGACACTTGTCAGTGTACAGATCTCCCTGAGAGAGAGGGACAGAGAGACACCCGTCAGTGCACAGATCTCCCTCCAAGAGAGAGGACTGAGACACACCGGTCCGTGTACAGATCAACCACCCCGAGAGAGAGGACAGAGAGATACCGGTCAGTGTGCAGATCTCATCCTGAGAGAGAGGGACTGAGAGGACACCGGTCAGTGCACAGATCTCCACCTGACAGAGAGAGGGACTGAAAGACACCGGTCAATGTACAGATCTCCCCTGAGAGAGAGGGACTGAGAGACACCGGTCATTGTAATGATTTCCCTCTGAGAGAGAGGGACTGAGAGACACCGGTCAGTGTACAAATCTCCCACTGAGAGAGAGGGACTGAGAGAAACCGTCAGTGTACAGATCTCCCTCCAGAGAGAGGGACTGAGAGGACAACGGTCGGTGTAAGAGATCTCCTCTGAGAGACAGGGACTGAGAGACTACTGTCAGTGTACAGATCTCTCTCCAAGAGAGAGGGACTGAGAGACACCGGTCCGTGTACAGATCTCCCCCTGGGAGATAGGGACTGAGAGACACCTGTCAGTGTACAGATCTCGCCGAGAGAGAGGGACTGAGAAACTCTGGCCAGTGCACAGATCTCCACCTGACAGAGAGAGGGACTGAGAGACACCGGTCAATGTACAGATCTCCTGAGAGAGAGGGACTGAGAGGACACCGGTCATTGTAATGATTTCCCTCTGAGAGAGAGGGACTGAGAGACACTGGTCAGTGTACAGATCTCCCCCTGAAAGAGAGGGACGAGAGACTCCGGCCAGTGTACAGCTCTCCCCCAGAGAGAGAGGGACTGAGAGACACCGGCCAGTGTACAGATCTCCCCCAGAGAGAGAGGGACTGAGAGACACGGTCAATGTACAGATTTCCCCCTGAGAGAGAGGGACTGAGAGACACCTGTCAGTGTACAGATCTCCCCGAGAGAGTGGGACTGAGAAACTCTGGCCAGATCTCCCCCAGAGAGAGAGGAACTGGGAGACACCGGTCAGAGTACACATCACCCCCAGATACCAGAGGGACTGAGAGACACTTGTCAGTGTACAGATCTCCCCCTGAGAGAGAGGACTGAGAGACAGTTGTCAGAGTACACATCTCCCCCTGAGAGAGAGGGACTGAGAGACACGGTCAGTGTACAGATCTCCCCCTGAGAGAGATGACTGAGAGACACTGGTCAGTGTACAGATCTCCCTCAGAGAGAGAGGGACTGAGAGACACCTGTCAGTGTACAGATCTCCCCAGAGAGAGAGGGACTGAGAGACACCGGTCAGTGCACAGATCTCCCACTAACAGAGAGGGACAGAGAGACCCCGGTCAGTGCTCAGATCTCCCCCCTGACAGAGTGGGACAGTGAGACCCCGGTCAGTGCACAGATCTCCCCCTGACAGAGAGAGGGACTGAGGAGACACCGGTCAGTGTGCAGATCTCCCCTGAGAGAGAGGGACTGAGAGACACCGGACCGTGTACAGATCTCCTCTGAGAGAGAGGGACAGAAAGACACCGGTCAGTGTACAGATCACCCCCAGATACAGAGGGACTGGGAGACACCGGTCTGTGTATAGATCTCCCCCAGATACAGAGGGACTGAGAGACACTTGTCAGTGTACAGATCGCCCCCTGAGAGAGAGGGACTGAGAGACACCGGTCAGTGTACAGATCTCCCCTGAGAGAGAGGGACTGAGAGAAACCGGTCAGTGTACAGATCTCCCTCCAAGAGAGAGGGACTGAGAGACAACGGTCGGTGTACAGATCTCCTCTGAGAGACAGGGACAGAGAGACACCGGTCAGTGTACAGATCTCCCTCCAAGAGAGAGGGACTGAGAGACACCGGTCCGTGTACAGATCTCCCCTGAGAGAGAGGGACAGAGAGACCCCAGTCAGTGTACCGATCTCCCCCTGGGAGATAGGGACTGAGAGACACCTGTCAGTGTACAGATCTCTCTCCAAGAGAGAGGGACTGAGAGACACCGGTCAGTGTACAGATCACCCCCAGATACAGAGGGACTGAGAGACACTTGTCAGTGTACAGATCTCCCCCTGAGAGAGAGGGATTGAATGACACAGGTCAGTGTACAGATCTCCCCAGAGAGAGAGGGACTGAGAGACACCGGTCAGTGTACAGATCTCCCCCAGATACAGAGGGACTGAGAGACACATGTCAGTGTACAGATCTCCCTGAGAGAGAGGGACTGAGAGACACCGGTCAGTGTACAGATCTCCCCCTGACAGAGAGGGACAGAGAGACCCCCGTCAGTGCACAGATCTCCCTCCAAGCGAGAGGGTCTGTGAGACACCGGTCAATCTGCAGATCTCCCCCTGACCGAGAGAGGGACTGAGAGACACTTGTCAGTGTACAGATCTCCCTGAGAGAGAGGGACAGAGAGACACCCGTCAGTGCACAGATCTCCCTCCAAGAGAGAGGGACTGAGACACACCGGTCCGTGTACAGATCAACCCCGAGAGAGAGGGACAGAGAGATACCGGTCAGTGTGCAGATCTCATCCTGAGAGAGAGGGACTGAGAGACACCGGTCAGTGCACAGATCTCCACCTGACAGAGAGAGGGACTGAAAGACACCGGTCAATGTACAGATCTCCCCTGAGAGAGAGGGACTGAGAGACACCGGTCATTGTAATGATTTCCCTCTGAGAGAGAGGGACTGAGAGACACCGGTCAGTGTACAGATCTCCCTCCAAGAGAGAGGGACTGAGAGACAACGGTCGGTGTAGAGATCTCCTCTGAGAGACAGGGACAGAGAGACACCGGTCAGTGTACAGATCTCCCTCCAAGAGAGAGGGACAGAGAGACCCCAGTCAGTGTACAGATCTCCCCCTGGGAGATAGGGACTGAGAGACTACTGTCAGTGTACAGATCTCTCTCCAAGAGAGAGGGACTGAGAGACACCGGTCAGTGTACAGATCACCCCCAGATACAGAGGGACTCAGAGACACTTGTCAGTGTACAGATCTCCTCCTGAGAGAGAGGGACTGAATGACACAGGTCAGTGTACAGATCTCCCCAGAGAGAGAGGGACTGAGAGACACCGGTCAGTGTACAGATCTCCCCCATATACAGAGGGACTGAGAGACACCGGTCATTGTACTGTTCTCTCCCGAGGAGAGAGGGATTGAGAGACACCGGTCAGTGTACAGATCTCCCCCAGAGAGAGAGGGACTGAGAGACACTGGTCAGTGTACAGATCTCCCGCAGATACAGTGGGACTGAGAGACACTTGTCAGTGTACAGATCTCCCCCTGAGAGAGAGGGACTGAGAGACATCGGTCAGTGTACAGATCTCCCCTCAGAGAGATGGTCTGAGAGACACCGGTCAGTGTACAGATCTGCCCTGAGAGAGAGGGACTGAGTGACACCGCTCAGTGTACAGATCTCCCCCTGAGAGAGAGGGACTGAGAGACACCAGTGAGTGTACAGATCTCCCTCTGAGAGAGAGGGACTGAGAGACACCGGTCAGTGTACAGATCTCCCCCTGGGAGATAGGGACTGAGAGACACCTGTCAGTGTACAGATCTCTCTCCAAGAGAGAGGGACTGAGAGACACCGGTCAGTGTACAGATCACCCCCAGATACAGAGGGACTGAGAGACACTTGTCAGTGTACAGATCTCCCTGAGAGAGAGGGACAGAGAGACACCCATCAGTGCACAGATCTCCCTCCAAGAGAGAGGGACTGAGAGACACCGGTCCGTGTACAGATCTCCCCCTGGGAGATAGGGACTGAGAGACACCGGTCAATGTACAGATCTCCCCTGAGAGAGAGGGACTGAGAGACACCGGTCATTGTAATGATTTCCCTCTGAGAGAGAGGGACTGAGAGACACTGGTCAGTGTACAGATCTCCCCCTGAAAGAGAGGGACTGAGAGACTCCGGCCAGTGTACAGCTCTCCCCCAGAGAGAGAGGGACTGAGAGACACCGGCCAGTGTACAGATCTCCCCCAGAGAGAGAGGGACTGAGAGACAGCGCTCAATGTACAGATTTCCCCCTGAGAGAGAGGGACTCAGAGACACCTGTCAGTGTACAGATCTCCCCGAGAGAGTGGGACTGAGAAACTCTGGCCAGTGTACAGATCTCCCCCAGAGAGAGAGGAACTGGGAGACACCGGTCAGAGTACACATCACCCCCAGATACAGAGGGACTGAGAG
Organism: Hypanus sabinus; assembly: GCF_030144855.1. NCBI lineage: Eukaryota > Metazoa > Chordata > Chondrichthyes > Myliobatiformes > Dasyatidae > Hypanus > Hypanus sabinus. The sequence continues at coordinate 37,971,683 of NC_082729.1, forward strand.
ACACTTGTCAGTGTACAGATCTCCCCCTGAGAGAGAGGGACTGAGAGACAGTTGTCAGAGTACACATCTCCCCCTGAGAGAGAGGGACTGAGAGACACCGGTCAGTGTACAGATCTCCCCCTGAGAGAGAGGGACTGAGAGACACTGGTCAGTGTACAGATCTCCCTCAGAGAGAGAGGGACTGAGAGACACCTGTCAGTGTACAGATCTCCCCAGAGAGAGAGGGACTGAGAGACACCGGTCAGTGCACAGATCTCCCACTAACAGAGAGGGACAGAGAGACCCCGGTCAGTGCTCAGATCTCCCCCTGACAGAGTGGGACAGTGAGACCCCGGTCAGTGCACAGATCTCCCCCTGACAGAGAGAGGGACTGAGAGACACCGGTCAGTGTGCAGATCTCCCCTGAGAGAGAGGGACTGAGAGACACCGGACCATGTACAGATCTCCTCTGAGAGAGAGGGACAGAAAGACACCGGTCAGTGTACAGATCACCCCCAGATACAGAGGGACTGGGAGACACCGGTCTGTGTATAGATCTCCCCCAGATACAGAGGGACTGAGAGACACTTGTCAGTGTACAGATCACCCCCAGATACAGAGGGACTGAGAGACACTTGTCAGTGTACAGATCTCCTCCTGAGAGAGAGGGACTGAATGACACAGGTCAGTGTACAGATCTCCCCAGAGAGAGAGGGACTGAGAGAAACCGGTCAGTGTACAGATCTCCCTCCAAGAGAGAGGGACTGAGAGACAACGGTCGGTGTACAGATCTCCTCTGAGAGACAGGGACAGAGAGACACCGGTCAGTGTACAGATCTCCCTCCAAGAGAGAGGGACTGAGAGACACCGGTCCGTGTACAGATCTCCCCTGAGAGAGAGGGACAGAGAGACCACAGTCAGTGTACAGATCTCCCCCTGGGAGATAGGGACTGAGAAACACCTGTCAGTGTACAGATCTCTCTCCAAGAGAGAGGGACTGAGAGACACCGGTCAGTGTACAGATCACCCCCAGATACAGAGGGACTGAGAGACACTTGTCAGTGTACAGATCTCCCTGAGAGAGAGGGACAGAGAGACACCCATCAGTGCACAGATCTCCCTCCAAGAGAGAGGGACTGAGAGACACCGGTCCGTGTACAGATCTCCCCCTGGGAGATAGGGACTGAGAGACACCTGTCAGTGTACAGATCTCGCCGAGAGAGAGGGACTGAGAAACTCTGGCCAGTGCACAGATCTCCACCTAACAGAGAGAGGGACTGAGAGACACCGGTCAATGTACAGATCTCCCCTGAGAGAGAGGGACTGAGAGACACCGGTCATTGTAATGATTTCCCTCTGAGAGAGAGGGACTGAGAGACACTGGTCAGTGTACAGATCTCCCCCTGAAAGAGAGGGACTGAGAGACTCCGGCCAGTGTACAGCTCTCCCCCAGAGAGAGAGGGACTGAGAGACACCGGCCAGTGTACAGATCTCCCCCAGAGATAGAGGGACTGAGAGACACCGGTCAATGTACAGATTTCCCCCTGAGAGAGAGGGACTGAGAGACACCTGTCAGTGTACAGATCTCCCCGAGAGAGTGGGACTGAGAAACTCTGGCCAGATCTCCCCCAGAGAGAGAGGAACTGGGAGACACCGGTCAGAGTACACATCACCCCCAGATACAGAGGGACTGAGAGACACTTGTCAGTGTACAGATCTCCCCCTGAGAGAGAGGGACTGAGAGACAGTTGTCAGAGTACACATCTCCCCCTGAGAGAGAGGGACTGAGAGAAACCGGTCAGTGTACAGATCTCCCTCCAAGAGAGAGGGACAGAAAGACACCGGTCAGTGTACAGATCACCCCCAGATACAGAGGGACTGGGAGACACCGGTCTGTGTATAGATCTCCCCCAGATACAGAGGGACTGAGAGACACTTGTCAGTGTACAGATCGCCCCCTGAGAGAGAGGGACTGAGAGACACCGGTCAGTGTACAGATCTCCCCTGAGAGAGAGGGACTGAGAGAAACCGGTCAGTGTACAGATCTCCCTCCAAGAGAGAGGGACTGAGAGACAACGGTCGGTGTACAGATCTCCTCTGAGAGACAGGGACAGAGAGACACCGGTCAGTGTACAGATCTCCCTCCAAGAGAGAGGGACTGAGAGACACCGGTCCGTGTACAGATCTCCCCTGAGAGAGAGGGACAGAGAGACCCCAGTCAGTGTACCGATCTCCCCCTGGGAGATAGGGACTGAGAGACACCTGTCAGTGTACAGATCTCTCTCCAAGAGAGAGGGACTGAGAGACACCGGTCAGTGTACAGATCTCCCCCAGATACAGAGGGACTGAGAGACACTTGTCAGTGTACAGATCTCCCTGAGAGAGAGGGACTGAGAGACACCGGTCAGTGTACAGATCTCCCCCTGACAGAGAGGGACAGAGAGACCCCCGTCAGTGCACAGATCTCCCTCCAAGCGAGAGGGTCTGTGAGACACCGGTCAATCTGCAGATCTCCCCCTGACCGAGAGAGGGACTGAGAGACACTTGTCAGTGTACAGATCTCCCTGAGAGAGAGGGACAGAGAGACACCCGTCAGTGCACAGATCTCCCTCCAAGAGAGAGGGACTGAGACACACCGGTCCGTGTACAGATCAACCCCGAGAGAGAGGGACAGAGAGATACCGGTCAGTGTGCAGATCTCATCCTGAGAGAGAGGGACTGAGAGACACCGGTCAGTGCACAGATCTCCACCTGACAGAGAGAGGGACTGAAAGACACCGGTCAATGTACAGATCTCCCCTGAGAGAGAGGGACTGAGAGACACCGGTCATTGTAATGATTTCCCTCTGAGAGAGAGGGACTGAGAGACACCGGTCAGTGTACAGATCTCCCTCCAAGAGAGAGGGACTGAGAGACAACGGTCGGTGTAGAGATCTCCTCTGAGAGACAGGGACAGAGAGACACCGGTCAGTGTACAGATCTCCCTCCAAGAGAGAGGGACAGAGAGACCCCAGTCAGTGTACAGATCTCCCCCTGGGAGATAGGGACTGAGAGACTACTGTCAGTGTACAGATCTCTCTCCAAGAGAGAGGGACTGAGAGACACCGGTCAGTGTACAGATCACCCCCAGATACAGAGGGACTCAGAGACACTTGTCAGTGTACAGATCTCCTCCTGAGAGAGAGGGACTGAATGACACAGGTCAGTGTACAGATCTCCCCAGAGAGAGAGGGACTGAGAGACACCGGTCAGTGTACAGATCTCCCCCATATACAGAGGGACTGAGAGACACCGGTCATTGTACTGTTCTCTCCCGAGGAGAGAGGGATTGAGAGACACCGGTCAGTGTACAGATCTCCCCCAGAGAGAGAGGGACTGAGAGACACTGGTCAGTGTACAGATCTCCCGCAGATACAGTGGGACTGAGAGACACTTGTCAGTGTACAGATCTCCCCCTGAGAGAGAGGGACTGAGAGACACCAGTGAGTGTACAGATCTCCCTCTGAGAGAGAGGGACTGAGAGACACCGGTCAGTGTACAGATCTCCCCCTGGGAGATAGGGACTGAGAGACACCTGTCATTGTACAGATCTCTCTCCAAGAGAGAGGGACTGAGAGACACCGGTCAGTGTACAGATCACCCCCAGATACAGAGGGACTGAGAGACACTTGTCAGTGTACAGATCTCCCTGAGAGAGAGGGACAGAGAGACACCCATCAGTGCACAGATCTCCCTCCAAGAGAGAGGGACTGAGAGACACCGGTCCGTGTACAGATCTCCCCCTGGGAGATAGGGACTGAGAGACACCGGTCAATGTACAGATCTCCCCTGAGAGAGAGGGACTGAGAGACACCGGTCATTGTAATGATTTCCCTCTGAGAGAGAGGGACTGAGAGACACTGGTCAGTGTACAGATCTCCCCCTGAAAGAGAGGGACTGAGAGACTCCGGCCAGTGTACAGCTCTCCCCCAGAGAGAGAGGGACTGAGAGACACCGGCCAGTGTACAGATCTCCCCCAGAGAGAGAGGGACTGAGAGACACCTGTCAGTGTACAGATCTCCCCGAGAGAGTGGGACTGAGAAACTCTGGCCAGTGTACAGATCTCCCCCAGAGAGAGAGGAACTGGGAGACACCGGTCAGAGTACACATCACCCCCAGATACAGAGGGACTGAGAGACACTTGTCAGTGTACAGATCTCCCCCTGAGAGAGAGGGACTGAGAGACAGTTGTCAGAGTACACATCTCCCCCTGAGAGAGAGGGACTGAGAGACACCGGTCAGTGTACAGATCTCCCCCTGAGAGAGAGGGACTGAGAGACACTGGTCAGTGTACAGATCTCCCTCAGAGAGAGAGGGACTGAGAGACACCTGTCAGTGTACAGATCTCCCCAGAGAGAGAGGGACTGAGAGACACCGGTCAGTGCACAGATCTCCCACTAACAGAGAGGGACAGAGAGACCCCGGTCAGTGCTCAGATCTCCCCCTGACAGAGTGGGACAGTGAGACCCCGGTCAGTGCACAGATCTCCCCCTGACAGAGAGAGGGACTGAGAGACACCGGTCAGTGTGCAGATCTCCCCTGAGAGAGAGGGACTGAGAGACACCGGACCGTGTACAGATCTCCTCTGAGAGAGAGGGACAGAAAGACACCGGTCAGTGTACAGATCACCCCCAGATACAGAGGGACTGGGAGACACCGGTCTGTGTATAGATCTCCCCCAGATACAGAGGGACTGAGAGACACTTGTCAGTGTACAGATCACCCCCAGATACAGAGGGACTGAGAGACACTTGTCAGTGTACAGATCTCCTCCTGAGAGAGAGGGACTGAATGACACAGGTCAGTGTACAGATCTCCCCAGAGAGAGAGGGACTGAGAGAAACCGGTCAGTGTACAGATCTCCCTCCAAGAGAGAGGGACTGAGAGACAACGGTCGGTGTACAGATCTCCTCTGAGAGACAGGGACAGAGAGACACCGGTCAGTGTACAGATCTCCCTCCAAGAGAGAGGGACTGAGAGACACCGGTCCGTGTACAGATCTCCCCTGAGAGAGAGGGACAGAGAGACCACAGTCAGTGTACAGATCTCCCCCTGGGAGATAGGGACTGAGAAACACCTGTCAGTGTACAGATCTCTCTCCAAGAGAGAGGGACTGAGAGACACCGGTCAGTGTACAGATCACCCCCAGATACAGAGGGACTGAGAGACACTTGTCAGTGTACAGATCTCCCTGAGAGAGAGGGACAGAGAGACACCCATCAGTGCACAGATCTCCCTCCAAGAGAGAGGGACTGAGAGACACCGGCCAGTGTACAGATCTCCCCCTGAGAGAGAGGGACTGAGAGACTCCGGCCAGTGTACAGATCTCCCCCAGAGAGAGAGGGACTGAGAGACACCGGTCAATGTACAGATTTCCCCCTGAGAGAGAGGGACTGAGAGACACCTGTCAGTGTACAGATCTCCCCGAGAGAGAGGGACTGAGAGACACTGGTCAGTGTACAGCTCTCCCCCATAGAGAGAGGGACTGAGAGACACCGGCCAGTGTACAGATCTCCCCCAGAGAGAGAGGGACTGAGAGACACCGGTCAATGTACAGATTTCCCCCTGAGAGAGAGGGACTGAGAGACACCTGTCAGTGTACAGATCTCCCCGAGAGAGTGGGACTGAGAAACTCTGGCCAGATCTCCCCCAGAGAGAGAGGAACTGGGAGACACCGGTCAGAGTACACATCACCCCCAGATACAGAGGGACTGAGAGACACTTGTCAGTGTACAGATCTCCCCCTGAGAGAGAGGGACTGAGAGACAGTTGTCAGAGTACACATCTCCCCCTGAGAGAGAGGGACTGAGAGACACTGGTCAGTGTACAGATCTCCCGCAGATACAGTGGGACTGAGAGACACTTGTCAGTGTACAGATCTCCCCCTGAGAGAGAGGGACTGAGAGACATCGGTCAGTGTACAGATCTCCCCTCAGAGAGATGGTCTGAGAGACACCGGTCAGTGTACAGATCTGCCCTGAGAGAGAGGGACTGAGTGACACCGCTCAGTGTACAGATCTCCCCCTGAGAGAGAGGGACTGAGAGACACCAGTGAGTGTACAGATCTCCCTCTGAGAGAGAGGGACTGAGAGACACCGGTCAGTGTACAGATCTCCCCCTGGGAGATAGGGACTGAGAGACACCTGTCAGTGTACAGATCTCTCTCCAAGAGAGAGGGACTGAGAGACACCGGTCAGTGTACAGATCACCCCCAGATACAGAGGGACTGAGAGACACTTGTCAGTGTACAGATCTCCCTGAGAGAGAGGGACAGAGAGACACCCATCAGTGCACAGATCTCCCTCCAAGAGAGAGGGACTGAGAGACACCGGTCCGTGTACAGATCTCCCCCTGGGAGATAGGGACTGAGAGACACCGGTCAATGTACAGATCTCCCCTGAGAGAGAGGGACTGAGAGACACCGGTCATTGTAATGATTTCCCTCTGAGAGAGAGGGACTGAGAGACACTGGTCAGTGTACAGATCTCCCCCTGAAAGAGAGGGACTGAGAGACTCCGGCCAGTGTACAGCTCTCCCCCAGAGAGAGAGGGACTGAGAGACACCGGCCAGTGTACAGATCTCCCCCAGAGAGAGAGGGACTGAGAGACAGCGCTCAATGTACAGATTTCCCCCTGAGAGAGAGGGACTCAGAGACACCTCTCAGTGTACAGATCTCCCCGAGAGAGTGGGACTGAGAAACTCTGGCCAGTGTACAGATCGCCCCCAGAGAGAGAGGAACTGGGAGACACCGGTCAGAGTACACATCACCCCCAGATACAGAGGGACTGAGAGACACTTGTCAGTGTACAGATCTCCCCCTGAGAGAGAGGGACTGAGAGACAGTTGTCAGAGTACACATCTCCCCCTGAGAGAGAGGGACTGAGAGACACCGGTCAGTGTACAGATCTCCCCCTGAGAGAGAGGGACTGAGAGACACTGGTCAGTGTACAGATCTCCCTCAGAGAGAGAGGGACTGAGAGACACCTGTCAGTGTACAGATCTCCCCAGAGAGAGAGGGACTGAGAGACACCGGTCAGTGCACAGATCTCCCACTAACAGAGAGGGACAGAGAGACCCCGGTCAGTGCTCAGATCTCCCCCTGACAGAGTGGGACAGTGAGACCCCGGTCAGTGCACAGATCTCCCCCTGACAGAGAGAGGGACTGAGAGACACCGGTCAGTGTGCAGATCTCCCCTGAGAGAGAGGGACTGAGAGACACCGGACCGTGTACAGATCTCCTCTGAGAGAGAGGGACAGAAAGACACCGGTCAGTGTACAGATCACCCCCAGATACAGAGGGACTGGGAGACACCGGTCTGTGTATAGATCTCCCCCAGATACAGAGGGACTGAGAGACACTTGTCAGTGTACAGATCTCCCCCTGAGAGAGAGGGACTGAGAGACACCGGTCAGTGTACAGATCTCCCCTGAGAGAGAGGGACTGAGAGAAACCGGTCAGTGTACAGATCTCCCTCCAAGAGAGAGGGACTGAGAGACAACGGTCGGTGTACAGATCTCCTCTGAGAGACAGGGACAGAGAGACACCGGTCAGTGTACAGATCTCCCTCCAAGAGAGAGGGACTGAGAGACACCGGTCCGTGTACAGATCTCCCTGAGAGAGAGGGACTGAGAGACACCGGTCAGTGTACAGATCTCCCCCTGACAGAGAGGGACAGAGAGACCCCCGTCAGTGCACAGATCTCCCTCCAAGCGAGAGGGTCTGTGAGACACCGGTCAATCTGCAGATCTCCCCCTGACCGAGAAAGGGACTGAGAGACACTTGTCAGTGTACAGATCTCCCTGAGAGAGAGGGACAGAGAGACACCCGTCAGTGCACAGATCTCCCTCCAAGAGAGAGGGACTGAGACACACCGGTCCGTGTACAGATCAACCCTGAGAGAGAGGGACAGAGAGATACCGGTCAGTGTGCAGATCTCATCCTGAGAGAGAGGGACTGAGAGACACCGGTCAGTGCACAGATCTCCACCTGACAGAGAGAGGGACTGAAAGACACCGGTCAATGTACAGATCTCCCCTGAGAGAGAGGGACTGAGAGACACCGGTCATTGTAATGATTTCCCTCTGAGAGAGAGGGACTGAGAGACACCGGTCAGTGTACAGATCTCCCCTGAGAGAGAGGGACTGAGAGAAACCGGTCAGTGTACAGATCTCCCTCCAAGAGAGAGGGACTGAGAGACAACGGTCGGTGTAGAGATCTCCTCTGAGAGACAGGGACAGAGAGACACCGGTCAGTGTACAGATCTCCCTCCAAGAGAGAGGGACTGAGAGACACCGGTCCGTGTACAGATCTCCCCTGAGAGAGAGGGACAGAGAGACCCCAGTCAGTGTACAGATCTCCCCCTGGGAGATAGGGACTGAGAGACTACTGTCAGTGTACAGATCTCTCTCCAAGAGAGAGGGACTGAGAGACACCGGTCAGTGTACAGATCACCCCCAGATACAGAGGGACTGAGAGACACTTGTCAGTGTACAGATCTCCTCCTGAGAGAGAGGGACTGAATGACACAGGTCAGTGTACAGATCTCCCCAGAGAGAGAGGGACTGAGAGACACCGGTCAGTGTACAGATCTCCCCCAGATACAGAGGGACTGAGAGACACCGGTCATTGTACTGTTCTCTCCCGAGGAGAGAGGGATTGAGAGACACCGGTCAGTGTACAGATCTCCCCCAGAGAGAGAGGGACTGAGAGACACTGGTCAGTGTACAGATCTCCCGCAGATACAGTGGGACTTAGAGACACTTGTCAGTGTACAGATCTCCCCCTGAGAGAGAGGGACTGAGAGACATCGGTCAGTGTACAGATCTCCCCTGAGAGAGATGGTCTGAGAGACACCGGTCAGTGTACAGATCTGCCCTGAGAGAGAGGGACTGAGTGACACCGCTCAGTGTACAGATCTCCCCCTGAGAGAGAGGGACTGAGAGACACCAGTGAGTGTACAGATCTCCCTCTGAGAGAGAGGGACTGAGAGACACCGGTCAGTGTACAGATCTCTCCCTGAGAGAGAGGGACTGAGAGACACCGGTCAGTGTACCGATCTCTCTATAAGAGAGAGGGACTAAGAGACACCGGTCAGTGTACAGATCTCGCCGGAGAGAGAGGGACAGAAAGTCACCGGTCAGTGTACAGATCTCCCCTGAGAGAGAGGGACTGAGAGACTCCAGTTAGTGTACAGATCTCCCCCAGATACAGAGGGACTGAGAGACACCAGTCAGTTTACTGATCTCCCTCTGAGAGCGAGAGTGACTGAGAGACAGCTGTCAGTGTATAGATCTCCTTTCAAGAGAGAGGGACTGAGAGACACCTGTCAGTGTACAGATCTCCCCAGAGAGAGAGTGACAGAGAGACACCGGTCAGTGTACAGATCTCCCTCCAAGAGAGAGGGACTCAGAGACACCGGTCAGTGTACAGATCTCCCTCCAAGAGAGAGGGACTGAGAGACACCAGTCAGTGTTCAGATCTCCCTGCAAGAGACAGGGACTGAGAGACGCCGGTTGGTGTACAGATCACCCCTGACAGAGAGGGACTGAGAGACACCGGTCAGTGTACAGATCTCCCTCCAAGAGAGAGGGACTGAGAGACACCAGTCAGTGTTCAGATCTCCCTGCAAGAGACAGGGACTGAGAGACGCCGGTTGGTGTACAGATCACCCCTGACAGAGAGGGACTGAGAGACATCGGTCAGTGTACAGATCTCCCCCTGAGAGAGAGGGACAGAGAGACATCGGTCAGTGTACAGATCTCCCCCTGAGAGAGAGGGTCTGAGAGACACCAGTCAGTGTACAGATGTCCCACTGACAGAGAGTGGGACTGAGAGACACCGGTCATTTACAGATGTCCCCCTGACAGAGAGAGGGACTGAGAGACACCAGTCAGTGTACAGCTGTCCCCCTGACAGAGAGAGGGACTGAGAGACACCTGTCAGTGTACAGATCTCCCTCAGAGAGAGAGGGACTGAGAGACACCAGTCAGTGTAAACATCTCCCCTGAGAGAGAGGGACTGAGAGACACCGGTCAGTGTACAGATCTCCCCCTGAGAGAGAGGGACTGAGAGACATCGGTCAGTGTACAGATCTCCCCCTGAGAGAGAGGGACAGAGTGACACTTGTCAGTGTACAGATCTCCCCTGAGAGAGAGGGACTGAGAGACACTGGTCTGTGCACAGATCTCCCCCTGACAGAGAGGGTCAGAGACACCCCGGTCAGTGCACAGATCTCCCTCCAAGAGAAAGGGACTGAGAGACACCAGTCAGTGTACAGATCTCCCTCCAAGAGAGAGGGACTGAGAGACACCGGTCAGTGTACACATCTCCCCCTTTCAGAGAGGGACACAGAGATCCCGGTCAGTGCACAGATCTCACTGAGAGAGGGAGACTGAGAGACACAGGTCAGTGTACAGATCTCCCCCCAAGAGAGAGGGACTGAGAGACACCAGTCAGTGTTCAGATCTCCCTGCAAGAGACAGAGACTGAGAGACGCCGGTTGGTGTACAGATCACCCCTGACAGAGAGGGACTGAGAGACACCGGTCAGTGTACAGATCTCCCTCCAAGAGAGAGGGACTGAGAGACACCGGTCAGTGCACAGATCTCCACCTGACAGAGAGAGGGACTGAGAGACACCGGTCAGTGTACAGATCTCCCCTGAGAGAGAGGGACTGAGAGACACCGGTCAGTGTACAGATCTCCCCTGAGAGAGAGGGACTGAGAGACATCGGTCAGTGTACAGATCTCGCCGGAGGGAGAGGGACAGAAAGACACCGGTCAGTGTACAGATATCCCCTGAGATAGAGGGACTGAGTGTCACCGGTCAGTGTACAGATCTCCCCCAGATACAGAGGGACTGGGAGACACTGGTCAGTGTACAGATCTCCCCCGAGAGAGAGGGGCTGAGAGATACCGGTCAGTGTACAGATCTCCCGCAGATATAGTGGGACTGAGAGACACTTGTCAGTGTACAGATCTCCCTGAGAGAGAGGGACAGAGAGACACCCGTCAGTGCACAGATCTCCCTCCAAGAGAGAGGGACTGAGAGACACCGGTCCGTGTACAGATCAACCCCGAGAGAGAGGGATTTAGAGATACTGGTCAGCGTACAGATCTGCCCTGAGATAGAGGGACTGGGAGACACTTGTCAGTGTACAGATCTCCCCCTGAGAGAGAGGGACTGAGTGACACCGGTTAGTGTACAGATCTCCCCCTGAGAGAGAGGGACTGAGAGACACCGGTCAGTGTACTGTTCTCTCCCGAGGAGAGAGGGATTGAGAGACACCGGTCAGTGTACAGATCTCCCCCAGAGAGAGAGGGACTGAGAGACACTTGCCAGTGTACAGATCTCCCCCTAAGAGAGAGGGACTGAGAGACACCGGTCAGTGTACAGATTTCCCCTGAGAGAGAGGGACTGAGAGACACTTGTCAGTGTACAGATCTCCCCCTAAGAGAGAGGGACTGAGAGACACCGGTCAGTGTACAGATTTCCCCTGAGAGAGAGGGACTGAGAGACACCGGTCTGTGCACAGAACTCCCCCTGACAGAGAGGGACAGAGACACCCCGGTCAGTGCACAGATCTCCCTCCAAGAGAAAGGGACTGAGAGACACCAGTCAGTGTACAGATCTCCCTCCAAGAGAGAGGGACTGAGAGACACCGGTCGGTGTACAGATTTCCCCTTGAGAGAGAGGGACTGAGCTACACCTGTCAGTGTACAGATCTCCCCTGAGAGAGAGGGACTGAGTGACACCGGTCAGTGTACAGATCTCCCCCTGACAGAGACAGGGACTGAGAGACACTTGTCAGTGTACCCATCTCCCGTTGAGAGAGAGGGACTGAGAGACACTTGTCAGAGTACAGATCTCCACCTGAGAGAGAGGGACTGAGAGACTCCGGTCAGTGTACAGATATCCCCCTGACGGAGAGGTACTGAGAGACACCAGTCAGTGTACAGATCTCCCTCCAAGAGAGAGGGACTGAGAGACACCAGTCAGTGTTCAGATCTCCCTGCAAGAGACAGGGACTGAGAGACGCCGGTTGGTGTACAGATCTCCCCCTGACAGATAGAGGGACTGAGAGACACTTGTCAGTGTACAGATCTCCCCCTGAGAGAGAGGGACTGAGAGACACTGGTCAGTGTACAGATCTCCCCCTGAGAGAGAGGGACTGAGAGACACCGGTCAGTGTACAGATCTCCCCTGAGATAGAGGGACTGAGAGACACCTGTCAGTGTACAGATCTCCCCCGAGAGAGAGGGGCTGAGAGATACCGGTCAGTGTACAGATCTCCCCCTGAGAGAGAGGGACTGAGAGACACTGGTCAGTGTACAGATCTCCCCTGAGATAGAGGGACTGAGAGACACCTGTCCGTGTACAGATCTCCCCCGAGAGAGAGGGGCTGAGAGATACCGGTCAGTGTACAGATCTCCCGCAGATATAGTGGGACTGAGAGACACTTGTCAGTGTACAGATCTCCCTGAGAGAGAGGGACAGAGAGACACCCGTCAGTGCACAGATCTCCCTCCAAGAGAGAGGGACTGAGAGACACCGGTCCGTGTACAGATCAACCCCGAGAGAGAGGGATTTAGAGATACTGGTCAGCGTACAGATCTGCCCTGAGATAGAGGGACTGGGAGACACTTGTCAGTGTACAGATCTCCCCCTGAGAGAGAGGGACTGAGTGACACCGGTTAGTGTACAGATCTCCCCCTGAGAGAGAGGGACTGAGAGACACCGGTCAGTGTACAGATCTCCCCCAGAGAGAGAGGGACTGAGAGACACTGGTCAGTGTACAGATCTCCCGCAGATACAGTGGGACTGAGAGACACTTGTCAGTGTACAGATCTCCCCCTGAGAGAGAGGGACTGAGAGACATCGGTCAGTGTACAGATCTCCCCTCAGAGAGATGGTCTGAGAGACACCGGTCAGTGTACAGATCTGCCCTGAGAGAGAGGGACTGAGTGACACCGCTCAGTGTACAGATCTCCCCCTGAGAGAGAGGGACTGAGAGACATCGGTCAGTGTACAGATCTCCCCTCAGAGAGATGGTCTGAGAGACATCGGTCAGTGTACAGATCTCCCCTCAGAGAGATGGTCTGAGAGACACCGCTCAGTGTACAGATCTCCCCCTGAGAGAGAGGGACTGAGAGACACCAGTGAGTGTACAGATCTCCCTCTGAGAGAGAGGGACTGAGAGACACCGGTCAGTGTACAGATCTCCCTATAAGAGAGAGGGACTAAGAGACACCGGTCAGTGTACAGATCTCGCCGGAGAGAGAGGGACAGAAAGTCACCGGTCAGTGTACAGATCTCCCCTGAGAGAGAGGGACTGAGAGACTCCAGTTAGTGTACAGATCTCCCCCAGATACAGAGGGACTGAGAGACACCAGTCAGTTTACTGATCTCCCTCTGAGAGAGAGAGGGACTGAGAGACAGCTGTCAGTGTATAGATCTCCTTTCAAGAGAGAGGGACTGAGAGACACCTGTCAGTGTACAGATCTCCCCAGAGAGAGAGTGACAGAGAGACACCGGTCAGTGTACAGATCTCCCTCCAAGAGAGAGGGACTCAGAGACACCGGTCAGTGTACAGATCTCCCTCCAAGAGAGAGGGACTGAGAGACACCAGTCAGTGTTCAGATCTCCCTGCAAGAGACAGGGACTGAGAGACGCCGGTTGGTGTACAGATCACCCCTGACAGAGAGGGACTGAGAGACACCGGTCAGTGTACAGATCTCCCTCCAAGAGAGAGGGACTGAGAGACACCAGTCAGTGTTCAGATCTCCCTGCAAGAGACAGGGACTGAGAGACGCCGGTTGGTGTACAGATCACCCCTGACAGAGAGGGACTGAGAGACATCGGTCAGTGTACAGTTCTCCCCCTGAGAGAGAGGGACAGAGAGACATCGGTCAGTGTACAGATCTCCCCCTGAGAGAGAGGGTCTGAGAGACACCAGTCAGTGTACAGATGTCCCACTGACAGAGAGTGGGACTGAGAGACACCGGTCATTTACAGATCTCCCCCTGACAGAGAGAGGGACTGAGAGACACCGGTCAGTGTACAGATGTCCCCCTGACAGAGAGAGGGACTGAGAGACACCAGTCAGTGTACAGCTGTCCCCCTGACAGAGAGAGGGACTGAGAGACACCTGTCAGTGTACAGATCTCCCTCAGAGAGAGAGGGACTGAGAGACACCAGTCAGTGTAAACATCTCCCCTGAGAGAGAGGGACTGAGAGACACCGGTCAGTGTACAGATCTCCCCCTGAGAGAGAGGGACTGAGAGACATCGGTCAGTGTACAGATCTCCCCCTGAGAGAGAGGGACAGAGTGACACTTGTCAGTGTACAGATCTCCCCTGAGAGAGAGGGACTGAGAGACACCAGTCAGTGTAAACATCTCCCCTGAGAGAGAGGGACTGAGAGACACCGGTCTGTGCACAAATCTCCCCCTGACAGAGAGGGACAGAGACACCCCGGTCAGTGCACAGATCTCCCTCCAAGAGAAAGGGACTGAGAGACACCTGTCAGTGTACAGATCTCCCTCCAAGAGAGAGGGACTGAGAGACACCGGTCAGTGTACACATCTCCCCCTTTCAGAGAGGGACACAGAGATCCCGGTTCAGTGCACAGATCTCACTGAGAGAGAGGGACTGAGAGACACAGGTCAGTGTACAGATATCCCCCTGACAGGGAGAGGGACTGAGAGACACCGGTCAGTGTACAGATCTCCCTCCAAGAGAGAGGGACTGAGAGACACAGGTCAGTGTTCAGATCTCCCTGCAAGAGACAGGGACTGAGAGACGCCGGTTGGTGTACAGATCACCCCTGACAGAGAGGGACTGAGAGACACCGGTCAGTGCACAGATCTCCACCTGACAGAGAGTGGGACTGAGAGACACCAGACAGTGTACAGATATCTCCCCAAGAGAGAGGGATTTAGTGACACTGGTCAGCGTACAGATCTGCCCTGAGATAGAGGGACTGGGAGACACTTGTCAGTGTACAGATCTCCCCCTGAGAGAGAGGGACTGAGAGACACTGGTCAGTGTACTGTTCTCTCCCGAGGAGAGAGGGATTGAGAGACACCGGTCAAGTACAGATCTCCCCCAGAGAGAGAGGGACTGAGAGACACCGGTCAGTGTACAGATCTCCCGCAGATATAGTGGGACTGAGAGACTCTTGTCAGTGTACAGATCTCCCCTGAGAGAGATGGTCTGAGAGACACCGGTCAGTGTACAGATCTGCCCTGAGAGAGAGGGACTGAGTGACACCGCTCAGTGTACAGATCTCCCCCTGAGAGAGAGGGACTGAGAGACACCAGTGAGTGTACAGATCTCCCTCTGAGAGAGAGGGACTGAGAGACACCGGTCAGTGTACAGATCTCTCCCTGAGAGAGAGGGACTGAGAGACACCGGTCAGTGTACAGATCTCCCTATAAGAGAGAGGGACTAAGAGACACCGGTCAGTGTACAGATCTCGCCGGAGAGAGAGGGACTGAGAGACTCCAGTTAGTGTACAGATCTCCCCCAGATACAGAGGGACTGAGAGACACCAGTCAGTTTACTGATCTCCCTCTGAGAGAGAGAGGGACTGAGAGACAGCTGTCAGTGTATAGATCTCCCCAGAGAGAGAGTGACAGAGAGACACCGGTCAGTGTACAGATCTCCCTCCAAGAGAGAGGGACTCAGAGACACCGGTCCGTGTACAGATCACCACCGAGAGAGAGGGACAGAGAGACACCGGTCTGTGTGCAGATCTCCCCCTGAGAGGGAGGGACTGAGAGACACCGGTCAGTGCACAGATCTCCACCTGACAGAGAGAGGGACTGAGAGACACCGGTCAGTGTACAGATCTCCCTCCAAGAGAGAGGGACTGAGAGACACCGGTCTGTGTACAGATCACCCCCGAGAGAGAGGGACAGAGAGACACTGGTCAGTGCACAGATCTCCACCTGACAGAGAGAGGGGACTGAGAGACACCGTTCAGTGTACAGATCTCCCCCTGACAGGGAGGGACTGGGAGACACCGGTCAGTGTACAGATCTCCTTCCAGTAGAGAGGGTCTGAGAGACACCGGTCAGTGTACAGATCTCCCCCTGAGAGAGAGGGACTGAGAGACACCGGTCATTGTACAGATCTCCCTCAGAGAGAGAGGGACTGAGAGACACCAGTCAGTGTTCAGATATCCCTGCAAGAGACAGGGACTGCGAGACGCCGGTCAGTGTACAGATCTCCCTCAAGAGAGAGGGACTGAGAGACACCGGTCAGTGTACAGATCTCCCCCTGAGAGAGAGGGACTGAGAGACATCGGTCAGTGTACAGATCTCCCCCTGAGAGAGAGGGACTGAGTGACACCGGTCAGTGTACAGATCTCCCCCAGATACAGAGGACTGAGAGACACTTGTCAGTGTACAGATCTCCCTGAGAGAGAGGGACTGAGAGACACCGGTCCTGTGCACAGATCTCCCCCTGACAGAGAGGGACAGAGACACCCCGGTCAGTGCACAGATCTCCCTCCAAGAGAAAGGGACTGAGAGACACCGGTCGGTGTACAGATTTCCCATTGAGAGAGAGGGACTGAGAGACACCATCAGTGCACAGATCTCCACCTGACAGAGAGAGGGACTGAGAGACACCGGTCAGTGTACAGATCTCCCCCTGACAGAGAGGGACTGTGTGACACCGGTCAGTGTACAGATCTCCCCCTGACAGAGAGAGGGACTGAGAGACACTTGTCAGTGTACACATCTCCCGCTGAGAGAGAGGGACTGAGAGACACTTGTCAGAGTACAGATCTCCACCTGAGAGAGAGGGACTGAGAGACTCCGGTCAGTGTACACATCTCCCCCTTTCAGAGAGGGACACAGAGATCCCGGTCAGTGCACAGATCTCACTGAGAGAGAGGGGACTGAGAGACACAGGTCAGTGTACAGATCTCCCCCTGACAGGGAGAGGGACTGAGAGACACCGGTCAGTGTACAGATCTCCCTCCAAGAGACAGGGACTGAGAGACGCCGGTTGGTGTACAGATCTCCCCTGACAGAGAGGGACTGTGAGACAACGGTCAGTGTACAGATCTCCCTCCAAGAGAGAGGGACTGAGAGACACCGGTCGGTGTACAGATCTCCCCTGAGAGAGAGGGACTGAGAGACACCGGTCTGTGCACAGATCTCCCCCTGACAGAGAGGGACAGAGACACCCCGGTCAGTGCACAGATCTCCCTCCAAGAGAAAGGGACTGAGAGACACCGGTCGGTGTACAGATTTCCCATTGAGAGAGAGGGACTGAGAGACACCATCAGTGCACAGATCTCCCCCTGACAGAGAGAGGGACTGAGAGACACCTGTCAGTGTACAGATCTCCTTCCAGTAGAGAGGGTCTGAGAGACACCGGTCAGTGTACAGATCTCCCCCTGAGAGAGAGGGACTGAGAGACACCGGTCATTGTACAGATCTCCCTCAGAGAGAGAGGGACTGAGAGACACCAGTCAGTGTTCAGATATCCCTGCAAGAGACAGGGACTGAGAGACGCCGGTCAGTGTACAGATCTCCCTCCAAGAGAGAGGGACTGAGAGACACCGGTCAGTGTACAGATCTCCCCCTGAGAGAGAGGGACTGAGAGACATCGGTCAGTGTACAGATCTCCCCCTGAGAGAGAGGGACTGAGTGACACCGGTCAGTGTACAGATCTCCCCCAGATACAGAGGGACTGAGAGACACTTGTCAGTGTACAGATCTCCCCTGAGAGAGAGGGACTGAGAGACACCGGTCTGTGCACAGATCTCCCCTGACAGAGAGGGACAGAGACACCCCGGTCAGTGCACAGATCTCCCTCCAAGAGAAAGGGACTGAGAGACACCGGTCGGTGTACAGATTTCCCATTGAGAGAGAGGGACTGAGAGACACCATCAGTGCACAGATCTCCACCTGACAGAGAGAGGGACTGAGAGGACACCGGTCAGTGTACAGATCTCCCCCTGACAGAGAGGGACTGTGTGACACCGGTCAGTGTACAGATCTCCCCCTGACAGAGAGAGGGACTGAGAGACACTTGTCAGTGTACACATCTCCCGCTGAGAGAGAGGGACTGAGAGACACTTGTCAGAGTACAGATCTCCACCTGAGAGAGAGGGACTGAGAGACTCCGGTCAGTGTACACATCTCCCCCTTTCAGAGAGGGACACAGAGATCCCGGTCAGTGCACAGATCTCACTGAGAGAGAGGGACTGAGAGACACAGGTCAGTGTACAGATATCCCCCTGACAGGGAGAGGGACTGAGAGACACCGGTCAGTGTACAGATCTCCCTCCAAGAGACAGGGACTGAGAGACGCCGGTTGGTGTACAGATCTCCCCTGACAGAGAGGGACTGTGAGACAACGGTCAGTGTACAGATCTCCCTCCAAGAGAGAGGGACTGAGAGACACCGGTCGGTGTACAGATTTCCCCTTGAGAGAGAGGGACTGAGAGACACCATCAGTGTACAGATCTCCCCTGAGAGAGAGGGACTGAGTGACACCGGTCAGAGTACAGATCTCCACCTGAGAGAGAGGGACTGAGAGACTCCGGTCAGTGTACACATCTCCCCCTTTCAGAGAGGGACACAGAGATCCCGGTCAGTGCACAGATCTCACTGAGAGAGAGGGACTGAGAGACACAGGTCAGTGTACAGATATCCCCCTGACAGGGAGAGGGACTGAGAGACACCGGTCAGTGTACAGATCTCCCTCCAAGAGAGAGGGACTGAGAGACACCAGTCAGTGTTCAGATCTCCCTGCAAGAGACAGGGACTGAGAGACGCCGGTTGGTGTACAGATCACCCTTGACAGAGAGGGACTGAGAGACACCGGTCAGTGTACAGATCTCCCCAGAGAGAGAGGGACAGAGAGACACCAGTCAGTGTACAGATCTCCCCTGAGTCAGAGGGACTGAGAGACACCGGTCAGTGTACAGATCTCCCTCAGAGAGAGAGGGCCTAAGAGACATCGGTCAGTGTACAGATCTCCCCCTGAGAGAGAGGGACAGAGAGACATCGGTCAGTGTACAGATCTCCCCCTGAGAGAGAGGGTCTGAGAGACACCAGTCAGTGTAGAGATGTCCCCCTGACAGAGAGAGGGACTGAGAGACACCGGTCAGTGTACAGATCTCCCCCTGACAGAGAGAGGGACTGAGAGACACCGGTCAGTGTACAGATGTCCCCCTGACAGAGAGAGGGACTGAGAGACACCAGTCAGTGTACAGATGTCCCCCTGACAGAGAGAGGGACTGAGAGACACCTGTCAGTGTACAGATCTCCCCCTGAGAGAGAGGGACTGAGAGACACCTGTCAGTGTACAGATCTCCCCCTGAGAGAGAGGGACTGAGAGACACCACTCAGTGTACAGATGTCCCCCTGACAGAGAGAGGGACTGAGAGACACCGGTCAGTGTACAGATCATCCCCTGACAGAGAGAGGGACTGAGAGGCACCGGTCAGTGTACAGATCTCCCTCCAAGAGAGAGGGACTGAGAGACACCAGTCAGTGTAAACATCTCCCCTGAGAGAGAGGGACTGAGTGACACCGGTCAGTGTACAGATCTCCCCCGAGAGAGAGGGACTGAGAGACACCGGTCCGTGTACAGATCTCCCCTGAGAGAGAGGGACAGAGAGACCCCGGTCAGTGTACAGATCTCTCCCTGAGAGAGAGGGACTGAGAGACACTGGTCAGTGTACAGATCTCCCCCTGAGAGAGAGGGACTGAGAGACACCGGTCAGTGTACAGATCTCCCCCTGAGAGAGAGGGACTGAGAGACACCGGTCAGTGTACAGATCTCCCCTGAGAGAGAGGGACTGAGAGACACCGGTCAGTGTACAGATCTCCTGCAGATACAGTGGGACTGAGAGACACTTGTCAGTGTACAGATCTCCCCCTGAGAGAGAGGTACTGAGAGACATCGGTCAGTGTACAGATCTCCCCTGAGAGAGATGGTCTGAGAGACACCCGTCAGTGTACAGATCTGCCCTGAGAGAGAGGGACTGAGTGACACTGCTCAGTGTACAGATCTCCCCCTGAGAGAGAGGGACTGAGAGACACCGGTCAGTGTACGGATCTCCACCTGAGAGAGAGGGACTGAGAGACACCGGTCAGTGTACAGATCTCTCCCTGAGAGAGAGGGCCTGAGAGACACCGGTCAGTGTACAGATCTCCCCTGAGAGAGAGGGACTGAGACACACTGGTCAGTGTACAGATGTCCCCCTGAGAGAGAGGGAGTGAGAGACACCGGTCAGTGTACAGATCTCCCTATATGAGAGAGGGACTAAGAGACACCGGTCAGTGCACAGATCTCCCCCGAGAGAGAGGGACTGAGAGACACCGTTCAGTGCAGAGAGAGAGGGACTGAGAGATACTGGTCAGTGTACAGATCTCCCCTGAGAGAGAGGGACTGAGATTCACCGGTCAGTGTACAGATCTCCCTCTGAGAGAGAGGGACTGAGAGACACCGGTCAGTGTACAGATCTCCCCTGAGAGAGAGGGACTGAGATACACCGGTCAGTGTACAGATCTCCCTCTGAGAGAGAGGGACAGAGACACACTGGTCAGTGTACAGATCTCCCCCTGAGCGAGAGGGACTGAGAGACACCGGTCAGTGTACAGAACTCCCCCTGAGGGGAGGGACTGAGACACACCGTGTACAGATATTCTCTGAGAGAGAGGGACTGAGACACATCATGTACAGATATCCATCCATCGTGTCAGGACAGACCTGGCTGTCTGAAACCTTCTGGGAAATAATTTTATTGAGTGTAACTCCAGCCAAATCTTCATTTTTTTTGTGCAGCTGTATCAAGTTGAGTGAATCTGCTTGGGTCAGCTCTCAAGGGGCAGGTTACAATCTGGTCATTCAGGGGGTTTATACATAGAATAACAAATTCCCAGGAATGGGCTACAGGCCAGGATCTAATCCAGGGGTTCAGGTGTTTTAAATATAGAATAACAGATCCCCGGGAGTGGGTTACAGACTAGGATGTATTCCAAGTAGTTTATTTATAGAATAACAGATCCCTGGTGTGGGCTAAGGGCTGGGATCTAATCCAGGGGTTTATTTATAGAATAACAGATCCCTGGTGTGGGCTAAAGGCTGGGATCGAATCCAGGGTTTATTTATAGAATAACAGATCACCGGTGTGGGCTAAGGGCTGGGATCTAATCCAGGGGTTTATTTATAGAATAACAGATCCCTGGTGTGTGCTGAGGGATTGGGATCTAATCCAGGGGTTTATTTATAAAAATAACAGATCACTGGTATAGGCTAAGGGATAGGATCTTATTCAGGGGTTTATTTATAGAGTAACAGATCCCTGGTGTGGGCTAAGGGCTGGGATCGAATAAAGGGTTTATTTATAGAATAACAGATCCCTGGTGTGGGCTAAGGGCTGGGATCTAACCCAGGGGTTTATTTATAGAATAACAGATCCCTGGTGTGGGCTAAGGGCTGGGATCTAACCCAGGGGTTTATTTATAGAATAACAGATCCCTGTTGTGGGCTAAGGGCTGGGATCTAACCCAGGGGTTTATTTATAGAATAACAGATCCCTGGCGTGGGCTAAGGGCTGGGATCGAATCCAGGGGTTTATTTATAGAATAACAGATCCCTGGTGTGGGCTAAGGGCTGGGATCGAATCCAGGGTTTATTTATAGAATAACAGATCCCTGGTGTGGGCTAAGGGCTGGGATCGAATCCAGGGTTTATTTATAGAATAACAGATCCCTGGTGTGGGCTAAGGGCTGGGATCGAATCCAGGGTTTATTTATAGAGTAACAGATCCCTGGTGTGGGCTAAGGGCTGGGATCGAATCTAGGGTTTATTTATAGAATAACAGATCCCTGGTGTGGGCTAAGGGCTGGGATCTAACGCAGGGTTTATTTATAGAATAACAGATCCCTGGTGTGGGCTAAGGGCTGGGATCTAATCCAGGGGTTTATTTATAGAGTAACAGATCCCTGGTGTGGGTAAGGGCTGGGATCTAACCCAGGGGTTTATTTATAGAGTAACAGATCCCTGGTGTGGGCTAAGGGCTGGGATCTAATCCAGGGGTTTATTTATAGAATAACAGATCCCTGGTGTGGCCTAAGGGCTGGGATCTAATCCAGGGGTTTATTTATAGAATAACAGATCCCTGGTGTGGGCTAAGGGCTGGGATCGAATCCAGGGGTTTATTTATAGAATAACAGATCCCTGGTGTGGGCTAAGGGCTGGGATCTAATCCAGGGGTTTATTTATAGAATAACAGATCCCTGGTGTGGGCTAAGGGCTGGGATCGAATCCAGGGGTTTATTTATAGAGTAACAGATCCCTGGTGTGGGCTAAGGGCTGAATTCGAATCTAGGGGTTTATTTATAGAATAACAGATCCCTGGTGTGGGCTAAGGGCTGGGATCTAATCCAGTGGTTTATTTATAGAGTAACAGATCCCTGGTGTGGGCTAAGGGCTGGGATCAAATCTAGGGGTTTATTTATAGAATAACAGATCCCTGGTGTGGGCTAAGGGCTGGGATCGAATCTAGGGGTTTATTTATAGAATAACAGATCCCTGGTGTGGGCTAAGGGCTGGGATCTAACCCAGGGATTATTTAGAGAATAACAGATCCCTGGTGTGGGCTAAGGGCTGGGATCTTATCCAGGGTTTATTTATAGAATAACAGATCCCTGGTGTGGGCTAAGGGCTGGGATTGAATCCAGGGGTTTATTTATAGAATAACAGATCCCTGGTGTGGGCTAAGGGCTGGGATCGAATCCAGGGTTTATTTATAGAATAACAGATCCCTGGTGTGGGCTAAGGGCTGGGATCTTATCCAGGGTTTATTTATAGAATAACAGATCCCTGGTGTGGGCTAAGGGCAGGGATCGAATAAAGGGTTTATTTATAGAATAACAGATCCCTGGTGTGGGTTAAGGGAAAGGATCGAATCCAGGATTTATTTATAGAATAACAGATCCCTGGTGTGGGCTAAGGGCTGGGATCGAATCCAGGATTTATTTATAGAATAACAGATCCCTGGTGTGGGCTAAGGGTTGGGATCTTATCCAGGGGTTTATTTATAGAATAACAGATCCCTGGTGTGGGCTAAGGGCTGGGATCGAATAAAGGGTTTATTTATAGAATAACAGATCCCTGGTGTGGGCTAAGGGCTGGGATCTTATCCAGGGTTTATTTATAGAATAACAGATCCCTGGTGTGGGCTAAGGGCTGGGATCGAATAAAGGGTTTATTTATAGAATAACAGATCCCTGGTGTGGGCTAAGGGCTGGGATCTAATCCAGGGGTTTATTTATAGAATAACAGATCCCTGGTGTGGGCTAAGGGCTGGGATCTTATCCAGGGGTTTATTTATAGAATAACAGATCCCTGGTGTGGGCTAAGGGCTGGGATCTAATCCAGGGGTTTATTTATAGAATAACAGATCCCTGGTGTGGGCTAAGGGCTGGGATCGAATCCAGGGGTTTATTTATAGAATAACAGATCCCTGGTGTGGGCTAAGGGCTGGGATCGAATAAAAGGTTTATTTATAGAGTAACAGATCCCTGGTGTGGGCTAAGGGCTGGGATCGAATCCAGGGTTTATTTATAGAATAACAGATCCCTGGTGTGGGCTAAGGGCTGGGATCTTATCCAGGGGTTTATTTATAGAATAACAGATCCCTGGTGTGGGCTAAGGGCTGGGATCTAATCCAGGGGTTTATTTATAGAATAACAGATCCCTGGTGTGGGCTAAGGGCTGGGATCGAATCCAGGGGTTTATTTA
This sequence comes from Hypanus sabinus, assembly GCF_030144855.1. NCBI lineage: Eukaryota > Metazoa > Chordata > Chondrichthyes > Myliobatiformes > Dasyatidae > Hypanus > Hypanus sabinus. Next base: position 37,995,479 of record NC_082729.1, read on the forward strand.
TAGAATAACAGATCCCTGGTGTGGGCTAAGGGCTGGGATCGAATAAAAGGTTTATTTATAGAGTAACAGATCCCTGGTGTGGGCTAAGGGCTGGGATCGAATCCAGGGTTTATTTATAGAATAACAGATCCCTGGTGTGGGCTAAGGGCTGGGATCGAATCCAGGGTTTATTTATAGAGTAACAGATCCCTGGTGTGGGCTAAGGGCTGGGATCGAATCTAGGGTTTATTTATAGAATAACAGATCCCTGGTGTGGGCTAAGGGCTGGGATCTAACGCAAGGTTTATTTATAGAATAACAGATCCCTGGTGTGGGCTAAGGGCTGGGATCTAATCCAGGGGTTTATTTATAGAGTAACAGATCCCTGGTGTGGGCTAAGGGCTGGGATCTAACCCAGGGGTTTATTTATAGAGTAACAGATCCCTGGTGTGGGCTAAGGGCTGGGATCTAATCCAGGGGTTTATTTATAGAATAACAGATCCCTGGTGTGGCCTAAGGGCTGGGATCTAATCCAGGGGTTTATTTATAGAATAACAGATCCCTGGTGTGGGCTAAGGGCTGGGATCGAATCCAGGGGTTTATTTATAGAGTAACAGATCCCTGGTGTGGGCTAAGGGCTGAATTCGAGTCTAGGGGTTTATTTATAGAAAAACAGATCCCTGGTGTGGGCTAAGGGCTGGGATCTAATCCAGGGGTTTATTTATAGAGTAACAGATCCCTGGTGTGGGCTAAGGGCTGGGATCAAATCTAGGGGTTTATTTATAGAATAACAGATCCCTGGTGTGGGCTAAGGGCTGGGATCGAATCTAGGGGTTTATTTATAGAATAACAGATCCCTGGTGTGGGCTAAGGGCTGGGATCTAACCCAGGGTTTATTTAGAGAATAACAGATCCCTGGTGTGGGCTAAGGGCTGGGATCTTATCCAGGGTTTATTTATAGAATAACAGATCCCTGGTGTGGGCTAAGGGCTGGGATTGAATCCAGGGGTTTATTTATAGAATAACAGATCCCTGGTGTGGGCTAAGGGCTGGGATCGAATCCAGGGTTTATTTATAGAATAACAGATCCCTGGTGTGGGCTAAGGGCTGGGATCTTATCCAGGGTTTATTTATAGAATAACAGATCCCTGGTGTGGGCTAAGGGCTGGGATCTAATCCAGGGGTTTATTTATAGAATAACAGATTCCTTTTGTGGGCTAAGGGCTGGGATCTAACCCAGGGTTTATTTAGAGAATAACAGATCCCTGGTGTGGGCTAAGGGCTGGGATCGAATCTAGGGGTTTATTTATAGAATAACAGATCCCTGGTGTGGGCTAAGGGCTGGGATCTAATCCAGGGTTTATTTATAGAATAACAGACCCTGTTGTGGGCTAAGGGCTGGGATTGAATCCAGGGGTTTATTTATAGAATAACAGATCCCTGGTGTGGGCTAAGGGCTGGGATCGAATCCAGGGTTTATTTATAGAATAACAGATCCCTGGTGTGGGCTAAGGGCTGGGATCGAATCCAGGATTTATTTATAGAATAACAGATCCCTGGTGTGGGCTAAGGGCTGGGATCGAATCCAGGGTTTATTTTTAGAATAACAGATACCTGGTGTGGGCTAAGGGCTGGGATCTTATCCAGGGTTTATTTATAGAATAACAGATCCTTGGTGTGGGCTAAGGGCTGGGATCGAATCCAGGGGTTTATTTATAGAATAACAGATCCCTGGTGTGGGCTAAGGGCTGAATTCGAATCTAGGGGTTTATTTATAGAATAACAGATCCCTGGTGTGGGCTAAGGGCTGGGATCTAATCCAGGGGTTTATTTATAGAGTAACAGATCCCTGGTGTGGGCTAAGGGCTGGGATCAAATCTAGGGGTTTATTTATAGAATAACAGATCCCTGGTGTGGGCTAAGGGCTGGGATCGAATCTAGGGGTTTATTTATAGAATAACAGATCCCTGGTGTGGGCTAAGGGCTGGGATCTAACCCAGGGATTATTTAGAGAATAACAGATCCCTGGTGTGGGCTAAGGGCTGGGATCTTATCCAGGGTTTATTTATAGAATAACAGATCCCTGGTGTGGGCTAAGGGCTGGGATTGAATCCAGGGGTTTATTTATAGAATAACAGATCCCTGGTGTGGGCTAAGGGCTGGGATCGAATCCAGGGTTTATTTATAGAATAACAGATCCCTGGTGTGGGCTAAGGGCTGGGATCTTATCCAGGGTTTATTTATAGAATAACAGATCCCTGGTGTGGGCTAAGGGCAGGGATCGAATAAAGGGTTTATTTATAGAATAACAGATCCCTGGTGTGGGTTAAGGGCTGGGATCGAATCCAGGATTTATTTATAGAATAACAGATCCCTGGTGTGGGCTAAGGGCTGGGATCGAATCCAGGATTTATTTATAGAATAACAGATCCCTGGTGTGGGCTAAGGGTTGGGATCTTATCCAGGGGTTTATTTATAGAATAACAGATCCCTGGTGTGGGCTAAGGGCTGGGATCGAATAAAGGGTTTATTTATAGAATAACAGATCCCTGGTGTGGGCTAAGGGCTGGGATCTTATCCAGGGTTTATTTATAGAATAACAGATCCCTGGTGTGGGCTAAGGGCTGGGATCGAATAAAGGGTTTATTTATAGAATAACAGATCCCTGGTGTGGGCTAAGGGCTGGGATCGAATCCAGGGTTTATTTATAGAATAACAGATCCCTGGTGTGGGCTAAGGGCTGGGATCTTATCCAGGGGTTTATTTATAGAATAACAGATCCCTGGTGTGGGCTAAGGGCTGGGATCTAATCCAGGGGTTTATTTATAGAATAACAGATCCCTGGTGTGGGCTAAGGGCTGGGATCGAATCCAGGGGTTTATTTATAGAATAACAGATCCCTGGTGTGGGCTAAGGGCTGGGATCGAATAAAAGGTTTATTTATAGAGTAACAGATCCCTGGTGTGGGCTAAGGGCTGGGATCGAATCCAGGGTTTATTTATAGAATAACAGATCCCTGGTGTGGGCTAAGGGCTGGGATCGAATCCAGGGTTTATTTATAGAGTAACAGATCCCTGGTGTGGGCTAAGGGCTGGGATCGAATCTAGGGTTTATTTATAGAATAACAGATCCCTGGTGTGGGCTAAGGGCTGGGATCTAACGCAAGGTTTATTTATAGAATAACAGATCCCTGGTGTGGGCTAAGGGCTGGGATCTAATCCAGGGGTTTATTTATAGAGTAACAGATCCCTGGTGTGGGCTAAGGGCTGGGATCTAACCCAGGGGTTTATTTATAGAGTAACAGATCCCTGGTGTGGGCTAAGGGCTGGGATCTAATCCAGGGGTTTATTTATAGAATAACAGATCCCTGGTGTGGCCTAAGGGCTGGGATCTAATCCAGGGGTTTATTTATAGAATAACAGATCCCTGGTGTGGGCTAAGGGCTGGGATCGAATCCAGGGGTTTATTTATAGAGTAACAGATCCCTGGTGTGGGCTAAGGGCTGAATTCGAGTCTAGGGGTTTATTTATAGAAAAACAGATCCCTGGTGTGGGCTAAGGGCTGGGATCTAATCCAGGGGTTTATTTATAGAGTAACAGATCCCTGGTGTGGGCTAAGGGCTGGGATCAAATCTAGGGGTTTATTTATAGAATAACAGATCCCTGGTGTGGGCTAAGGGCTGGGATCGAATCTAGGGGTTTATTTATAGAATAACAGATCCCTGGTGTGGGCTAAGGGCTGGGATCTAACCCAGGGTTTATTTAGAGAATAACAGATCCCTGGTGTGGGCTAAGGGCTGGGATCTTATCCAGGGTTTATTTATAGAATAACAGATCCCTGGTGTGGGCTAAGGGCTGGGATTGAATCCAGGGGTTTATTTATAGAATAACAGATCCCTGGTGTGGGCTAAGGGCTGGGATCGAATCCAGGGTTTATTTATAGAATAACAGATCCCTGGTGTGGGCTAAGGGCTGGGATCTTATCCAGGGTTTATTTATAGAATAACAGATCCCTGGTGTGGGCTAAGGGCTGTGATCTAATCCAGGGGTTTATTTATAGAATAACAGATTCCTTTTGTGGGCTAAGGGCTGGGATCTAACCCAGGGTTTATTTAGAGAATAACAGATCCCTGGTGTGGGCTAAGGGCTGGGATCGAATCTAGGGGTTTATTTATAGAATAACAGATCCCTGGTGTGGGCTAAGGGCTGGGATCTAATCCAGGGTTTATTTATAGAATAACAGACCCTGTTGTGGGCTAAGGGCTGGGATTGAATCCAGGGGTTTATTTATAGAATAACAGATCCCTGGTGTGGGCTAAGGGCTGGGATCGAATCCAGGGTTTATTTATAGAATAACAGATCCCTGGTGTGGGCTAAGGGCTGGGATCGAATCCAGGATTTATTTATAGAATAACAGATCCCTGGTGTGGGCTAAGGGCTGGGATCGAATCCAGGGTTTATTTTTAGAATAACAGATACCTGGTGTGGGCTAAGGGCTGGGATCTTATCCAGGGTTTATTTATAGAATAACAGATCCTTGGTGTGGGCTAAGGGCTGGGATCGAATCCAGGGGTTTATTTATAGAATAACAGATCCCTGGTGTGGGCTAAGGGCTGGGATCTTATCCAGGGGTTTATTTATAGAATAACAGATCCCTGGTGTGGGCTAAGGGCTGGGATCTTATCCAGGGGTTTATTTATAGAATAACAGATCCCTGGTGTGGGCTAAGGGCTTCGATCGAATAAAGGGTTTATTTATAGAATAACAGATCCCTGGTGTGGGCTAAGGGCTGGGATCGAATCCAGGGGTTTATTTATAGAATAACAGATCCCTGGTGTGGGCTAAGGGCTGGGATCTAATCCAGGGGTTTATTTATAGAATAACAGATCCCTGGTGTGGGCTATGGGTTGGGATCTAATCCAGGGGTTTATTTATAGAATAACAGATCCCTGGTGTGGGCTAAGGGCTGGGATCGAATCCAGGGGTTTATTTATAGAATAACAGATCCCTGGTGTGGGCTAAGGGCTGGGATCGAATCCAGGGTTTATTTATAGAATAACAGACCCTGGTGTGGGCCAAGGTCTCACTGATGTTGGTGAGTTTGCTCTCTGACAGACACGAATGAGTGTGAGTCCCCTCACCGGCCGTGCCCGCTGGGGCGAAGCTGCTACAACGCTATCGGCTCCTACTCCTGCCTCCCCATGCCCATCAGCTGCCGTGTCGGTTACCGGGCCAGTGAGGACAACGCTCGCTGTGTGGGTGAGTCCCCCCGCATCTGCCCTGACCCCACCCCCCCCAAACGGCCTGTGGGTGGGGTAGATCCCTCCCTCTGATGCTGGTCAGGCGGTCCTATCGATGCAATTGCATCCAACAGGAGGGGTGATGAGGGCGGCGGGGTGGCAAGGAGTGGAGGTGAGGGAGGAATGGAGGCAAGGAGGGAGTGGTGGTCACAGGGAGGGAGGGGCTGTGAGGAGAGTGGTCCATAAAGACCATAAGACATAGGAGCAGATTTAGGTCAGTTGGCCCATCGAGACTGCTCCGTCATTCAATCATGGCTGATCTTTCTTCCCTCCTCAGCCCCACTCCTCGGCCTTCTCCCCGTTACCCTTGGTGCCGTGTCCGATCAAGAACCTGCCAAGCTCTGCCGTAAATACACCCAACTACCCGGCCATCACAGCTGCCTGTGGTAACAAATTCATCACCCTCTGGCTAAAGAAATTTCCCTGCGTCTCCATTTTAAAAGGACACCCCTCTATCCTGAGGCTGTGCCCTCTTGCCCTAGACTCCCCCCCCCCACCCTCATGGGAAACATCCTTCCCACATCTACTGGTCACAGAGAGGGAGGGGCAGCAATGAGGGAGTGGTAATAAGGAGGGAGGGGTGATGAGGAGGGGCATTGAGGGATGAGGGGCAGAGAGAGGAGGGAGAGCTATGGAATGAGCGAGGGAGGGACAGCGATAGGGGAGGGGCGTGAAGGAGGAGTGAAGTGGAGGGTGGGTAGGGGCAATGATGGGGGGTGCTGTTGGCCCTGAGGCTTGAACTGGTGTCTGATGGAGACCCCACCACCCCCCACCCTCAACCCCACTGTGCAGATGTGGACGAATGCCGGGACAACTCCCACCACTGCCACGCCGAACAGGTTTGCCGGAACGTTCCGGGCAGCTACAGGTGTGACTGCCGACTGGGGTACCGGGGCGACCCTGTCACCTGGGGCTGTGTAGGTAAGGATGCTGGTGTGGCTCCTCACTCCCTCTCTCTCCTCTCCCCTCTGTCTTACCCCTCCATCATCTTCCCCCCTCCCACCTGAAACCACCTCCCCCCCACCCCCCCACTGCCCTGCTGTGTCTGACCCTGGGAGTGTGTGATGGGACGGTGTGGAGGGAGTTTCACTGTGTGTCTGACCCCGGGAGTGTGTGATGGGACGGTGTGGAGGGAGTTTCACTGTGTGTCTGACCCCGGGAGTGTGTGATGGGACGGTGTGGAAGGAGCTTCACTCTGTGTCTGACCCCGGGAGTGTGTGATGGGACGGTGTGGAGGGAGTTTCACTCTGTGTCTGACCCCGGGAGTGTGTGATGGGACGGTGTGGAAGGAGCTTCACTCTGTGTCTGACCCCGGGAGTGTGTGATGGGATGGTGTGGAGGGAGCTTCACTCTGAGTCTGACCCCGGGAGTGTGTGATGGGACGGTGTGGAAGGAGCTTCACTCTGTGTCTGACCCCGGGAGTCTTTGATGGGACGGTGTGGAAGGAGCTTCACTCTGTGTCTGACCCTGGGGGTGTGTGATGGGACAGTGTGGAGGGAGTTTCACTCTGTGTCTGACCCCGGGAGTGTGTGATGAGATGGTGTGGAGGGAGCTTCACTCTGTGTCTGACTCGGGTGTGTGTGATGGGACGGTGTGGAAGGAGCTTCACTCTGTGTCTGACCCCGGGGGTGTGTGATGGGACGTTGTGGAGGGAGCTTCACTCTGTGTCTGACCCCGGGAGTGTGTGATGGGACGTTGTGGAGGGAGCTTCACTCTGTGTCTGACCCCGGGAGTGTGTGATGGGACGGTGTGGAGGGAGCTTCACTCTGTGTCTGACCCCGGGGGTGTGTGATGGGACGGTGTGGAGGGAGCTTCACTCTGTGTCTGACCCCGGGAGTGTGTGATGGGACGGTGTGGAGGGAGCTTCACTCTGTGTCTGACCCCGGGGGTGTGTGATGGGACGGTGTGGAGGGAGCTTCACTCTGTGTCTGACCCCGGGGGTGTGTGATGGGACGGTGTGGAGGGAGCTTCACTGTGTCTGACCCCGGGAGTGTGTGATGGGACGGTGTGGAGGGAGCTTCACTCTGTGTCTGACCCTGGGGGTGTGTGATGGGACGGTGTGGAGGGAGCTTCACTCTGTGTCTGACCCCGGGGGTGTGTGATGGGACGGTGTGGAGGGAGCTTCACTCTGTGTCTGACCCCGGGAGTGTGTGATGGGACGGTGTGGAGGGAGCTTCACTCTGTGTCTGACCCCGGGGGTGTGTGATGGGACGGTGTGGAGGGAGCTTCACTCTGTGTCTGACCCCGGGGGTGTGTGATGGGATGGTGTGGAGGGAGCTTCACTGTGTCTGACCCCGGGAGTGTGTGATGGGACGGTGTGGAGGGAGCTTCACTCTGTGTCTGACCCTGGGAGTGTGTGATGGGACGGTGTGGAGGGAGCTTCACTCTGTGTCTGACCCTGGGGGTGTGTGATGGGACGGTGTGGAGGGAGCTTCACTCTGTGTCTGACCCCGGGGGTGTGTGATGGGACGGTGTGGAGGGAGCTTCACTCTGTGTTATGACTCTGCCTCTCGCTTACATTCCTGTTACAGATCTTCCGTTCGCCTCTCACTTGCCTGCCCCTTCGTGTGGGATTATGGGGAGGTTTCAATCAGCTCCAGGGTTGGGTGGCTGGGGGTTGTGTGCAGAATGGGGTTATGGAGCTGTGGAGGCCTCCATTCTGGTTAACGTGATCGAGGGATCCTCTTGTGTATTGGTTAAACTCCTGCCTCTTTCTCTCTCTGTCTCACTCTTGCTGTCTGTCCGTCCATCTATCGATAAATGATCGAGGTGAGGTAGTTTACCTGTTTAGAATACAGACAGGAAGAATGCGTGTGAGGCCAGTGTTCTGTGCTCGGTGTCAGATGTGGGAAATCTTGCAGACTCCCAGCCTCCCGGACGGCCACATCTGCACCAGGTGCGTCGAGCAGCGGCTCCTCTGGGACCGGGTTAGGGAACTGGAGATGCAGCTCGATGACCTTCCTCTGGTCAGGGGGAGTGAGGAGGTGATAGAGAGGAGCTATAGGGCCAGGGCCTGGGGAGACAGATAAGTGGGTAACAGTCAGGAGAGGGAGGGCAGGAGTCAGATACTAGAGAGAACCCCAGTGGCTGTTCCCTTTAACAGTAAGCACTCCTGTTGGGGGGGTGGGTTGATGGCCTACCTGGGGGAAGCAACAGTGGCCATGCCTCTGGCACAGAGTCTGGCCCTGTGGCTCAGAAGGGTTTGGAAAGGAAGAGGAAGGCAGCAGTGATAGGGGACTCTATAGTCAAGGGGTCAGATAGGTGATTCTGTGGACACAGGAAAGAAACACGGATGCCTCCCAGGTGCCAAGGTCTGGGGTGTTTCTGATCGTGTCCACGATATCTTGAAGTGGGAGGGAGAACTGCCAGAGGTCATGGTACATATTGGTACCAACGACATAGGCTGGAAAAGGGAGGAGGTCCTGAAAATAGACTATAGGGAGTTAGGAAGGAAGTTGAGAAGCAGGACGTCATAGGTAGTAATCTTGGGATTACTGCCTGTGCCACGTGACAGTGAGAATAGGAGTAGAATGAGATGGAGGATAAATGTGTGGCTGTGGGATTGGAGCAGGGGGCAGGGATTCAGATTTCTGGATCATTGGGACCTCTTTTGGGGCAGGCGTGACCTGTACAAAAAGGATGGGTTGCACTTGAATGCCAGGGGGACAGGGAGGTTTGCTAAGGCTATTAGGGAGAGTTTAAAATAGAATTGCTAGGGGGTGCGAACCGAACCGAACTTTTGATCAGAGGTAGGGTCACGACTGCAGAAAAGGAGGAAGTCATGGAGGGGTTGTTTATGGTGTTTCTGTGGGTGGACATTAGGAATAGGAAGGGATCAATAACTCCATTGGTTTTTTTTTTAGGCTACCCAATGATAGCAGGGACATCAAGGAGCAGATAGGGAGACAGATTCTGGAAAGGAGTAATAATAACGGTTGTGATGGGAGATTTCAATTTCCCAAATATCTATTGGCTTCTCCCTAGAGTGGGGGGTTTAGATGGGGTGGAGTTTGTTAGGTGTGATCAGGAAGGTTTCTTGACACAATATGTAGATAAGCCTACAAGAGGAGAGGCTGTACTTGATCTGGTATTGGGAAACAGACCTGGTCAGTTGTCAGGTCTCTCAGTGGGAGACCATTTTGGAGACAGTGATCACAAATCTATCTCCTTTACCATAGCATTGGAGAGGATAGGAACAGACAAGTTTGGGAAGCATTTAATTGGAATAAGTGGAATATGAGGCTATCAGGCAGGAACTCGGAAACACAAATTGGAAACAGATGTTCACAGACAAACTTACTTTCTAAATCTTCAGAAGTCGAATCGATGCGAGATAAGTGTTGGGCACGTTTGCCCACTTTGTCGTTGATTTGATCGATCTTGACCTCCAACTGTTTGAAAGCGGTTTTGAATTCCTTTAAAATTTCGTCTCGGAGCTGACCGAGCGCAGCCAGGGTCTCGTCTGAGAGAGCCGTAGCTTCCTTTCTCCCGGATTTAGAGCTCTTGCTAGACATTGTGAGTTAGATGTGCTCACAGGCAAGTAAGAGATACCGAGAAAGTTCCCGACTAAGGTTTCAAAAATGGAGACATTTAGTGCAAAGATAGCGACAGTAACGGAACAAAAGTTCGGAGCAGCTAAGCAATCACCATCTTACCGAAAGTCCTCTCACAGACAAACTTACAGAAGAAATGTGGCAAATATTCAGGGGATATTTGCATGGGGTTCTGAGTAGGTTTGTTCCAATGAGCCATGGAAAGGATAGTAGGGTACAAGATCCGTGGTGTACAAAGGCTGTTGTAAATTTAGTCAAGAAGAGGAGCTTAGGAAAGGTTTAAAAAATTAGGTAATGATAGGAATCTAGAAGATTATAAGGCTAGCAAGAAAGAGCTTAAGAATGAAGTTAGGAGAGCCAGAAGGGGCCATGAGATGATCTTGGTGGACAGGATTAAGGAAAACCCTGAGTATGTGAAGAGCAAGAGGATAAGATGTGAGAGAATAGGACCAATCAAGTGTGACAGTGGAAAAGTGTGCATGGAACTGGAGCAGATAGCAGAGGTACTTAATGAATACTTTGTTTCAGGATTCACTATGGAAAAGGATTTTGATGATTGTAGGGATGACTTGCAGTGGACTGAAAAGCTTGAGCACGTAGGTATTAAGGAAGAAGATGTGCTGGACCTTTAGAAAGCATCAAGTTGGACAAGTCACCGGGACCAGATGGGATGTACTCCAGGCTACTGTGGGAAGCGAGGAAGGAGATTGCTGAGCCTCTGGTGATGATCTTTGTATCATCAATGAGGATGGGAGAGGTTCCGGAGGATTGGAGGGTTGTGGATGTTGTTCCCTTATTCAAGAAAGGGAGTAGGGATAGCCCAGGAAATTATAGACCAATGAGTCTTACCTCAGTGGTTGGTAATTTGATGGAGAAGATCCTGAGAGGCAGGATTTATAAACATTTGGAGAAGCATAATATGATTAAGAATAGTCAGCATGGCTTTGTCAAGGGCAGGTTGTGCCTTACGAGCCTGACTGAATTTTTTGAGGATGTGATTAAATATATTGATGAGGGTAGAGTAGTTGATGTAGTGTATATGGATTTCAGCAAGGCATTTGATAAGGTACCCATGCAGAGCTTATTGAGAAAGTAAGGAGGCATGGGATCCAAGGGGACATTGCTTTGTGGATCCAGAACTGGCTTGCCCACAGAAGGCAGAGTGGTTGTAGATGGGTCATATTCTGCATGGGGGCCGGTGACCAGTGGTGTGCCTTAGGGATCTGTTCTGGGACCCCCTACTCTTTGTGATTTTTATAAATGACCTGGTTGAGGAAGTAGAAAGGTGGGTTAATAAGTTTGCTGATGACACAAAGGTTGGGGGTGTTGTGGATAGTGTGGTTACAGTGGGACATTGATAGGATGCAGAACTGGGCTGAGAAGTGGCAGATGGAGTTCAACCCAGATAAGCGTGAAGTGGTTCATTTTGGTAGGTTAAATATAATGACAGAATACAGCATTAATGGTAAGACTCTTGGCAGTGTGGAGGATCAGAGGGATCTTGGGGTCCAAGTCCACAGAACACTCAGAGCAGCTGTGCAGGTTGATTCTGAGGTTAAGAAGGCGTACAACCTTCATTAATTGTGGGATTGAGTTTAAGAGGTAATGTTGCAGCCATATAGGACCCTGGTCAGACCCCACCTGGAGTAGTGTTCTCAGTTCTGGTCACCTCACTACAGGAAGGATGTGGAAACCACAGAAAGGGTGCAGAGGAGATTTACAAGGATGTTGCCTGCATTGGGGAGCATGCCTTATGAGAATAGGTTGAGTGAACTCGGCCTTTTCTCCTTGGAGCGATGGAGGATGAGAGGTGCCCTCATAGAGGTGTATAAGATGATGAGAGGCATTGATCATGTGGATAGTTAGAGGCTTTTATCCAGGGCTGAAATGGCTAGCACGAGAGGGCGTAGTTTTAAGGTGCTTGGAAGTAGGTACAGAGGAGATATCAGGGGTAAGTTTTTTATGCAGAGAGTGGTGAGTGAGTGGAATGGGCTGCCGGCAGCGGTGGTGGAGACGGAAACAATAGGGTCTTTTAAGAGACTGCTGGATGGCTAGTTGGAGCTTAGAAAAATAGAGGGCTGTGGGTGAAGCCCAGGTAGTTCGAAGGTGGGGACATGTTCGGCACAGCTTTGTGGGCCAAAGGGCCTGTATTGTGCTGTAGGTTTTCTATGTTTCTGTCCCTCTCCATGTCTGTCTGTGTGTGTCTCTCTCTGTCTCTCTCTCTCTCACACACACACATGTACTTGCTGCCTCTCACATTTTCTCTTTCTCTCACACTTTCTCTCTATCTCACGCCGTCGCTCCCCTCAGACATTAATGAGTGCCATCGGTACCAGGGCCGGATCTGTGCCCAGCTCTGCATCAACACCCCTGGCTCCTATCAGTGCGGCTGCAACGTGGGATTCCGCTTGGCCCCAGACGGCCAGACCTGTGCAGGTAATTACCCCTCACTCGAGGGGCAGAGGCGATGTTGGGGTCAGAATCCCCTCTGACCCAAGAGGGAACACCCCGCCTCCCAACCTCGGCACGCGCACTCACGTCTCCCTCTCTCGTTGGGGAGGGTATCTGTCCCAGCTCCCTCACCGAGAGAGAGGGAGCGCCTCATATTGGACCCTCAACGTCAATTCTGGATCCTCCACTCCTCAGCGCCCGAGTACGCTGAGGATGCTGCAGCATTCTGTGTGTGTTACTGAGTATAAATCTAATCATTACGTACTCATGGCCACACTCAATCATTTACTGTTCTTGCTTTTCTATTTTTATTTTACCACCTATCCTGTTCTTTACGCTGCATCAGATCTGGAGTGACAAGTCTGTTGTTCTGCTTTAGGCTTGTTACTGAAGGACATCGATAAATAATCTCGAATCTTCCATCTCTGAAGTGTTCTTGTCCAAGTACACCTATATATAGGCACCATGTGCCTATAATTCACCCTCCCTTGGAAGTTTCATTGTTTTACAACTTTGAATCACACTGGATATCATTTGGGTTTTTTTGAACACCGATCAACAGAAAAATAAAGACTTTTTTGTGTCAGTGTTAAAAGCCTGCCTGTATTTTCCCCAGTAATATTCATTTAGCAGAATAGCGCAGAGTAGGCCCACCCTGACCCTTCGAGCCCCACCACCCCGGAAACCCCAACCTAATCACGGGACAATTCACAATGATCAGTGAGCCTACCTGGTACGTCTTTGGACCAGAGCGGCAGGAAAACCCGTGCCTTCCACGAGAGGACGTATGGAGAGTGGCGCCGGAGCTGGGCGCCAGATTCTGGAGTGGCCCACGCTGGAATAGCGTCTCGCGAAACACCATGTTCCTGCGGCGCCAGGGATCCTCCTTCAGAATTTTGTCCCTGATAATTAGCAGCTTCATAATTTTGCATACCTCTATCAAATCGCCCCTCATTCTCCCGTGCTCCAGGGATATAAAGTCTGAACAACGCCTCAGCTGACGGAGGCAACCATAACCCTGCACGACCTTTAGGCAGATTGTGTCTGCCTCCTCCCACCACTGTATTAACTTTTAAATGAGTGATCTGGAGAGGCTCCTGTTTCTCCATGAACACCCCTCTGCCCCCCCCACCCCTGGTGTACAGGGTCACCCTTCTCCCTGTGAACTCCCCTCCGTCTCTCTCCCTCTCCACGCCCGCTCTTGCTAGTTATTTTGCCCTTTGCTTTATCCTATCGGTGCCTCCCCTATGCTCACTGCCCCTGATGATTTGACCGGGGCGTGGAACGGGTTTGAGGGTGTTGTGGGGGGAGGGGTGGGTGTGGTTTGCAAAGTGTTCCGGTCTAATCCACCTCTCCACCCTCTGCTAACCCACCCCCCCCATCCCCACACCTCTGTGCAGACGTGGACGAGTGCCAGAACAGCCCCTGCAGCCACGACTGCCTCAATGTGCTGGGATCCTTTGAGTGCCGATGCCAGAGGGGATTCACCCTCAGCCCCACCGACAGAACGGCCTGCCTGGGTGAGCGTCGGCAGAGGTGGGGTGGGGGTGGCTCAGCTTGACCATTCACTCCACTGGCTGTGGGATGGAGGTGATTCCCTGCTTCACGTACCGAGCACCCTCTGAGTTAAAAAAAAAAGTTGCCCCCCCCCCCCAGTTTCCCATTACACCTCACACCTTAAACTATGCTTTCTGGTTCTTGATTTCCCCAGCCCTGGGGGAGAAAGACATCCCAGAGACAGACAGGGTGGGTGGGTAAATCGGGCCCCCACACCCCCAAATGTGTGGATGAGGGGTAGTAGGGTCTGGGGAGAGTTGATGGGAAGGTGGCTGCTGATGAAATGTGTTCAATGCAAATGGGATTTTGAGGGTCAGTTACTGCACTGTGGGTTCCTCAGCTTCTGAACGGTGGGGGGTGGGGGGGAGGAGGGTTTCTGACTTTCAGAACCAGATACATATCACCAGAATCCCCTTTCATTCTTGCAGCCATTGTCCTCTCTCTGTTGTCCCCACAACTCAATACCCCAATCTCCTTGGAAAACTACCTCCCCCACCACTTAAATAATGAAAGCATTAATCATAGCAGCAGAATTAGGCCATTCAGCCCATCAAGCCTGCTCCACCATTTATAGCCGATGTACTTTCCCTCTCAACCCCATTCTCCTGCCTTCTCCTTGTAACCTTTCAACCCCTCAATTGTAAAGAACCCATCAAGCTCCGCTTTAAATCTACCCAATGACTCGGCCTCCACAGCTGTCTCTGGCAATGAATTCCACAGATTCACCACCCTCTGGCTAAATAAATTCCTCTTCTCTGTTCTAAAGGAATGTCCTTCTAATCTGAGGCTGTGTCTTAGAAAAATTTATCTCTATGTCCACTCTATCTCGATCTTTCAATATTCAATGTTCTTCTAAATTCCAGTGAGTCCAGGCCCAGAGCCAGTAAAGATTTCTCATACATTAACTCTTTCATTCCCATGAATTCTCATAAATCAGAATTCTCCTAAATCTGGTCTGGACCCTCTCCAATGCCAGCACATCCTCATATAAAGGGCCCAAAGCTGCTCATGGTACTCCAAGCATGGAGCGACAAATGCTTACAAAGGATTAGAACATAGAACAGAGACATTTATGGCACATTACGGGCCCTGCGGCACAGGAGGGAAGGAAAAGGAGTGGGAGAGCTATAGTGATAGGGGATTCGATTGTAAGGGGAATAGATAGGTGTTTCTGCGGCCGCAAACGAGACTCCAGGATGGTATGTTGCCTCCCTGGTGCAAGGGTCAAGGATGTCTCTGAGCGGCTGCAGGACATTCTGGAGTGGGAGGGTGAACAGCCGGGGGTCGTGGTGCACATAGGTACCAACGATATAGGTGAAAAACGGGATGAGGTCCTACAAGGTGAATTTAGAGAGTTAGGAGATAAACTAAAAAGTAGGACCACAAGG
The DNA here is from genome assembly GCF_030144855.1 of Hypanus sabinus. Taxonomy (NCBI): domain Eukaryota; kingdom Metazoa; phylum Chordata; class Chondrichthyes; order Myliobatiformes; family Dasyatidae; genus Hypanus; species Hypanus sabinus. Next base: position 38,010,706 of record NC_082729.1, read on the forward strand.
GTAATAATCTCTGGATTACTACCAGTGTCACATGCTAGTCAGAGTAGAAATAGGAGGATATTTCAGATGAGTACGTGGCTTGAAAAATGGTGCAAGGGGGAGGGATTCAAATTTCTGGGGCATTGGAACCAGTTCTGGGGGAGGTGGGACCGGTATAAACAGGACGGTCTGCACCTGGGCTGGACTGGAACCAATGTCCTAGGGGGAGCGTTTGATACTACTGTTCAGGAGGATTTAAACTAATGTGGCAGGGGGATGGGGACAAGTGCAGAGAGACAGAGGGGTGTAAAATGAGGGTAGAAGCAAAAAGTAGTAAGGCGAAAAGTAAGAATGGCAGGCAGGCAAATCCAGGGCAAAAAGCAAAAAGGGCCAATTTTCAACATAATTGTATAAGGGCTAAGAGTGTTGTGAAGGCTTTGTGTGTAAATGCAAGGAGCATTCGTAGCAAGGTGGATGAATTGAATGTGCAGATAGTTATTAATGAATATGATATAGTTAGAATCATAGAGACATGGCTCCAGGGTGACCAAGGATGGGAGCTCAACATCCAGGGATATTCAATATTCAGGAGGGATAGACAGGAAAGAAAAGGAGGTGGGGTAGCATTGCTGGTTAGAGAGATGATTAATGCAATAGAAAGGAAGGACATTAGCCTGGAGGATGTGGAATCGATATGGGTAGAGCTGCATAACACCAAGGGGCAGAAAACGCTGGTGGGAGTTGTGTACAGGCCACCTAACAGTAGTAGTGAAGTTGGGGATGGCATTAAACAGGAAATTAGAAATGCATGCAATAAAGGAACAGTAGTTATAATGGGTGACTTCAATCTACATATATTTGGTGAACCAAATTGGCAAGGGTGCTGAGGAAGAGGATTTCTTGGATGGTTTTCTGAACCAACATGTTGAGGAACCAACTAGAGAGCAGGCCATTCTAGATTGGGTACTGAGCAATGAGGAAGGGTTAGTTAGCAATCTTGTCGTACGAGGCCCCTTGGGTAAGAGTGATCATAATATGGTGGAATTCTTCATTAGGATGGAGAGTGACATAGTTAATTCAGAAACAAAGGTTCTGAACTTAAAGAAGGGTAACTTTGAAGGTATGAGATGTGAATTAGCTAAGATAGTCTGGCAAATGATACTTAAAGGGTTGACGGTGGATATGCAATGGCAAGCATTTGAAGATCGCATGGATGAACTACAAGTATAGGGTTACAGAGGTGCAGAGGGAGACAGGAAGGGTCTAGGGGTTCCATTTAGGGAGGAAGGGAGGAGTGTAGGGCGTGAGGGAGGGAGGCAGGTGGAGATGGGGAGGGGTGCATGGGGTTACAGAGGTGAGAAGGGAGATAGAGTTAAGGAGGGAGACAGATGGGGAAGGGTCTAGGAGTTTACATTTAGGGAGGCTGGAGTGTAGGGAGTTCAGGAGGGAGATGGAGACTGTAAGACTGTAGGGGGTTACAGAATTATGGGGGACAGAGATGGGGAAGGGTGTTACAGAAGTAGGGAGGACAGATGAGAGGTTGCGGTTAGGGAGGGGTGTAGCAGGTTAGTGAGTAAAGGGGGACAGGAAGACTGATCCAGAAGGTTATGGTTAGGGAGGGAGATGGGAGGGGGTGGGTAAAGGGGGTTGTAGGGGTTGGTAGAGCTGGTTACCAAAAGGACATTTGCTGCAAGGACTCCAGCAGGACCTGGATACGAGACACTCCCGATTTAGGCTGCATTTGTTACATATCATTCATGGCTCTCATGCCTGGGTGAGCTGTGGTTTATGGTGGGCAGGGATGGGGGTGTTGCGTGCATCAGAACAGCAGAGTTGGTTCCTGGACGGGTTCTGTGGCCACCTGGGGCTCAGGGTGTGCTGGTGTGGCAGTGGGTAATCCTTGTCCATTGTTTTCTGACAGACATTGATGAGTGCTTACTGTCCTCCCCATCTCTCTGCGCCTATCAGTGCATTAATACACCGGGCTCCTTCACATGTAGATGTCCTGACGAGGGCTACGTACTCTCACCCAACGGAAGGAATTGCAAAGGTACTGTTAGATTCTGTAAACTGTCTGCTGTTGAATTAGATACCGTAGACTTTAATTAGACTGTTTGACGTTTGATTAGATTCTGTAGACTGTTCGACGTTTAATTAGTTTCTGTAGACCAATTGCTGTTGAATTAGATGTTGTAGACCATTGAATTAGATTTTATCGACTATTACAGTGGATTATTTAAACATGTATTGCCACTGCCTGTGAGAAGTTAGTAGTTCTCCCTTATTCCGCATAGTTTCCTCTGGGTGCTTGTTTCCTCCAAATGACAGATGGTTAGGTTTAGAAAGCTGTGGGCATGCTTGGTGCATGGCACATCCTCAGATTGTGTTGGCCGTTGATGCATGTTTTGATATATATGTGGCAAATAAAGTTAATCTTTAAATCTCTCCCTTCTCGTCTTGTATAGTGCTCTGTTGCTTTGGACTCCCCAACTCTGAGGAGAAGACAATGACCATCCATACCCCTCTTCGTGATTTTGTAAACTTCTCTGAGGTCACCCCCTCTCCACATTGTCCTATGCTCCAAGCAATAAAGACCCAGTATAACCAACCTCTCCCTAAATAACAAAGGCTCTCCAGTGCAGGCGGCATCCTTGTAAATCTCTTCTGCACCCTCTCCTGTAAGGCTGTGTAATTCTTTCTGTTTTCCTCACCAGACCTCGACGAATGTAAACTTGGGACACACAACTGCTCAGCTGACGAGAGCTGCTTCAATATTCAGGGCACATTTAAGTGCCTCTCCTTCGAGTGCCCTGCCAACTACAGGAGAGTGGGACAGACGTAAGTAATCTTGTCCACACAGTGTGGTAAATCGCAGAACAGTAGAGCACATATGGGAACTTCCTCATGATGTGCCAATTATATTAACCAACTCAATTATGATCAGTCTGCCCTGACAACTTTGAGGGATCTATGGACATCAACCCCATGCTCCCTCTGTTCCTCTACACTGCCAAGACTCCTGAATTCTGCCTTTGTTCGATTTTCTGAAGTGAATCGCTTCAGACTTCTCCGGTTTGAACTCCACCTGCCACTTCTCAGCCCAGTTCTGAACCCAGTCAATGTGCTGAAACCTATGGTGACCTTCTACACTGTCCACAGCTCCTCCAGCCTTCGTGTCATCTGCAAACTTCCTAACCCACTTCTCCACCAGTCATTTATAAAAATCACAAAGATCACGAGTCCCTGAACAGAGCTCAGAGGAAAAAACACGGGGCATCGACTTCCCTCTAAAACCACCCCCTTCCAACCGCGGACAAGCCAGTTCCGAATCCACAAGGACAAGCTCCCCCGGATACCAGGCCTCTTGACTTCCTGGACGAGCCCTCCATGGGGAATCCTTGTTAAACCCTTTTTCTGAAATCCATACACACCATCTCCACCACTCTACCATAATCAATTTGTTTAGTAATTTCCTCGACAAAGTTAGTCAGGCACCTGCTTCCCACAAAACCAGTAAGTCCTTAATGCTTCTCCAAGTGCTCGGAAACCTGTCTCTAAGAATCCTCTTGTTTGCCACCGACATGAGGCTCACTGGTCTGCAATTCCTATGTTCATTCCTGTTACCTTTCTTCCTATCAATCTTCCAGTCATCTGATACTATTCTGTGCACAGGGATCAAAGTTCCAAAGCTGTAGCAATCTCTTCCCTCATCTCCCACGGAAAATAAGTCTGGTCCGAGACTTAACTATCCTAATGGTCCTGTTTAAACAAGAGTCTGGACACGGTTAAGGACACCGTGTAGATTTTCTCTGCAATTAGATTCTGTAGACCGTTTCCTGCAAGTCACATGGTTACAACCCCATGTCATTGGCTAATCCGTTTCTCCGTGTCACCAGCCAGTGTGAACGCGTGTCGTGCCGGGATTACGTGGAATGCCAGATGGTCCCACGGACAATCACCTACTACCAATTGAGCCTTCCCACCAACGTCCGGGTGCCGGCCGACGTCTTCCGCATGAGCCCCACACCGGTGCGCGCCGGTGACAACATCCTGCTGTCCATCACCGGGGGGAACGAGGCCATGTTCTTCGGCACCCGCCGCCTCAACCCCTACATGGGCTACGTTTACCTGCGGCTCCCGCCGCGTCAGCCCCAAGACTTCCTGCTGGACGTCGAGATGACACTAATCCGCCAGGCAGCGGCCACCAAGTTCCTCGCCAGAATCTACATCTTCATCACGGCCCCTCTGCTCTGAGTCCACGTGCTCCTGCTTCCCTACTGCTCTATGTAACTGTACCACCACCCCACCTCCCCCGTGACCCACCCTCAGAGATCAGCAGATTGATGTGGCTGTTGATCTGCGCAAGAGCCCACAGTTATTCACTCAGACCCCAAAAGTGTGTGATGGGACAGTGTGGAGGGTGATTCACTCTGTGTCTGTCCCCGGGAGTGTGTGATGGGACGGTGTGGAGGGAGTTTCACTCTGTGTCTGACCCCTGGAGTGTGTGATGGGACGGTGTGGAGGCTGTTTCACTTTGTGTCTGACCCCGTGAGTGTGTGATGTGACGGTGTGGGGGGATTTTCACTTTGTGTCTGTCCCCGGGAGTGTGTGATGGGATGGTGTGGAGGGAGATTCACTCTGTGTCTGACCCCTGGAGTGTGTGATGGGACGGTGTGGAGGCTGTTTCACTTTGTGTCTGACCCCGGGAGTGTGTGATGGGATGGTGTGGAGGGAGATTCACTCTGTGTCTGACCCCGGGAGTGTGTGATGGGACGATGTGGAGGGAGATTCACTCTGTGTCTGACCCCTGGAGTGTGTGATGGGACAGTGTGGAGGCTGTTTCACTTTGTGTCTGACCCTGGGAGTATGTGATGGGACGGTGTGAGGTGAGTTAAGTAGGCCATTTGGCCCACAATTTATACATCCCCAAGTCTAAGTGTACTAATCCCATGTGCCTGCATTACTTTCGTCCCCCTTTCTGGCCTCACTCCACATGCCCACTTGATGGTACGTGTACAGGAAGAGACCCCAGCATCTCTGTGCCGGCCTTGATGCCAAATGAAGCAAAAATCCCTTCTGCCTGCACCTGATCCACATCAGTTCAAACACCACTATTGCATCTTCAGCCCAACCCTCCTCCTGTGTGAGGTACCTGCACCTTTCCTTTGAGGTTAACCCCGCTCACCTTAAATACATACCCTCTGATATGAGGTATTTTGCCTCTATCTCTCAACTTATATCTCTCTGTTAGTCTCTGATGCTCCTGAGAAAAGTTTATATAACCTCTCCTGATGAAGAGTTTAGGCCCAAAATGTTGACTATTCCACTCCACAGATGCTGCCTGAACTGCTGAGTTCTCTTATATAGTATTGTGCAAAACTGTGAAGCATATATATCTAGCTAAGGCTTCTGCACAGTACTGTAGTAATTTTGTGTATTGCTGCCACAAAAAAGGACAAATTTCATGACATATGTGAGTGATGATAAACCTGATTCTGATATGGGTCTCTATTGTGGACTGAGAGTGGGAAGGGGGCTGGGAGAAAGGAATCATGGTTTGGAAAAACAGAAGGGAGTGGGGAGGTAGTGGGAAGCACTGGAGAGACATTCTGTAATGATCAATAAACCATTTGTTTGGAATCAAATGACCTTGCCTGGTGTCTCCGGCTGTCTGTACCCACACCACCCCCAACCCCAGATCTCCTCTGCCACCTGTCCCACACCCAGCTCTACACAGTACCATGTGGCTCAAGTACCATCTATAAATTTGCTGATAATACAGACATTGTTGGTAGAATCTCAGATGGTAATGAAAGGGCATATAGGAGCAAGATATACCAACTAGTTGAGTGGTGTCGCAGCAACAACCTGGCACTCAGTAAGACCCAAGAGCTGATTGTGGACTTCAGGAAGGGTAAGATGAAGAACCCAATCCTCATGGAGGGATCAGGAGTGGAGAGTGAACAGCTTCAAGTTCCTGGATGTCAAGATCTCTGAGGATCTAATCTGGTCCCAACATATTGATCCAGCTATAAAGAATGCTGTCTTTCATTGGAAGTTTGAAGAGATTTGGTTTGTCACCTAAAACACTTGAAAACTTCTACGCATGTACCACGGAGAACATTTTGACTGGCTCATCACAGTCTGGTATTGAGGGAGGGGGGTTTGGCTTCTGCACACGACCAAAAGAAGCTCCAGAAAGTTGTAAAATGAGTCAGCTCCATCATAGGTGCCAGCCTCTGTAGTATACAAGACATCTTTAAGGAGTGGTGCCTCAGAAAGACGATGTCCTTCCTTAAGGACCCACATCACCCAGAGCATGGCTTCTTCTCATTGTTACGATTGGGAAGAAGGTACAGAAGCCTGCAGGCACACACTCAGTGATTCAGGAACAGCTTCTTCCCCTCTGCCATTCGATTTCTGAATGGACAATGAACCCATGAATACGACCTCACTACTGTTTTATTTGTACTACTTATTGTAACTAATTAATAAGTACTTATTGTAACTAATTATACTTCACTGTCTTTCACTCTATATTTATCATGCATTTAATTGTAGAGCTGCCATAATGTTAACAAATTTCACGACATATGCTGGTGATATTAAATCTGATTCTGATTCATGTGCCTGAGACATTGGCACAGTACTGTAGCTGATACTCTCTAATCCAGGCAGCGTCCTTGTGAATCTCTTTTGTACCCTCTGCAAGCCGCCCCCCCCCCACATCCCTCCTGTACGCACTGGAGTGACCAGAACTGTAGACAACACTCCAAGTGCACTGTTCTATCCAACTGCAACTTGACCAGGACTCAACATCCCCACTGATGAAGTCAAGCATTCCATATGGTTTCGTTTGCACTGGGAGCTGTGTACCTGCCCCCCGAGATCCCTTGGTACATCAGCGCTCCTCAGAGTCCTACCATTTTCTGTGGCTCCCATTTGTCCCGTTCTGCTCTACCTCTCCACTTGGTCAAGGTACTGAGAGGGATTCTGCTTCCACCTTCAGACACACAAACCTCACTTGCTCAGCCTCTTGTTCCTGACCCCCACCCTCTCCCCTCACCAGCATCCTGAACTTGACCGCCACTAGGATGTGGTCCTTGTGCATCACAGAGGAACCCATTAAGGTTTCAGGAGGAACACCGAACATCACAGTACGGTACCTGGTACCCCGATCAATTTAACCCTCCACACACCCTAGAGGAGGCTGCATCATCTCCGTGTGCCTCAAAAGATACTGCAGCTCAGGCCATTCGGCCCGTTGCTCAGGTGCAGTCATTGGCGGGAGAGCCACACAGTCTGACCCCGGTTTCTCACACTAGAGCTAGTCTCTGCTGTTCGAATGTTGAAATGTCTCTTCCATCCTTTCAGTCCGGTCCAGACCTCAAAGGTATGGAGTCAGAGAGTTGTATATCATGACAACAGGCCCTTTGGCCCAACTTGGCCTTGCTAACCCATGTTCCCTATCTGAGATCGCCCTATTTACCTCTGTGTATCCTGTAGCCCTCTAAAGCTTTGCTTTCCACGTCTTTCAAACCCTCTCGCAGTCATCCTCTGTATAAGATGATAAGAGGCAAGTTCAATCGTCAGCCAGAGACTTTCTCCCAGGGACCATGATTGGAGGGAAGTGTAGGGGAGATGTGAGAGGTAGGCTTTTTTTAAAAACAGAGAGTGGTGGATGTGTGGAACACCCTGCCAGGGTGGTGGTAGAGGCAGATGAGACCATAAAATGTAGGAGCAGAATTAGGACATTCAGCCCATCAAAACTGCCCTGCTATTCCATCATGGCTGATCCCAGATCCCACTCAATCCCATACATCTGCCTTCTCGTTATATTCTTTGATGCCCTGACTGATCAGAAAACAATCAATTTCCATCTTACAGACATCTAAAAGACTTAGAAAAGCATGGTTTAAAAAATTGCAGAGCTATGTAGGAGGGCAAGGTTAGACTGACCTTAGGGAAAGGTTAAAAGGTCGACCTTTTACCGAAGGGTGTAAAAAAGGTTGCCCTTCATTTTACAACCCCTCCCACATTTAGTCCTTGAAACCCCCGTCACTCCTCTGTAACGCTAACCGTCCCTCCTTCTGGGAACGCTACCGACTGCTTCTGTGTTAATTTAATGTTTGAGAGACTGTTCTGTCGAATGATATTTGCTTCCATTTACAAGTCAAAATTTTACTGCTCTGCACTCGAGTTCTTTTAATCCTCACAGCTTGTCAAAACGGGGTGGGGGGGGGGTGGAGATTCCATTATTGAAATGTGTGGAAGTGGACAGGATGTCTCCTATAGTGGGGGAAATCTCGGACCAGAGGGCACTGTCTCAGAATAGAGTGGCAACCCTTTAGAACAGAGACGAGGAGGAATTTGTGGTGAATCTGTGGAATTTGTGGCCACAGGCAGCCGTGGAGGACAAGTATACTTAAAGCGTAGTTTGATAGGTTCTGGTTGTGAAAGGTCATGGGGAGAAGGCAGGAAAATGGGGTTGAGAGGGGTAATAAATCAGTCATGTTGAAATGGTGGAGCAGGCTCACTGGGTCGAATGGTCAAATTCTGTTCCTATGTCATATGTGCACAGAGATGGGATCTGTGCCAACTGCAAGGCTCAGGACCAACTCCGCTCCTCCCCTTGATAAAAATGAACAGGACAAAAGCAATTCTGGAACTCAGCTGGAGTAGTGGGATACCGGGTAGCTAACAGCCAGCAAAGTGGGATCTGAGGATACAGCCAAATCACAGAGAAAATTTATAAGTATGTTGAGGATCTAAGTGATAGGGAAAGGCTCAACAGGCTTGGGCTTCATCCCCTGGAGAGCAGACTGAGGTACAGTTCTGGTACATATACAGTATAAAGCTAGGGTGCTTAAGACTTTTTAACAGCACCGTACTGCTGCTGGGAAGACAAAATCATGATACATGTGAGCGATGCCAATCACTAACAAGAGAAAATCTGCAGATGCTTGAAATCCAAGCAACACACGCAGAGCGCTGGAGTAACTCAGCAGGTATGGAAATACCGCCTGGCTTGCTGAGCTCTTCCAGCAGTTTGTGTGTGTGTGTGTGGGTGAAAGACATACAGGGCTGGAGAAGGAGGAACCTGACAGGTGGGGATAGGTGGCCACAGAAGAAATTAGAGGGGGAGAAGCACCAAAATGAAGCGATGGGTGGGCAAGGAGATCAGGTGAGAGGGGGAAAAGGGGAATGGGGAATGGTGAAGGGAGAGGGGCATTATCAGAAGTTTGAGAAACTGATTTTCATGCCATCAGGTTGGAGGCTACCCAGATGGAACATAAGGTGTTGTTCCTCCAACCTGAGTGTGGCCTCATCCCAACAGAAGAGGAGGTCATGGATTGACATATTGGAATGGGAATTGGAATTAAAATGGGTGGTCACTGGGAGACCCTGCTTCTTCTGAAAGACAGAGTGTAGGTGCTCGGTGAAGTGGTCTCTCAATCTACGTCGGGTCTCACTGGTATATAGGAGGCCACACCAGGAGCACTGGGCGCAGTATACAACCCCAGCAGACTGATAGGTGAAGCATCGCCTCACCTGGAAGGACTGTTCGGGGCCTTGAATGGCAGTGAGGGAGGTGGTGTAGGGGCAGGTGTAGCACTTGTTTGCTTGCAAGGGTAAGTGCCAGGAGGGAGATCAGAGGGAGAGACGAATGGACAAGGGAGCCACATAGGGAGTGATAATAAACCTGATTCTGATACGGATCTCTATTGTGGACTGAGTGGGGAGGGGGCAGGGAGAGGGGAAGGGAGCATGAAGCACCAGAGAGACATTGTGTAATGATCAATAAACTAATTGTTTACTGCAAATAACCTTGCCTGGCGTATCTGCACCCACACCACCCCAGCACTCTTTCTCTGCCACCCATTCTACAACCCTCCCCCTCGCCACTTCCAACATCCTTTGCCTGTCAGATTTACAAACTTGTTCTCCACTCCACATTGACAAATCGAGTTCTATGCAAAACTATGAGGGGTAAATGCAAACAGGCATTTCTCCCTTCAGGCTGGGTGAGACTAGAACTAGAGGTTATAGTTTAGGGTGAAAGGTGAATTATTTAAGGGGACTGTGAGGGGGAACTTCACAGAGGGTGATGAAAGTGTGGAACGAGCTGCTAGTGGAAGTGGTGGATACGGGTTCAATTTCAACATGTAAGAGAAGTTTGGATAGGTAAATGGATGGGTGGGGTATGGTCCAGCTGTGGGTCCATTGGAGTAGGTAGAAGTCCAGCACTTCTACCTGGGCTGAAGGGCCTGTTCTGTGCCGTAACGTTCTATGATTCTGACCTAAAGTTCACAGAACTCTTGATGATTGAGATTAGGATTTCCTTAAGCAGAGGGAGTCAAATTTGGAGAATTCATTGTCACATAAAGTTGTGGAGGCCAAGTCAATGAGCGTGTTTAGGGCATAAGATCTTGATTTTAAGGAGGGGTTAAGCATTTCGGAAAGAACGGTGTTCGGAAAAAAATCAGTTACGGGCAGATTCGATGGGCTTATTTCTGCTGTTATATCTTATGGTTTAATACAACACAAACAGGCCCTTCCGTCCTCTAAATCCCCCCCCTCCCCTTACAGCAGGCTTGAGCCCGACTGCCTCCTCTCTGGCATTTGCTCTCAGGAGACATTTGATAAACCATGTGTTTGTTGGCAGCTTACCAAGATGAAAGAAAATTCAATTGCATTCTCTAAGGGGAGGGACATGTGAGATCTCCCGGGGACGTGGCGGTCAGTAATTTCACGAATACTTCTCAAAGCCCTTTTCAGCGTGGACAACGCAAGGTACTGTTCCTTCCATATTCCCAATCTCAACAAGCGTGCACGTGCAATTTACCTAGGACACACCGCCCCGCACCTCACCAAGCTGTACTGCTTCTGTTCTAGCGTTAACCGTGTTCTCCCAGTCACCAGGACCTGCGAAATCCAGACAGTCCACTGGTACTGGAAATCTGGAATGGGAAGCTGAATGCTGGGAATACTCAGTAGGTCAGGCAGCCTCTGTGGATAGGGAAACAGAGTCGCTGAGCTCTGATGAAAAGGCCTTGGGCAGAAACATAGATTCCCCACATATACTCCCTAACCGGCCGAGTACTCCCAAGCCTCTGATTCCATTTAGCATTATCATAACATAGAACATTCCAGCACAGTACAGGCTCTTCGGCCCAGGATGTTGTACTGACCCTTTAACCTACTCCAAAATCAATCTAACCCTTCCTTCCTACACAGTCCACCTACCATCCATGTACCTATCTAAGAGCTTTTAAATGTCCCTAATGTTCCACACACTCACCATTCGCTGTGTAAAAACCACCTCCGACATCCCCCCTATACTTTTCTCCAATCACCTTAAAATCATGACCTTTTGTTTTAGCCATTTCTGCCCTGGGAGGAAAAAAATCTTTGGCTGTTCACTCAAACTACCTTATATACCTCTAAGAGTCAGCTCTCATTCTCCTTTGCTCCAAAGAGAAAAGCCCTAGCTCTCTTAGCCCATCTTCAAAAGACATGCTCTCTAATCCAGGCAGCATCCTGGCAAATCTCCTCTGCACCATCTCAAAAACTTCCACATCCTTCCTACAATGAGGCAACCAGAACTGAGTATAATACTCCAAGTGGGGTCTAACTGGGGATTACCCCTTGTTACCTTATGGCTCAAACTCAGTTCCACAACAAATGAAGGTCAATACATCATATGCAATCTTATAAACCTATCAACTTGCGCAGCTCCTGAGGGATCTATGGACATAGACCTCAAAAGCCCTGTTTCTCCACACTACTAACTCCATATTCTGCTTTCAAGTTCGACCTTCCAAAGTGAATCACTTCACACTTTTCTGGGTTGAATTCCATCTGTCTCTTCTCAGTCCAGCTCTGCACATCTTGTCAATGTCCCAGTGTAACTCACGACAACCTTCTGCACTATCCACCCCACCAAATCCTTGTGTCATCTATAATTTGACATTTTATTCTGTGTTAATCCCTTAATTTTTCAGTCTTTTACTTACTTACAGAAGAGATAATGCCCTCAGCCACCCTCTTATCTTCCCCATTATCCCGGTATTCCATCACCTGAGGGCAATTATCAATTCCTCACTTGGGGGTGGTGCAAGTGTGAAATGAGCTGTCAGCGGATGAGGGTTCAACTTCAACGTTGAAGAGAAATTTGGATACCATAAGAATGTAAGATACCAGAGAATTAGGCCATTTGGCCCATCGAGTCTGCTCTGCCATTCCATCATGGCTGATCCAATTTTCCTCTCAGCTCTGTCTTCTGTCTTCTCCCCGTATCGCCAGGCCCAGAACCATCAAATGCTCTTCATATGACAAGCATTCAATCCTGGAATAATTTTCATGAACCTTTAAATCCTTATCAGTTTCAGCACATCCTTTCTAAGATAACGGGCCAAAACTGCTCACAATACTCCAAGTGAAACCTCACCAGTGCTTTATAAAGTCTCAAAATTACGTCCTTGTTTTTATATTCTAATCCTCAAGATGAATGATTGCATTTGCCTTCCTCACCACAGACTCAACCTGCAAACTAGGGAATCCTGCAAAAGAACTCCCAAGTCCCTTTGCACCCTAGTGTTTTGTATTTTCTCTCCATTTAGAAAGAATGAACCTTTTCACTTCTACCCAAGTGTATGATCATACATTTCCCAACACCGTACTCAATCTGCCATTTCTTCGTATCGTCTACACATCAATTCCATCAACCAAATCACTGTCATATAATATAAAAAGAATTGGTCCCAACACGGACCCCTGTGGAACATCCCTACTTACCAGCAGCCAACCAGAAAAAGGCCCACTTTGCCTCCTGCCAGTCAGCCACTGCTTTATCCATGCTAGAATCTTTCCTGTAATACCATGGGCTCATAGCTTGTTAAGCATCCTCATTCATATGTGACACGTTGTCAAAGGCCTTCTTAAAGTCCAAGTATACAGTATCAACTGATACTCCTTTGTCTATCCTGCTTGTTATTTCTTCAAAGAATTCCAACAGATTTGTCGGCCCAGATTTTCCAGAGGAAACCATGCTGACTATGGCCTAATTTATTCTGTGCCTCCCAAGTACCCTAAGATCTCATCCTTAATAATCGACTACAACATCTTCCCAACCATCGAGGTCAGACTAACTAGCCTATCTTCTGCCTCTTCCTTCTACCATTCTTCAATCTAGTGATTCTTGAAAGCTCATTACTAATGCCTCCAGCCTCTTCAGCCACCTCTTTCTGAACCCTGGGTGTACACCATCTGGTCCAGGTGACTTACCTACCTTCAGACCTTTGTTTCTCCAAGAATCTTCTCTCTAGTAATGGTAACTTCACACACTTCATGTCACCCGACATCTGGAACTTCCACCATACTGCTCGTGTCTTTCACAGATGCAAAATACTTATTCAGTTCTTCAGCAATTTCCTTGTCCCCCATTATTAACTCTCTGGCATCGTTTTCCAGCAGTCTAATATCCACCCTCACTCTTCTTTTACACTTTATGCATCTGAAGAAACTTTTGGTGTCCTGTAGTATTACTGCCTGGATTACCTTCATATTCCATCTTTACCTTCTTTATGATATTTTTTTTAGCTGCCTTCTGTTGGTTTTTAAAAGTTTCCCAATCCTCTAACTTCCCACTAACTTTTGCCCTATTATATGCCCTCTTTGGCTTTAACTCTCCTGTTAGCCGCAGTTGTGTCATCTTGCCTTTGGAATACTTCTTCCTCTTTGGGATGTATATATCCTGTATTTTCCAAACAGCTTCCAGCCATTGCAGCTCCATCATGCCTGCCAGTATTCCTCTCTCATGCTCCACTGTAATACAGATACATCTAACTTTAGCCTCTACTCAAATTTCAGGCCGAATTCAATCAGATTATGATCATTTTCCCCTCAGGGTTCTTTTACCTTAAGCTCTCTAATCAATTCTGGTTCTTAGTGCAACACCCAATCCAGAATAACTGATCTCCTAGTGGGATCAATCACCAGCTGCTCCAAAATGCCATCTCGTAGGCACTCTAGTAATTCCCATCTACCTGCATATTGAACATATTGAAACACTACCCTTTTCTCATGTATTTTCTATCTCCCATTGTAATTTGTAGGCCACATCCTTACTACTGTTTGGGGGTTCTGTATGTAACTCCTATCAGGGTCTTTTTACCCTTCCAGTTCCTTAGCTGTATCCCCATTGATTCAACACCTTCCGACCCTTTGTCACCTCTTTGTAATTATTTGTTTTCATGTTTTACCAACACAGCCACGCCACCCCCTCTGCCTCCTGTCTGTCCTTTTGATACAATACATATCCTTGGATATTAAGCTTCGAGCTATAATCTTTTCAGCCATGATTCAGTGATGCCTAGGTCATCATACCTGCCAATCCGCAACCACGCTACAAGTTCACCTACCTTATCTCGTATACTGCACACATTCAAATACATCTTCAGTTCTGTATTCACCATTTTGTCTGCCTTTAGGTTACATGGTTGGCACATTGTGGGCCGAAGGGCCTGTAATGTGCTGTAGATTTTCTATGTTATGTTGCAACAACTTATCCTTTTGATTGCAGTTTTGCCCTATCAACAGCCTCTCCTCACTACACATCACCTCTGTTAGAACACCAGCTACCTCATCTTCAACATTCTCATCCACCTTTCCTGCAATACTTCTTGCACTGAAGTAGAGGCAGCTCAGGACACGAGTCGCACCAGACTCTACCTTTCGATTCCTAACTCTGTCTGAGGTCTTACCGACATCTGCCTCCAGAGCCGTGCCACTAACTGTTCTGGCACTCTGGTTCCCATTCCTCTGCAACTCTAGTTTAAACCACAGCATGCACCATTAACAAACCTTCCCGCTAGGATATTAGTCCCCTTCCAGTTCAGGTGCAAACCATTTTATCTGTGCAGGTCCCACCTTCCCTGGAAGGGAGCCCGATGATCCAAAAATCTTATGCCCTCCCTCCTACACCAACTCCTTAGCCACTGGCTCCATTAGCATGTGGCACGGGTAACAATCCTGAGATCACAACCCTGGAGGTCCTGCCCTTTAAATTAGCACCTAATTCCCTGAACTCCATTTGCAGAACCTTTTCACTCATCCTACCCATTTCATTGGTACCTCCAAGGACCATGATTTCTGGCTGTTTGCCCTCCCACTTCAAAATGCTGAGCTCTCAATTTGAGATATCCTGGACCCTGGCACCTGGGAGGCAACATACCATCTAGGAATCTTGTTCTCGTCCACAGAACCTGTCTGTTCTCACAATGAACAAATTCCCTGTCACCATGGTGTGCATCTTCTCCCCACTTTCCTTCTAAGTCAGAGGCAGACAGTGCCAGAAACTCGACTACTGTGACTTTCCTCTGTCATGTCAACTCACCCCCCCCCCCACCAAAAGAGTATCCAGAGTGATATACCTATTGCTGAGGGGTACTTTGCACTGGCTCCTTAACCCTTTCCCTTCCAGCCACCCAGTCTCCTGTGTTCTGTACCTTGGGTGTAACTACTTCTGAAGTCTCAAGCTTACCATCTGACTCTGTCCACTCAGACGATGGCTGCTCCGTTTGTTCCTCCCTGCCTTCCTTTAATTTGCCCTTGCTGATTAATTTCAAACACTGACTGCTAGCTGTTTAAAGGCTCTTTTTGCTCTGTAGTGACCTGCTGCCGCTCTTCTACTCGGGCAGCGGACCTGAGTGAAATCCCCTCCTCTCAAAACCTCCGATGTCCAGATTGGCTGCTGCTCAAAGCTGTTTCTCACTGTAGCGACCTGCTGCCGGCTCTCCTACTCGGGCAGCGGACCTGAGTGAAATCCCCTCCTCTCAAAACCTCCGATGTCCAGATTGGCTGCTGCTCAAAGCTGTTTCTCACTGTAGCGACCTGCTGCCGGCTCTCCTACTCGGGCAGCGGACCTGAGTGAAATCCCCTCCTCTCAAAACCTCCGATGTCCAGATTGGCTGCTGCTCAAAGCTGTTTCTCACTGTAGCGACCTGCTGCCGGCTCTCCTACTCGGGCAGCGGACCTGAGTGAAATCCCCTCCTCTCAAAACCTCCGATGTCCAGATTGGCTGCTGCTCAAAGCTGTTTCTCACTGTAGCGACCTGCTGCCGGCTCTCCTACTCGGGCAGCGGACCTGAGTGAAATCCCCTCCTCTCAAAACCTCCGATGTCCAGATTGGCTGCTGCTCAAAGCTGTTTCTCACTGTAGCGACCTGCTGCCGGCTCTCCTACTCGGGCAGCGGACCTGAGTGAAATCCCCTCCTCTCAAAACCTCCGATGTCCAGATTGGCTGCTGCTCAAAGCTGTTTCTCACTGTAGCGACCTGCTGCCGGCTCTCCTACTCGGGCAGTGAAATCCTCTCCTCTCAAAAACTTCCGAACATACACGGATTATGCTCTAGTGTGGGTTGATGGGACTAGGCAGAATAATATTTTGGTACAGACTAGATGGGCCTATTTCTTTGTATTCTCAGACTCCAGAACTCTTATGTTCTAGAGGTTACAGGGAGAAACGTGCAAAGTTCATGCACACACACCACTGGAGGCTGAGATCAAAGCCGGGTCTCCGTGCCATGAATGTGGTGAAGCAGGGGCCCTGAGCTGGGGTAAGAAGGTTGCTGAAGCCGCTGTCTGTGTTGTGGCTGGGTCCTTTGCACACAACCACAAGACACAGGAGTGGGGTTGGCACATTTGACCCATTGAGTCTGGTCCACCATTCAATCATGGCTGATCTATTATCCCTCTCAACTGTTGACTGAGTCTATTCTCGATTCTTAACCCCGTGACAGAACTGGTGGGAACCCCCATTTTCCTTCCCAGTGCTGGGCAGGAGATTTCTACCAATGATACCAGCCTGTGCCACTGGGATAGGGCAGTTGTGTGTGGAGGTATTCCAGTACACAGGACATGAAATCTTTTTTTTAAACACATCTCTAAACTTTTATTTCTAGCGGGACCCTGAAATAGACAAAAAAAGGCATAAAAGGAAAAAAAAATAGTTATAACAAATTACTTACACTTGGAATATTAATTACAATGTTTTAAGAAAGTCTGTCAGGAGGGGCAAGGGAAGAGGTAGGGGCTTTGGTTGGGAGGGGAGTGAGGGATTCTGAATCGAGGAGGGGAGGGGTTGAAATGGGGAATGAATCCACAGCTTCTCTACAGCCCTGCCATGGGCTTCCCGCTCCACCCCAGCCGCCTCCCACTCGGCAGTCCTTTGCCACAGTCCTGCTTGGTGTAGGCAAGTGCACCTTTAAGGGAGGATGGGAGCAGGGGAGAATGCAGGCGAGCTGGTCAAGGCGGAACTAACACTACCCCGTGTGTGTTTGTGTGTGTGTGTGCGTGTGCGTGCGTGCATGCATGCTGGCCCCACAACCAGCCGTCACGAAGAATGTACAATGTGCAGCCGACACTATATACACAAGACGGACTGCGCGAGTACTTTACAAACAGAGGCGTCTTCTTTTTTTAAAAAAAAAACCCTTTTTAAATAAAAAAAGAGGTCTTGCAGAGAGAGAAATGGGTTCCTGTCCTAATCACAGTGGATGCACCTGGGAACCTCTTGGCTTTTGGACAGTACCAGTATGCACACTAAACCCTGAAGTGGAAGGGGGGATGAGGAGGAGAGAAATGCCAGGGGTGGGGGGGGGGGGGGGGCTGCAACAAGCACTCACGGACTTCACAAACACCCTGAGGCTCTCTGCAAGGAATTAAATATCTGGGCACACGCTCCTGCCACTCCTGTCCGGGACGGTGAACGTCAAGGGAAATAAAATTGTCCTGTCGCTGCAAGAGCCACGACTTTCTTTCTCCCTTGGAAATGGGAACTCCAAGGTGAAGGAGGGAGGTTTCCGATTGGCGCAATTCTCCTGTCGGCTCCCCTCACCCTCCCTCTCGTATACACACACACACACACACACACACAGATATAGACACAGACACGGTTGGATGACAGAAGTTGGCCAGGCAAATCCTCTTTGAAACAGTTCAAGTCATTTGGGGTGGAAGCAAGCCGCAGCACACCCACCCTCCTGTCTTGTTCCTCTTTGCCCTGGATGGTGGGGTTGGGGGTGGGGGGGTTGGGAAAAACAAAGGAGAGATGTTGCCTGAGAGTCCTTGAGCTCCAGTCTCTCTACTTCCGGCCACACAATCGACCTCCTCGTGCCCGTCCATCAGCGGAATCTGCTTGCGGTTGGCGTCCTTGACACCGTGGTTCCCCCACCCCTCCCTCACTCCACCCCACCCTCCCCAAAATCCCTGTCCCAGAAAAAAAATGCTCCTGATGGGCGGGGCCGAATAGCCCTGGTCCAACTCGAGTTCATAGTCTCTTGGGTAGCCTCCGATCATAAATGCTGAAACGAGAGAGAGAGAGGAATACTCAGTGAAGAGTCTTGTACACAGGACGCAGGGGGCAGGCCACAGCACAGATTCAGGCTATTCAGCCCATCATGGACATGCCCACAAACACTAATCTCAGCTTCTGGCAGGATCACTACATTCTCCTGTACTTGTCCAAGTGCCTCTAAAGCATTTGACGTTATTCCTATATCCCCTCTGGTGGTGCTTTCCAGATATCACCCTCTCTTTCGTTCTTTCACAGCAATGAAGGTCTTCCATCTCTTGTGGGGTTCATGGCTTCATTCATCATGTCCGTAGTTCACGGTATCTATCATCCACTCTCTGTGAAAAATACTAACCACCTCAGTCAGATCCCTTCTACCCTCTCACCTTAAACCCGTGCCCTCCAGTTCCAGACTTCCCCACCCTGCAAAATATACACCATCTATCATATCCATGTCCCCTAGTAACTTCATTTAGTGACACCCATCACCTGGAACATACCCACTTCTCATTGCTAACACACAGGGGCTCAGGAACGGCTTCTTCTGCTCTGTTAATTGGTTTCTGAACAGACAATGAACCTATGGACAACTACCTCACTTCTTTTTCAGCTCTTTTCACACTACTGATTTAATTTATTTATTTTAAGTTGAGATATATCGCAGAAGAGGTTGAACTGTGCCTCCCAGCAATTCCGATTTAATCCAGGCCTAATTGCGGGACAATTTACAATGACCAATTAACCCACGCGGTCACGGAAAGAACGTACAAACTCTTTACTGACAGCGGCAGGAATTGAACTCGCGTTGCCTCTAAAGTGTTGCACTAACCACTATGCTACCGTGCCACAACGCGTTGCAATATACTGCTGCTGCGAGACAACAAATTTCACGACATATTAAACCTGATTCTGATTCAGATTTTACCAAAGCTCTACAAAATCGGCCCTCAGCCTCCTGAGGCTAGCGACTCAGTAGTGTAGTGCCCAGCTGAAGGCTTTACAGCACCTACAATCGCGGTTCAACTCCCACCTCTGCTTGTAAAGAGCTTGGACATTCTCCCCCCTCCCACGTCCCAAAGGTATACTGTTTAATACGCCATGATGGTGCCAGAAGCTCGGCCAGTTGCCCCCTCCACATCCTTGGGACCCAGTTCACTGTTTGTTTGCATAAGCCACAGGAGCAGAATCAGGCCATTCAACCCATCAAATCTGCTCTGCACTTCCATCTCGGCTCATTTATCTCCCCTCTCAACTCCTGTCTTCTCCCTGGAGCCTTTGATACTCATACTAATCAAGAACTTGTCAACCTCCCCTTTAAGTGTACCCGATGAGTTGGCCTCTGCAGCCATATATGGCAATGAATTCCACAGATTCACCAGCTTCTGGCTAAACAACTTCCTTCTCATCTCTGTTCTAAAAGGATCGCCTTGTATTCTGAGGTTGTGCCCTCTGGTCCCAGACTCCCCCACTACAGGAAATATCCTCTCCATCCAGTCCTTTAAATATTCAATGAGCTTGGCAAGGATTGAGCTGATGCTTGACTGATTTAAGTGCGGGGCCAGACTGGAAACATCATATCAAGGCAGAGAGTGAGGAACGACTTGCTGTTTGGCCATTTTAAGCGCTGGGCCACATGGAAAACGTCAGGGTGTCAGGATGGCCTGACACTCAGCGAGGTTTATTTGCCTCTGTGTTGAACTGAGGCAGTGGCCTGCAACTAACAGACTCCTGGATTGGCTGTGACTGGCTTCACGGCTCTGGACTCACCTTTGTGAACATCAGTTCTGAATGTTACTTGCTTTCTTTTTATTGTTTGCACAGGTCGTTCTTTCTTTTGGAAGGGCGGGTGTTTGATAGTGTTCTTTAATGGACGCTGTTGGGTTTCTTTGTTTTGTGGCTGTCTGGAAGGAGATGAATCTCAAGATTGTATAATGTATGCATACTTTGCTACTGTGAACTTTGACCTTCTCACACGTTAACCCTTCCATCCCACTATGGGGTAGCTAGATGGCGTCCATTTCGATATGTTTGTTTACAGAGTTATTTGAAGAGAACCATGCTTCTAAAAGATCTCATGCCTGCTGCAGAGTCTCAGTTAAAATGGTGTCCTTTCACCAGCATCCTAAAGAAGCAGGGGTTCCCACTTCTTTCATGCCACAGACTCCTACCATAAACCAAGAGATCCATGGACCCCAGGTTTAGAGGGACATGGGCCAAAAGTGCTCATCTATCCGATATTCTCTCCTCTCCACCCCCTCAAAAGTCTGAAACTACATCCGTCCAGGCTCAAGGACAGCTTCTGTCCCACTGTTATCAGACTCTTGAACAGACCTCTTGTGAGTCTTGGACCTCACGATCTATCATTATGATCTTGCACTTTATCATTTACATATCTGCACTGTAACAGTGACATTTTAATCTGCATCGTTATTGTTTTACCATGTTCTTCTTCAATCCACACAGTGCAGTCTGATCTGAATGAACAAAGTTCACAGTACATTTATTATCGAAGTGTGTATACATCACACAACCTCGAGATTCCTCTCCTTACAGGCCGCCACAAAGCAGAAACCTCAGAAAAAACCTTTTAAAAAAAGACCGCTAAATACCCAACAGGAAATGGAAGGAGGAAGATGAGAAGGGGGTAGGGAAGACAGGGGGAATGGGAAAGATGGGATGAGGAGGGGGTGGGGGAGAGAGAGGGGGTGAGGGGGGAAACAATGAAAGTAAGAAAACTGCTTCAGAATTGAAGTTTTAAGAACGACACGAAGCCAGGCATCACTGAGGCTGGAGCAGGGCACGGCCTCAGTTTAGCGTGGAACTGAATAAAAGTCGCTGAGCAGTGAACAGAACTGGCCCTCACCTCCCGTCCTGACATCCTCACCTTTTCAATCTGGCCCAGCGCTTAAATTGCGCAGACATCGAGTCGTTCCTCACTTTTGGACCAGCATGCAGGACAAACTTTTCACTGCATCCTAGTACACGTGACAATGATAAGCCAATACAAAATGCAGGCAAATGGAACTAACTCAGATGGGCAGCATGGAAGAAATGGGCCAAAGGGCCTGTTTCTGTGCTGTGTTACCTTGACTTTGGCTCTAAGAGGGGGCAAGAAGCAGCCACAAGACTCACCTCCACTCCGTTGTGTGTGACAGGACTTGGTGATGTCCCAAAGTTGCCTCCCTGGGGCTCTGCCCCACCCTCCCCTCCTGTCTCTGCCTTGGGCCGTTTCTGCTCCCCTGGCTCTGCTTCCTCCGGTGGGACGGTGTCGTCCTTCTCCGGTTTCCTTTTGCGTCGCTTCTCCGGCGAGTCCTTCCCCCGCAGCTTGGCCAGCTTGCTCTCGAGTTTCTGGGAGGGGCAAGTGGAGGGGTGGAGGGCAATAAAGGGAAGGGAAAAGAACATGGCAGCTCAGAAAAATGCCAACTCCAGTGCCAAACCCGGCACCCTCCGCACAGCAGGATCCCACTCTGCACTGCTTATGCAGTGGGGAAAGGGGCAGGTTCCAGGAAACCCAGTCTCATGGTTTGATGAGACAGAAGCCACTGCCTGTGTGTGTGTGTATTCCTGATGAGTGTTCCTGCATTCTTGTATGCCCGTCTCTATGTGTGTTTTTTTCAAACTGTGTGGGGCGTCGTAGTGCGCTTGGCGGAGGATGGTGCTCATAGAGGCTGTGCTGGAGGGGATGGTCGGAGGCTCGGAGGTTCGACGGACTCAGAGTTTGCTGCGATCGGGGCGCTTTCACTGTGTGCTGTGTCTGCGAGGCTGGGTCCGGCGGCGCCGTGGAAGTCCATAGCGGGGGTATTCTCTTCTGCCGCCTGCGTGGGATGGCGAGTCTATCAGGACCCTGAGGACTCGTGGAAACTGTGTGGTGGTTTCTTTCGAACTTATAGTCCTTTAACATCTTTGGACTATTTTTACTGTGCCCATGTCCTGTTTTTTTTATCAATTATGGTATTTTTTGCACTGTTGTAACTATGTGGTTTTGTGCAGGTCTTGTAGCTTTAGTTTTTGGTTTGTTGGGTGGTAGAGTTGGTCTCCTGACTTGGTGTGTCTGGGTAGTCTTGTTTTGTCTGTTGGGTTTGGAGCTCCTTTCTGGGAAACGCGCTAAGATGGTAGCGCGATATTAATAGGCAGCAGCCTCTCCGGACTCTGGATTTGGGGATTACCAAATGTTATGTGGATTTTCTGGTGTAGTCTGTTTTGTTGTGTGCTTTTGTGATATCATTCTGGAGTAACGTCGTTCCACTTTTTAACTGCATTGCAGTTGTGATTTCTAAATGACAATAAACTGAAATTCAATTCAAATACTGCAGATGTACACTGAGGAACTAATGGCGATGGGGAACTGGTACAGAAGGGCCAAGGCCAACGTGTGGTGAAAGCAGAAGATCACACTTTGGCCCAGCACAGAGGGCTGATGGACCTAGGAACAAGATATGACGGTGCAGGTTGTGGCCTTGCATCACAGCTTTCACATCAGCTGTACCAAGAGTGAGGTGGGGGAAAGGATGGGGAGATCTGGCATCTGGTGGAAGGCAGAGTCTGGTACAGACCAGATCCCAGAACAAGGGAACCAGTTCATCATGCGTTGAACCAGACAAGCATTCCCTCAAGATTCCTTACCGTTGAAGTGCTGGTCTGGAATCCAAAACGTGGGAATGAAAGGGTATGAGGAGAATTTGACCGCTGTGGACCTGTACTCACAGGGGGAGGAGAATCTCATTGAAACCTATTGATTATGGAAAGGGCTAGATAGAATCGACTTGGAGAGGATGTTTTCTACAGTGAGGGGGTCTAGCCTCGGAATAGAAATGAAGGGTATCCCGAGAGATGAGGAGGAATTTCTTTAGCCAAAGGGTGGTGAATCTGTGGAATTCATTGCCACAGACAGCTGTGGAGGCCAAGTCATTGGGTATATTTAAGATGGAGGTTGAGAGGTCATTGATTTGACAGGGCATCAAAGATTACGGGGAGAAGGCAGGATAATGGAGTCCAGAGGGATAATAAATCAGCCATGATCAAATGTCAGAACAGACTGAATGGGCTGAAGGGCCAAATTCTGCTAAAACTTATGCTTCTCTAAATTCCTGGGAATACATCCCAGGATTGAGGGGTTCCCTTTATGAAACGGACTGCTGGATCCCAGGAATGAACAGGAAACCCTCGCAGCAATTGCTACCAGCCTCTATTTACCCTCACAAAAGTTTGTGACTCAAAATAGCTCACGGGACTGCAGGGACAGTTTGTGTTACAGCATGATCAGTTATTCCTAATAAGGCATTAAAGTCTGGGCTCAATAAATTTTCATTCTCCTATCAAAATGCATCAGTGTTGCTTAGTTGTTTGCCTGTTAACTTCCATTAATGCCCCTCCTCCACTTCTTACCCCATCCCTGACATATTTAGTTGTTTGCCTGTTCTCCATCTCCCTCTGGTGCTCCTCCACCTCCTTTCCTTCTCCTGAGGCCTCCTGTCCCATGATCCTTTCCCTTCTCCAGCTCTGTATCACTTTTGCCAATCACCTTTCCAGCTCTTAGCTTCATCCCACCCCCTCCGGTCTTCTCCTATCATTTCGCATTTCCCCCTCCCCCCACTACTTTCAAATCTCTTACTATCTTTCCTTTCGGTTAGTCCTGACAAAGGGTCTCGGCCCAAAACGTTGACAGCAGTGCTCCCTATCGATGCTGCCTGGCCTGCTGTGTTCTACCAGCATTTTGTGTGTGCTGTTGTTTGAATTTCCAGCATCTGCAGATTTCCTAGTGTTGCTTAGTGACAGGTTGTGGGCTGGTTGCTGTGTGCAGGGAACTTCACTCTGACTCTGACCCTGAATGTGTGCAACAGGACTATGCAGAGGGAGCTTCACTCTGTCTGACCTGGGAGCGTGCGATGGGTCGGTGTAGAGGGAGATTCACTCTGTGTCTGACCCCGGGAGTGTGTGATGAGACGGTGTGGAGGAAGTTTCACTCTGTGTCTGACCCCAGGAATGTGTGATGGGACGGTGTGGACGGAGATTCACTCTGTGTCTGACCCCAGGAGTGTGTGATGGGACAGTGTGGAGGGAGCGCCACCTAGTGTCTGTCCCCGGGAGTGTGTGATGGGACGGTGTGGAGGGAGTGTCTGACCCCTTTTTTTATTACAAAATCCTTTATTACAAATTTCGGTGCTATACAATATATACAAAACAGTGGCAAACACAATTACTGCACTACAAATAGACAATAGACATTACACCAGAATGTTGCCATCCCTATCCACGATGGCATTTACACCCCGCGGAGCCCAACGGTCACAAAACTCCTCCAAGGCCGCTGTGGACTGCGCGTGTTCCTTTTCAATAGTTACCCGGGCATGAACATACCCCCTAAACATCGCCAGGCAGTCTGTGTCTGACCCCGGGAGTGTGTGATGGGACGGTGTGGAGGGAGTTTCACTCTGTGTCTGACCCCGGGAGTGTGTGATGGGACGATGTGGAAGGTGTATCACTCTGTGTCTGACCCCGGAGTGTGTGATGGGACGGTGTGGAGGGAGTTTCACTGTGTCTGACCCCGGGAGTGTGTGATGGGACAGTGTGGAGGGAGTTTCACTCTGTGTCTGACCCCGGGAGTGTGTGATGGGACTGTATGGAGGGAGATTCACTCTGTGTCTGACCCCGGGAGTGTGTGATGAGACGGTGTGGAGGGAGCTTCACTCTGTGTCTGACCCCGGAATGTGTGATGGGACGGTGTGGAGGGAGATTCACTCTGTGTCTGACCCCGGAGTGTGTGATGGGACAGTGTGGAGGGAGTTTCACTCTGCCTCTGACCCCGGGAGTGTGTGATGGGACGGTGTGGAGGGAGATTCACTCTGTGTCTGACCCCGGGAGTGTGTGTTGAGACGGTGTGGAGGGAGCTTCACTCTGTGTCTGACCCTGGGAGTGTGTGATGGGACGGTGTGGAGGGAGTTTCACTCTGTATCTGACCCCGGGAGTGTGTGATGGGATGGTTTGGAGGGAGTTTCACTCTGTGTCTGACCCCGGGAGTGTGTGATGGGACAGTGAGGAGGGAGTTTCACTCTGCCTCTGACCCCGGGAGTGTGTGTTGAGACGGTGTGGAGGGAGCTTCACTCTGTGTCTGACCCTGGGAGTGTGTGATGGGACGGTGTGGAGGGAGTTTCACTCTGTATCTGACCCCGGGAGTGTGTGATGGGATGGTTTGGAGGGAGTTTCACTCTGTGTCTGACCCTGGGAGTGTGTGATGGGACAGTGAGGAGGGAGCTTCACTCTGTGTCTGACCCTGGGAGTGTGTGATGGGACGGTGTGGAGGGAGTTTCACTCTGTATCTGACCCCGGGAGTGTGTGATGGGATGGTTTGGAGGGAGTTTCACTCTGTGTCTGACCCCGGGAGTGTGTGATGGGACAGTGAGGAGGGAGTTTCACTCTGTGTCTGACCCCGGGAGTGTGTGTTGAGACGGTGTGGAGGGAGCTTCACTCTGTGTCTGACCCTGGGAGTGTGTGATGGGACGGTGTGGAGGGAGCTTCACTCTGTGTCTGACCCCGGGAGTGTGTGATGGGTTGGTGTAGAGGGAGCTTCACTCTGTGTCTGACCCCAGGAGTGTGTGATGGGACAGTGTGGAGGGAGCTTCACTCTGTGTCTGACCCCGGAGTGTGTGATGGGTCGGTGTAGAGGGAGCTTCACTCTGTGTCTGACCCCGGGAGTGTGCGATGGGACAGTGTTGAGGGAGCTTCACTCTGTGCCTGACCCCAGGAGTGTGTGATGGGATGGTGTGGAGGGAGCTTCAAGGTGAATCACCCACAGGCATTCCAACAGTAGCAGCCTCTGGGCTCAGATCCGGGAGAAGCTGTACCCCACACCAGGCCAAACATCTCGGACATCTTGGAACTGGGGAGAAGCTGGACCCACACCAGACGGACACAGATGCTCGGAAATTTACCTGCAGCAGAGACTGGATCTGTTCACGGGGAGGGGAGCGTACAGAGTGGAGGACCCTCCAGATATTGTGGCTTTCGTCCAGCGTCACCTCCAGCAGGTCCCCATCCACCATCAGCTCCTCCAACTGCTGCTGGACCATCTCTGACAGCTCGACGGCGGGGCTGTTGGGCCGCAGCTCCTCCGTACCTGTACACGTCCGGCGGGAGGACGGAGAGGACAGCACTGAAACACAGGGCAAAGGGAGTCTTTTATCCAAGTCTGTAACCAACTCCTGGTGTTCTGTTATTCTGTATACAAACCCCTGAACCTCCATATTAGATCCCAGTCTGTAACTCACTCCTGGGGATCTGATATTCTGTAAACTCCCCAGAACCCTTGGATTAGACCCCAACCTGTTACCCACTCCTGGTGATCTAATGTTTTACATATAAAACCCCCCTGACCCTGGATTAGTCCCCAGCCCTGTAACCCACTTCCAGGGATCTGGTATTCTATAAATAAACTCCCAAAGCCCTGGATTAGATCCCAGCCTGTAAACCCACTTCCAGAAAACTGATACCCTTTATATAAATTCCTGAAACACCTGGATTTGATCCCAACCTATATCATGGTCTGAAACATTTATTTTTGAGAAATGGCTGCAGTAGTGGGATGCGAGGTACCCTGGCCCAGAGCACAGCATTTTAAGCAATGTTTTATCCTTGCCAACAAAGTCATCATAAGACACAGGAGCAGAATTAGGCCATTCAGCCCATCGAGACTGCTCTGCCATTCCATCAAGACCACACAGTTAACGTTCAGTCACTGTTAAGAGCCTCTCAGTGATTTAACTATGGAGCCTAAGCTCACTGGCGCCACTCTGTGGCTCTGCCAGATACTGCAGGGAGTGCAGCTAGTTGAGGCAACACGTCTAACGCATCCATTGGCCCTCATTTTATGTAGACGGTACCCAGGGATGAGGGGACATACTGAGATAGAGGAGATGGAATCAGTGATTGGGACCACTTCTTTTTATGCTATATGTCAATGAGCTGTATGATGGGATTGATGGCTTTGTGGTCAAGTTTGTAGACAACACAAAGGTGGAGGGATAGGTAGTGTTGAGGAAGTAGGAAGGCTGCAGGAGGATTTAAAATGGATTCGGAGAATGGGCAAAGAAATTGGAAATGGAATACAGCGTCAGGAAGTGTAGGACCATGCACTTTGGCAGAAGAAATAAAAGCATAGGCCATTTCCTAAATGGAGAGAAAATTCAAATGTCTGATATACAAAGAGATTTGGGAGTCCTCCTGCAGGATTCTCAAGAGGCTAATTTGCCGGCTGAGTCGCTGGTGAGAAAGGACAATGCAAAATTAGTGTGCATTTTGAGAGGACTGGAATATAAAAGCAAGGATATAATGTTGAGACTTTATAAAGCACTGGTGAGGCCTCACTTGGAGTACTGTAAACAGTTTTAGGTCCCTTATCTTAGAAAGGATGTGCTGACATTGAAGAGTGTTCAAAGGAGGTTCATGAAAATGATTTCAGGTTTGAAAGGCTTGTCACTAC
This sequence comes from Hypanus sabinus, assembly GCF_030144855.1. Taxonomy (NCBI): domain Eukaryota; kingdom Metazoa; phylum Chordata; class Chondrichthyes; order Myliobatiformes; family Dasyatidae; genus Hypanus; species Hypanus sabinus. The sequence goes on from NC_082729.1 coordinate 38,038,512, forward strand.
ACTGGAGGAGCATTTGATAGCTCTGGGCTGGTATTAACTGGAATTCAGAAGAATGAGGGGGCGTGGGAAAAAAATCACTGAAAAACCTCAATAGAGTGGATGTGGAGATTATGTTTCCTATGACCAGAGGACACAGAGGGGCATCCATTTAGAACAGAGATGAGGAGGAACTTCTCATTCATCATCACAAGTGCCTGTGGATGCCAAATCATTGTATATACTTAAGGGTAATGGATTGGTCAGGGAGAAGAAGAGGTTAGAGGGACAGAGGGGGAAGGTGGAAGGTGGATGTTTACCTGGAGTTTCTGTGGTACTGACAGTTGTGCTGTCTCTTGCCACCTCCCCGGCCTCAGGCTTCTGCTCGTCAGTCTGCAACGAACAGCAGGAACCTCTGTTAGCACACAGTGCGGCCATCCCACCTTGCCACCCCGCCCCCTGGCATCCCCTCATTGCACCCCCGCTTCCCTTCACCCTCCCCACCGTTCGTCTCTCCACTCCCATCTTCTGCTGGTTCAACGTCCCTCACTGCCCATACCCTTCTCTCCCCACCCACTGTCCCCCACTGCCCATTCCTCCCCACAACATAGCTTCATTTGTCCCCTCCCCACTGTCATCTTCCTCAGGCATTCCCTACCCCTCAATGCCCCGGTATACTACACACCTTCCACATCATCTACTCCTTCTCCGCACATCTTCCACCGATATCCTTTGCCCACTTCTGCCCCCCACTCACCCCTGCCCCACCAGTGTATCCCACCCCCTTCTGCCCCTGCCTCAACTCACCCACTACCAACACCCCTTTCTCTCCTCCCCACCCATCTTGCCCTAATACCATTGTCCCTCATGATTCACCCGCTCTCCCCTTCCTGCACCGCCTACGTTCCTCGCTCCGCACTCTCCCTGACCCCTATGCCGATTCCCCTATATGCCGTGCCATTGTCTCTCCCCTTCCTGCACCGCCTACGTTCCTCGCTCCGCACTCTCCCTGACCCCTATGCCGATTCCCCTATATGCCGTGCCATTGTCTCTCCCCTTCCTGCACCGCCTACGTTCCTCGCTCCGCACTCTCCCTGACCCCTATGCCGATTCCCCTATATGCCGTGCCATTGTCTCTCCCCTTCCTGCACCGCCTACGTTCCTCGCTCCGCACTCTCCCTGACCCCTATGCCGATTCCCCTATATGCCGTGCCATTGTCTCTCCCCTTCCTGCACCGCCTACGTTCCTCGCTCCGCACTCTCCCTGACCCCTATGCCGATTCCCCTATATGCCGTGCCATTGTCTATGAGCCCGGTGTGCTGTTCACCATCCCTCTTATTTTATTTAATCGAGATACAGCATGGAATAGACCCTTCCATCCCTTCGAGCTGTGCTCTCCAGCAACCCTCTGACAACCCGATTCAACCACAACCTAATTACTGGACCATTTCCAACGACCAATTAACCTACCCAGTACGCCCTTGGACTATGGGAACGAGGAAGAAACTCCCACGTTCCGCAGTCACAGTCCTTACAGAGGACGCTGGGATTGAACTCTGAATTCAGAGGACCTCAGCCCCCACTGGCCCCCTTGCGTTCTCCAGTACATGCCTGCTGTTTGATCCTTATGAAATTCGACTCTCCCTCCCTCCCACCTCCTTGCCTACCTGCCGGATGAGTGCTACAGTTCGTACCTGCTGCCCTCAACCCCTATGAAATTCTACTCTCTCTCCCCGCCCCTCACCCCTCTCCCTGTTGCCTACCTGTCGGGTCTGTGCCCCGGTGCGTACCCGCTGCCCCTGCAGCCTCTCCAGGGCGGCGCCCACCTCGCGGGAGGCGAGCGCCCGCCGAGCCCGGTCCTGCCACCGGATGGCCCTCTCGGTCAGGCACTGGAGGGCCTCCCCCTCGGGCAGGCGCACCGGCAACCTCTGCAAGGCCACCAGCAGCGAGAGGATGAGCTGGAGGCGGGGCCGCCGCGAGCGCTGGCACAGCGGGCACAGGAACCGGGCCTGGCCGTCCCGCCAGCTGGGCGACGAGCGCCCCGGGGAGACGCAGGTCCCGTGGTAGCGGCCGCCACACAGCTCGCACTGCAGCGCCACCTCACCAGCCCCCTCCCCGCACATGCAGGCTGAGGCCCCCTGTCCCGCCGCATTCCTCCGCCGCAGCGCACGGATGCCCTCCTTTTCCTTCTGCTCTGCCTCCCGGAACGCTAGGATCTGGGGAAAGGAGGAGAGAAAAACACAGGGAGGAAGGGACATAATTCAATAACTGTAACAACACAGCAATACTCAATACAGGATTCCCCCGCTGTTCGAAGGTAGAGCGTTCCTATGAAACTGTTTGTAAACCGAAATGTCATAAAGTGAAGAAGCAATTACCATTAATTTATATAGAAAAAATTTTTGAGCGTTCCCAGACCCAAAAAACAACCAACTAAATCAAACCAAATAACGCATAAAACCTAAAATGACACTAACATATAGTAAAAGCAGGAATGATATGATAAATTTACACCCTATATAAAGTAGAAATATCGTATGTACGGTGTAGTTTCACTTTATCAAAATCGGGAAAGCAGCGAGCCAAAATCGATTTGGAGGGGAAAAAAAAAATCGGCATGTACACGCATACGTACGCACATGCATACACACATACATACATACGCAAACAACTGCCCCCACAAGGCTAAACGGTCATTGTAGTCTTTCTCGGGGTAAACACACATATAAAGTCTTTTTCTTGTAAGAGCGAAAATACTCTTTGGTCAGCGAAAACAGGTACTAATATAGGTCTTTCATAACAGCGAGCTGTCATAAAGCGAACATTCAAAAAATGGGGGACACCTGTACCAAGGCTTAACAACCCTTTTTTATGCCATGGACCCCCACCGTTAACTGAGGTTGGGAACCCCTGCACCATACAAATAACGAGTCGCAGTGTCAAATTAAACCCGTCCAAACTTCTCAAACACTGAAATTGAGCTGGCATCTACCACTTCTGCCGGCAGCTCGTTCCACACTCACACTTATCACCTTCGGAGTGAAGAGGTATCCCCTCATGTTCACCTTTCACCTATGACCTCTGACTGTAGTCCCACCCAAACTCACTGGAAAAAGCCTGCTGGTATTTACCCTGTCTCTACCCCTCATAATTACCTTCCTCAGGGAGATGAATAAATTCAGCTTGTTTCCTTTGACCTCACTAACTTTTAAACAACGAACCACAGAAAATATCCTGTCCAGCTTGGTACGGCAACTGTTCCGCATGAGACCGCAAGAAACTGCATAGTCTTGGACATAGCTCAGTACATCAAGGAATCCAGTCTCCTCTCCATGGACTCATCGCTGCCTTGGTAAAGCAGGCCAGTATAATCAAAGACTCACCCACGTCGGACATTGTCTCTTGCCCCCTCTCATCAGGCCGGAAAGCCTGTACCACCTACAGCTCTACCCTGCTGTTAAAAGACTACTGAATGATCCCCTTGTAAAATGGACTCTCCACCACACAGTCTACCTTGTCATGGCTTTGCACCTGTTTGTCTGCCTGCACTGCATTCTGCATGCTGTCATTATATTCCCATTGCAATTACGTGAAGGCATGCAAATCTGTGTTTTTCACTCTCCCTCAGTAGATGTGACAATAATGAACCAATTTTTACCAGTTCGTTAATGAATATAGAACACTACATCACAGTACAGACCCTTTGGCCCACAATGCTATGCCGACCCTTTATCCTACTCTCACCCTCCCCTCCTACACAGCCTACATTCTTCTATCATCCGTGTCTCTCATCATCACCATCATTAAGTGCCATGATGTAGGATGTGGGCAATTGTGGTTGTTCTTGGCAAATTTTTCTACAGAAGTGGTTTGCCATTGCCTTCTTGTGGCTCAGTATCTTTACAGGACAGGTGACCCCAGCCATTATCAACACTCTTCAGAGATTGTCTGCCTGGCGTTAGTGGTCGCATAACCAGGACTTGTGATATGCACCATGGCCTCATGTGATCCTGATCAATGGGCTAAGCAGGTGTTACACCTTGCCCAAGGGTGACTTGCAGGCTAGTGAAGGGAAGGAACACCTCACATGTCCTTTGGTAGAGACGCATCTCCACCCCTGCTACCCATTTATGTCTCAAGAGCTTCTTAAATGTCCCTAATGTATTTGCCTCTACTGCCACCCTTGGCAGTATGTTCCACACACTCACCACTCTGTGTATTAAGCGTACCTCTGATATCCCCCCCCATACTTCCCTCCAATCACCTTAAAATTAAGCCCCCTCGTATAAGCCATTTGACCTGCGCCTCTTAACATCTTCCACACCTCTATCAAGTCACCTCTCATCCTCCTCTCCAAGGAGAAAAGTCCAAGCTCAGCCAACCTATCCTCATCAAACATGCTCTCTAATCCAGGCAGTGTCTTGGTAAATCGTTAAAGAACTCTAGGATCAATCTAATCCGTCCCATTTTTCCGTCAAGATAGCACAGGCCCTTTAGCCCTTGATGTTGTGCTGCTGACCCCCTAACCTACTCTAAAATCAAACTAACCCTTCCCTCCACACATAGCCCTCCGTTTTTCTATTATGCATGCATTTAAGAGTCTCTTAAATGTCCTTATTGTTAGCGCGTGGCCAAGTGGTTAAGGCATTTGTCTAGTGATCTGAAGGTCACTGGTTCGAGCCTTGGCTGAGGCTGTGTGTATGTCCTTGAGCAAGGCACTTAACCACACATTGCTCTGCGACGACACCGGTGCCAAGCTGTATGGGTCCTATACCCTTCCCTTGGACAACATCGGTGGCGTGGAGAGGGGAGACTTGCAGCTTGGGCAACTACCGGTCTTCCATAAAAAAAAACTTTGCCGAAGGTTGCGTCCTGGAAACTTTCCAAGGTGCAAATCCATGGTTTATCGAGACTAATGGAGGCCTACACAAATGCCCCTAACGTATCTGCCTCTACTACCCATCCTTGGCGGGGCATTCAACGCACCCAAAACTTTTTGTTTAACAATCTTAAATCTGACATCCCCCCAAAATCTTTTCCAATCAGCTTAAAACGGTGTCGGGAAACTCACAATGGATCCGGGATCCCGTATGTCCTGCGCGGATAATCCCAGGCCGTCGGTGTCCGCTTTATCTAGTAGATTCTCCTTGGCTTTCTTCCACTTGGATCTCCTGACATTGTCCGACCCAACATCAGCACAAGGGCACAGAACCTGTTGACAAGGGTGCCAGTTAGTTATCATTGAGGTTACGTCACCTCAGAAACCCAGCAGCGAATGAGGCTTCAGTAGCGTCATGGGCCCTGATAAACACTCCACTTAGGACAAGATCATATAGCCAGGCAAAGGAGTGGAGCGGGAAAAAGGTGAGATGAAGGATGCTGGAACTGGGTGTGGAGAAATATCAGAGAATGAGAGGGGTCATTTTGTAAGTAAGATGCAGTTTCTGATCCCTTTGAGTTCGATGGGCAGGGTTGAACAGTTTGGGGTTGGAAGGGCTGTGATTCACTGTGTAACAGAGTGAAACTCCCTCCACACCGTCCCATCACACACTCCTGGGGTCAGACACAGAGTGAAACTCCCTCCACACCGTCCCATCACACACTCCCGGGGTCAGACACAGAGTGAAACTCCCTCCACACCGTCCCATCACACATTCCCAGGGTCAGACACAGAGTGAAACTCCCTCCACACTGTCCCATCACACACACCCGGGGTCAGACACAATGTGAAACTCCCTCCACACTGTCCCATCACACATTCCCGGGGTCAGACACAATGTGAAACTCCCACCGAACGTCCCATCACACACTCCCAGGGTCAGACACAGAGTGAAACTCCCTCCACACTGTTCCATCGCACACTCCCGGCGTCAGACACAGAGTGAAGTTCCCTCTAACCGTCCCATCACCAATTCCCTCTGCATCATCCCGAGATTTAAGACAAAGAAACATGACGTACAAGCCTAGATCGGTGGTGGGAAAAACCAGTGGATTCTGAATGGTTTGCCTGCCTCTCAGCGATAGGATGGGAATGTCTGAGCCAGTAAATAGATTCATTGGGGCAGTGGGATTGGGAAATGGGAGGGGGCCAAGCAGAACTAGGGAGACACAGTAGGTGTGGGAGATTCAGGGGCACGTGGCACTTGCCTCCAGGAGCGTGTAGCAGGAATTCCTCTTGAGAAAGGTCCTGGTGGCCTTCTCTCTCCAGGAGTGGGCAGCTGCTACCTGGCTCTCCAGCTGAGGTAGTTCTTCCATGCGAACAGGCAGGTCGCGCCCTACCGCCACCAGCCCCTCCAGGTCGTCCAGGCATGGGTAGTGGTCTCCATTCTGAAAGCAAATGGATGCTCGTTAGAAGGATGACGGCAAGAAGGGAGCTCTGTGATGTGGTCGGGGAGGTGTTGCAGTAGTGGTAACGAGGAGGGAGCGCCGCACTGTGGGAAGGGCTGCAAGGAGGGAGAAGTGAAATACTTAAGAGGAACAGAAGGGGGGAGCTTCTTTACTCAGAGGGTGATGGTGTGGAACGAGCTGCCAGCATAAATGGTGGATGCATGTTAGATTTCAACATTTAAGAGAAGCTGGACAGGAAGGGACGTGGAGGGCTACGATCCAGGTGTGCGCAGATGGTGCGAAGAGAAGCAGGCTGAAGGGCCTGTTTCAGATCTGTACTCCTAGTTACAATTTAAATCTGCAATTAAATGTCAACCAGTTATTCTATGTATGAAACTACTGCATTATTCTGAAATAGTAGTGGGGCAGTGTGGAAGCTCACGAGTTAGCAAGTTCAGGCTTGAAGCGTTCTGTATGGTAGGAGAGTACGGCCACTGAACGGCCATTTCAGTAGCTACCCAACACTGGGGCATACGGTCTAGCTGCTGAATCCACGACTCACAGGGTGTGTGAATCCCTTAAAGGGACCTACCCACACACGGGTCTGTGAGACAAGGGTGTGTCAGTAATGGGGTACCCCTCCCCACAGATGACCCCAAGATATCCATAAGGGGCACATATAAGGGGATGGTTACAGTCAGAGAGGGCATAGGTTTAATGAGAGGGTAAAAAAGGGCAATTTTTTCCACAGGGTGACGGGTATTGGCAACAGGATGCCAGAGGAAGTGGTAGAGATGGATACAATTACAACACTTGAGAAGGACTGAGGTAATTCCACCATGTGGACAGTCCCAAGCCTGGCTGTGGAAGGAGAAGGTGGGGTGGCACCCCATCCTGTGAACACCCAGAGCTACAGAAACGCCAAAAGGGACCTCACCCCTGGGAGAGGAAGGACCTTTGCTGAGAAGGTATGTGAAGTTGTATGCTGAAAGCAGAAGCCCCAGGGACAATCAACCTCGTATCGGCCCAGGACAGAGGTCTTTGACGAGCTGCCGTTGGCAGTCTATGGCTCAGCAGGAGTGATGGGCTGAAGAAGAACGAGACTGAGGTAGGTACGTGGTTGGAGAGGTTTACAGGGCCTGTTTCTGTGCTGTGGGACTCTGTGACTCGGAGAGAGCTGCTTCGCCTGTGTCCATGTGTTCACTGTTATCCCGTTGGTTCCGGGTTGAATGAAAAGCAATTGGGGAACAAAGTGGGAAACATGTCCCCCAGAGGAAGGAGTGAAAAAGGAGCTCACAGCTCTGGAGAGCTGGGGGGGGGAGGGGGGGGGAATGGGAGAGACGGAGGGAGAGGGAGAGACGGAGGGAGAGGGAGAGACAGAGGGAGGGAGAGAGAGAGGGAGAGTGTGTGCGTGTGCGTGAGCATGAGCGTGTGAGAGAGAGTGTGTGAGAGTGAGAGAAAGCGTGAGAGTGAGAGAGTGTGTGTATTGCATGTATATCTGGGTGTGTTGTGAGTGAGTGAGTCTATACACATTCTCCCTGTGAACACATGGGTTTTCCTTGGACAACCCGATCCCCAGTGATTGTCAGTGTTGCTGGTAAGGGGTAGAATTGATGGTTGATGGCAGTGGGGGTGGGACCAAAAGGGACTCAGGGTACAACCCGCTGCTAGACAGACCTAGTGGCAGAGGGTGGGGAGAGAGCCAGAGTGGACCACCCTACACTCCCAGCAGACTTGCCTGAATCTCCTCGACGTCCGCGATCCAGGCCTTGGCTTTGGACAGCGCCTCCTTCAGGGCCAGTACTTTGGGCAGTTCCACTGGAATATGCTCTGCCTCCTTTATTATGGCTTCAAGCGTGGCCGCCGGGTGCTTCTGCCTAGTGGGGGAATCCGTTACACATGACAACAACTCAATCTGGTGTCCGGCCCCATGCCCCGCATCTTGCTGAGAAGTTAGAAGGCCCAGTGGAACGTGCAAACTTGACAGGGGCAGCTGGGGTAATGATTGGACACGTTCGCCCCGATGGAGTGGGCGGGGGGGTTCCAAACCAGAATGAGGGGGCTGATTGAGACAGCACTTCAGGTTAGGACAAAAAAGGGGTAAGCCTTGGATATCTCCAGTGCAGGAAGGGGAGAGGGGAGGGAGCCTTTGTGGCTAGGGAGTGTGGACCAGAGGGGAGTCGAGGTGCACAGGAAGATGCTACTAAACTCTTGGGAGTGTTCCAGATTACGGGCATGTGCCATTGCCCCACTGACCTACTAACCCACATCTCGGGAAGTGGTTCACAGTTCCGAATATGGCCCGACAGGATCTTTCCCACTCCAGCTACTGATCTGTGGCGTAGACTATCTGGTTGGGGCGAGAATCACACCCCCACCCTCCGTCCTCTCTCCGCCTGAGTCAGCTTTAACGACGAGGTGGGAAGGCCCCTCTGTGAGTGAGTCTCGGACCGTCAGCCTCCTCAGCCCTGGGTTGGCACCCAACACTTTCACCGTCTCCCAGCAGGGGGCAGCCCAGAGTCCTCATCCCCAGGTAGGAACTGTGCACCGGTGAATCAGTGTGTGCGAGCACGCCTCTGTGTGTTTGTGTGCATATGCGTACGTGCGTTTTTGTGCACGGGGTGTGTCTGTGCAAGTATCTCTACGTGTGTGGCAAAGTGTATCTGCACATGTGAAAATACATATGTGCCTGAGCATGTCTGTGTGAGTGTGTGTATGCCAGTATGTGTCTCTGTGTACACACGACCCACAGCAGGACCTATCTCTCTACCCACAGGGAAACCTGTCCTCTCTTCCCTTCCCTGTGTCCCCTCTCCTGTCCAGCGTACCTGGCCTCCAGGCATATCACAGCCTTCTCCTCCCACCGCTCCGAGATGGTCACCAGCTCCTGCAGCTCCACCATGGCCTTCTCCACAGCCGGCTGCGGCTTCAGCCGTGAGCCCGACTCGATGAGCGGCCTCAGCTGGTCCAGCGTCACCTGCCCGCGGCCTGCCAGCGTCTGCCGCACCTCGCCCAGCCACTCAGCCTGCTGCGTCTCCTGCCTCAGTCGGGTCAGCTCGGGCAGCTCCAGTGGCAGCCACCTTCCCCGCTCCATCAGGTCCCGGAGCCCTCGCGAGCCCGTTGGCAGCTCCCTCAGGGCCGTCTTCACCTCTGCCTGCAAGGCCTCGGCCTCCTCGAGTAACCCCTGGTTCACAAAGCAAGAGGCCAATTCCAAAGTCAATGAGACCTACTCCAAATCAATCCAACTCTTCCTTCTAACAGATCACTTAGTGGCTACTTTACTGGGTAAAACTGCTCATTAATGCAAGTATCTAATCAGCCAATCACGTGACAGCAATTCAATGCATAAAAGCATGCAGACATGGTCAAGAGTTGTTGTTCAGATCAAACATCAGAATGGAGAAGAAATGTGATCTAGGTGACTTTGACCATGGAATAATTGTTGGTGCCAGACGGGGTAGTTTAAATATTTCAGAAACTGCTAATCTCTTGGGATTTTTCACACAGTCTCTAGAGTTTGCAGAGAATGGTGCGAAACAAAAAAAAATCCAGTGAGCGGCCTTGTTAATGAGAGGTCACAGGAGAATGACCAGACTGGTTCAAGCTGACAGAAAGGCGACAGTAACTCAAATAACCATAATACAACAGTGTACAACGTGGCAAATTGGATCAGCAAATTTGCTGATGATACAAAGATTGGAGGTGTAGTGGACAGTAAGGAAGGTTTTCAAAGCTTGCAGAGGGATTTGGACCAGCTGGAAAAATGGATTGAAAAATGGCAGATGGCCTTTAATATAGACAAGTGTGAGATATTGCACTTTGGAAGGAAAAACCAAGGTAGAACATACAAGGTAAATGGTAGGGCACTGAGGAGTTCAGTAGAACAGAGGGACTTGGGAATACAGATACAAAATTCCCTAAAAGTGGCGTCACAGATAGATAGGGTAAGTAAAGAGAGCTTTTGGTACATTGGCCTTTAAAAATCAAAGTATTGAGTATAAGAGTTGGAACATTATGGTGAGGTTGTATAAGACATTGGTGAGGCCGAATTTGGAGTACTGTGTGCAGTTTTGGTCACCGAATTACAGGAAGGATATTAGTAAGGTCGAAAGAGTGCAGAGAAGGTTTACAAGGATGTTGCCGGGACTGAGAAACTGAGTTACAGAGAAAGGTTGAATAGGTTAAGACTTTATTCCCTGAAGTGTAGAAGAATGAGGGGAGACTTGATTATGATGGGTATAGATAGAGTGAATGTAAGCAGGCTTTTTCCACTGAGGCTAGGGGAGAAAAAAAAAGAGGACATGGGTTAAGGGTGAAGGGGGAAAAGTTTAAAGGGCACATTGGGGGGGGGGCTTCTTCACACAGAGTGGTGGGAGTGTGGAATGAGCTGCCAGATGAAGTGGTAAATGTAGGCTCACTTTTAACATTTAAGAAAAACTTGGACAGGTACATGGATGAGAGGTGTATGGAGGGATATGGGCCAAGTGCAGGTCAGTATGACTAGGTAGAAGAACAGTTCAGCACAGCCAAGGGCCAAAAGGCCTGTTTCTGTGCTGTAATGTTCTATGGTTCTATGTCGAACCTTGAAGCAGGCGACCACGGACATATACTCAGTAGCCTAGATCGAGTGAATGTGGAGAGGATGTTTCCCGTAGTGGGACAGTCTGGGAACAGAGGGCACTGCCTTAGAATAGAGGGTCATCCCTTTAGATGAGGAAGAATTTCTTTAGCCAGACGATGGTGAATCTGTGGAAGTCACGACCACAGACATTTGTTAGGTATATATTTAAAGCAGAGGCCGACACAAGTTCTTGAAGTGTAAAGGGATGAAGTCAGGAGAATGGGGTTGAGAGAGATAATAAATCAGTCATGATGGAATGGCGCGGCGGAGCAGTCTCAATAGCTAAACAGCCTGATCCTGCTCCTAAGTCCTATGGTTGAGTCTGCATAACCAGGCAAGATTTGTCAACAATTGACCATCTCTAGGTGAGGTAGTGAGAGGAAGGAGTGTTGGGAGAGAGTAGGATCTATGTTCCCAGTGAAGGTGGGGATGAGGTGGGAAGAACATTTTGCTTGGTGGGTGGGTAGAGTTTTTTCCAGAGTTTGAGCTTGCCTCTTTGTGTGAGAGACGGGTGGGGGTGTGATGGCTCACAGAGTGGGTGGTGGAGGTGGAGAGGAGGGGAGGGTTTACCTGTACATCGCGGATTTCACTGACGGCGCACGGCAGGCTGTGCAGATGCTCGATGAATGTCCGCAACCCCTCCACAGTCATCCGGGCCGGGGACTGGGCACCGTCCGTCTGGGACCTGGGGCAAGGAAGGCATCGTCAGTGGGCACAAGGCAGAGATGGCACGGGACAGTGCCGACTTTCTCTCTCTCTCTCTCTATTCATCTGTCTCTCTTTCTCCCCATCTGTGTATCTCTCTCCAGCTTTTCCATTACTCACTCTCTCCTCCCAGCTGTACTTCTCTCTCCTCCTGTCTCTCCCTCCTCTCACTTACTCTCCCTCTCTGTTTCTCTCTCACCCCCTTGCTCAGTCCTTGGCATGTGGAAAGATTTGCAGAACAGATGGGGTGGTTTCTGGGAGAGCACCTTGGGCTGCCCCTGTAGAGATGAAGCAGTGGAAAGATTGCAAAGAAAGGTGCTAAGAAGAGAGGAGGGTCAGGGAAAGAGGAGAGACATGGGAGTGAAGGGGCTGGTGGGGGGGGGGGGGGAACAAAGGAAGGGGAGGACAGATGAAAGTTTCAGGGAAGGGGGGCAGGGCAGAATAGGAGGGCGGGGCCGGCGATAAGGTGACATGGGGAAAAGGCGGGGAAGGTGGCGCCAGGTCATGAGTTGATCTCCCCTCCCATCCTACCTGACGCCCTTCTTGCTGGGAACCAGCTGCAGGATCTCGGCGATGCACTTCTCTGTCTCCTCCACGCTGCTCTTCAGCTGCTGCAGCAGGCTGCTGTCAGGGTATTTCCGCTCCTTCGCCTCCGACACCAGTGCCCTCAGCTCCTCCAGTGCTGCCGGGGGGTGGGGGGGGGGGGGGGGGGGAGAGAGCACAGGGGAAGAGGGAGGGAGGGAGAGAGAGGAAATAATGAAAGAAAATGTCAGTTATTTGTAACCCACCCTCACACAGAAACAGGGATGGGTGTAAGGGTTGGGGGGGGGGGTCACAGAGATGGGAAGGGGTGTAGGGGACTGAGGGGTTGTAGAGTCCGGGAGGGAGGTTTTAGGGGGCACAGAGACAGGGAGTGGTGTAGGGACCAGAGGAAGTCACAAAGACAGGGAGGAGGGTGAGAACAGTATTCATCAGCTCTGCCCCCTCTCCCCACCCAGACGGAGAGGAACTGCCCTTACTTCTCCTCTGCTTGGTGTCCGGCTCCAGCGCTGCTCTCACTTTGGCCCCCCACGTGTCGAAGGACTCTGCCCGGATCTTCAGCTTGTGTAACATGGCTGGCAACTCGTCCAGGGTGTACCGGTACCTGCCAATGGGAGGCAGGGCGTCAGAGATCCTCACTGGTGACTTGGCCCCTCAATGCCAGGCCAGCTACCCACCCCAGCAATCCCACTTGCTGGCACCTTGCCCTCAGCCTTGGCAGCACCTCAGTACATGTGACAATGAAAATGTGGAAGCTTTAGAGAGGGGGCAGAGATTTACCAGGATGCTGCCTGGATTAGAGGGCATGTCTTATGAGGAGAGGTTGAGTGAGATAGGGATTTTCTCTTTAGAGCAGCAGATAATAAGAGACAACTTGATTGAGGTGTATAAGATGATACCAGGTGGAGACAGAGTGGGTAACCAGAGACCTTTTCCCAGGGAGAAAATGGCTAACATGAGGAGAGTGAAATTTTAAGGTGACTGGAGGATGTATATACAGACTGTGGTGGGTGTGTGTGGAATACCCTGCCAGAGGTGGAGGTAGAGGCAGATACATTACGGAGTATTAAAAAATGCAAAGTAAATTTATTAGCAAAACACATATATATCTGCGTGTCGGGGAGGAGATCTGTCTCTACCAAAGGAGGTGTAAGGTGCTCCCTCCCTCCTCTAGCCTGCAGGTCACCCTCGGGCAGGGTGTGGCACCTGCTTAGTCAACCCCTCCCACCCCAATCAGAGTCACGGGAGGCCATGGGAGCGGGTGGTGGATGGTCGTATGAGCAGCCAGTGCAGATCACAAGTCCTGGTTGTGCGACCACTGACACCAGGCAGACAATCTCTGAAGAGTATTGATTATGACTTGGGTCACCCGTCTTGTAAAGACACTGCCCGGAAGAAGACAATGGCAAACCACTTCTGTAGAAAAATTCGCCAAGAACAATTACGGTCAATGGAAAGACTTTGAGCACTCGCGTCATATTTCACGGCACACAATGAATGAACGCCGAGATTTATTTGCAGCAGAACAAAAAAATACAATGGAATCAATGAAAAACTACACACAAGCCACCCATGTGCAAAAGAAGACAAATTGTGCAAATCCTGTAAAACAAATAATAATAAAAATAAATATGGAGCACATGAGTTGCAGAGGCCTTGAAAGTGAGTCCATAGGTTGTGGAATCAGTTCAAAGTTGAGATGATAGAAAAGTGGCGGGCTATGTAGGTGGGAAGGGTTAGTTTGCTCTTAGATTGGCACAACATGATGGGCCAAATGGCCAGCACTGTGCTGTAGTGTTCTATGTTAATTCCAATAACAATTTGTACTCTAATTCAAAACCCCATTGTATGCCCAACTCCAGCACTTCCATTCCATGCACCCAGCACCCTATCCTCGAGGCCCCCTTTAAATCTTACACCTCTCACTAGCTTTTGTGTTGCCAAAAGACAAGATTGGAAGATTATTGCCATTTGCACAAGTCAATGAAAAGCTCACTCACAGGCACACAGCACTCTGCGCCCCTCGCAGGGTTATGCAGGGTGGCAATGAGAAGCTCACTCCCAGGCACACAGCACTCTGCGCCCCTCGCAGGGTTATGCAGGGTGGCAATGAGAAGCTCACTCCCAGGCACACAGCACTCTGCGCCCCTCGCAGGGTTATGCAGGGTGGCAATGAGAAGCTCACTCCCAGGCACACAGCACTCTGCGCCCTTCACAGGGTTATGCAGGGTGGCAATGAGAAGCTCACTCACAGGCACACAGCACTCTGCGCCCCTCGCAGGGTTATGCAGGGTGGCAATGAGAAGCTCACTCCCAGGCACACAGCACTCTGCGCCCCTCGCAGGGTTATGCAGGGTGGCAATGAGAAGCTCACTCCCAGGCACACAGCACTCTGCGCCCCTCGCAGGGTTATGCAGGGTGGCAATGAGAAGCTCACTCCCAGGCACACAGCACTCTGCGCCCCTCGCAGGGTTATGCAGGGTGGCAATGAGAAGCTCACTCCCAGGCACACAGCACTCTGCGCCCTTCACAGGGTTATGCAGGGTGGCAATGAGAAGCTCACTCACAGGCACACAGCACTCTGCGCCCCTCGCAGGGTTATGCAGGGTGGCAATGAGAAGCTCACTCCCAGGCACACAGCACTCTGCACCCCTCGCAGGGTTATGCAGGGTGGCAATGAAAAGCTCACTCCCAGGCACACAGCACTCTGCGCCCCTCGCAGGGTTATGCAGGGTGGCAATGAGAAGCTCACTCACAGGCACACAGCACTCTGCGCCCCTCGCAGGGTTATGCAGGGTGGCAATGAGAAGCTCACTCACAGGCACACAGCACTCTGCGCCCCTCGCAGGGTTATGCAGGGTGGCAATGAAAAGCTCACTCCCAGGCACACAGCACTCTGCGCCCCTCGCAGGGTTATGCAGGGTGGCAATGAGAAGCTCACTCACAGGCACACAGCACTCTGCGCCCCTCGCAGGGTTATGCAGGGTGGCAATGAGAAGCTCACTCACAGGCACACAGCACTCTGCGCCCCTCGCAGGGTTATGCAGGGTGGCAATGAAAAGCTCACTCACAGGCACACAGCACTCTGTGCCCCTCGCAGGGTTATGCAGGGTGGCAATGAGAAGCTCACTCACAGGCTCACAGCACTCTGCGCCCCTCGCAGGGTTACACACTGGCTTGTTATCGCAAATATCTAATCCACCAATCACGTGGCAGCAACTCAATGCATGCAGACATGGTCAAGAGGTGCAGCTGTTGTTCGGATCAAACATCAGAATGGGGGAAGAAATATGACCTAAGTGACTTTGACCATGGAATGATTGTTGGTACCAAACAGGGTGGTTTTAGTAGTTTAGAATATGTTGATGTCCTGGGAGTTTCACAAACAATAGTCTCTACAGCAGGGGTTCCCAACCTGGGGTCCAAAGGCCCCTTGCTAAATGGTATTGGTCCTTGGCATAAAAAAGGTTGGGAAATCCTGCTCTAGAGCTTACAGAGAATGGTGCAAAAAACAAAAAAAAATCCAGTGGGCAGCAGTTTTGTGGGTGAAAGTGCCTTGTTAATGAGGTCAGAGGCGATTGGCGAGACTGGTTCAAACTGACAGGAAAGCGACAGTAACTTGAATAACTACGCTTCAGAGCACCTCTGAACACACATGTCAAACTTTGTAATGGATGGGCTACAGAAGCAGAAGACCCGTATCTAATAAAGTAGCCACTGAGTGTATACCACGCGAAGGTACGTCAACAGTCTCAGTTCTGTGGGAGTTGTCATTTGTCATGGGGATCAGATGTGAGAAGGGAGGGAGAGGTGGAAGAAGGTGCTGATAACTGGGTTTAGTGGGTGGGTGTGTGGGTATAATGTTGAGGAGTATAGACAGGGAGGAAGAATGTATTTTTTTTTGTGCGTATGGTAGTTGCTCATCATATCCAACCGTGACAGGTGACCTGTGAAAGAGAGCTCTTAAAGTGGAAAAGCTGCTGCTCTGAGTCATTTCCACTCTCTCGGCCTCAGAAGTCCGGGGCTCCTGTGCCCTGTCAGGCCCTTCGCTCTCCATGGAGCATTGCAGAACCACCTTCCTGGCTGTTGGATCTCACTGTAGATCTCATCTGCCAGGCTGCCAGAGCTGACTTTATAGCTTTCAACACAGTAACAGTGACCCTTTACCTTTCCCTGTACCTGCGTCCATCTTCCCAGCGATACTGACCCCATTTACAAGCACGTAGTGTTTGAAGTATTTGCCAGGATGCTTTCTACATGTCAGTCTTTGCCTCCAGATTCCAGAGGGTCTGAAGGAGACACATACCACTCAGATCCCCTTGAAACCTCTCATTCCTCAGGGGGGACGAGTGAAAACCCGGATGGACAGAATCAGGGACTGGATTCCTGACTCTGCTGGCTTTATGGTTTCTTTATGAGAATGGGGTGAAAACCTAAATGTCGTTCTCTCAAAGGGCAACAACAGACACTCAGACAGACAGACATTTAGTCAGCATTCCCCACCAAGGCTGGGGAACATGGCCTCTCAGGGAGCTCTTGGGAAGAAAAAAGCTAAAGTTAGGTGGAGGGGGAAATGGTGGGGGGAGGCAGTGGGGATGAGGTGGAGAGAGTATGAGGGAGGGCAGAGGAGGAAGAGCAGGGTAAGGAGTTCCCTACCTCAGGTAATGCCGGTTGGGTGGGCAGCCACACAGATCATCGATGTGGTAGAGACAAACCAGCCTCTCCAGGCAGTTGTAACAGGCCAGGGCCGACAGGAAGCAGGTGGTCTTACACTTGTCACACTGCCTCTCGTCGTCAGGCAGTAACTCAAACGCCTCCCTCTCTGCCTCCGTGATACCCTGCGGTGGGGGTGGGGGGAGAAGAAGTCCGTCAGCCCAGTCATACACCCCCCCGTCTGCAACTCCTTTCCATCCACTCCCCTCTCCCTTCCTTACTCACCTGCACCCAACATACCTCTTCTCCCCTCCCTTCACCCTCCTCTCCTGTACAATTGCCCCCTTACCTCCCTCTCCATACCCCTTGCCCTCCCTACTTCACCTGACTAAACCCCTCACGCATCCACACCATCTCACCCTCTTGATTCTCTCCCTTCTGCCCTGCCCATCTTCCCCCATTCCCCCTCTTCCTTCTCCCTAGTCCTCTTACCCCTCCCTCTCTGCTCACCTTCTCGAGCAGGGCCTTCCTGAGTTTCCGTTCCTCCTGAACCATGATGAACATCTCCTTGTGGACAGCCGCAGCCAGCCCCAGGTCCAGCTTCTCGGAGCAGGCCGCCATCTTGCAGATCAGCTCCTCGTGGGAAAACACGCAGTACCTTCGGAGCCAGCGGTAGTGCTCGATGCAGCGGCGCCCAGCTGGCAGCTGTGGGGAGAGAGCGCCAGGGCAGTCAGCGACCCCAAAGTCAAGGTCACTCACTCTGCCCCTCCCCCCGAGCCGATAAAACCCAGGCACACCGCACGCGATGAATCCGAGGGATTGGCGCTGAATTGCACAGGACTGATTGCGAGAATGTGGTGAATGATTAAGCCTTCCTACGTGTGGAGGTTTTTCTCTCTTTTGATGCGGGCGCAAGTTCCTTTCATCTCTCTGTATCATTACCAACACGACTCCATAAAAAAAGTTCAATCACACTACTCCTTCGTCTTTCTTGCTCTGTTTAGTATCTCTCATCAGTACCCAGGGCCTCAAGTCCTGGCAATATACTTGTAAATCTTGAAATCACAGTGGTCCGGCAGCATAGCAGTTCGCGCAAAGCTCTACAGCACAAGCTGTAAGGTTCAGGTTCGATTCAATTTGTACATTCTCCCCGTGACTGTGTGGGTTTCCCCTGAGTGCTACAGTTTCCCCCCACATTCCAAAGACACACCGGCTAAGATTAGTAAGCTCTGGGCATTGCACATTGGCGCCGGAGACGTGGCGACACTCGTGGGCAGCCCAGCACAATCCTCACTGATTTGATCTGACACAAACAGCGCACGTCACTGTTTGTTTTGAAATACATGAGACAAATAAAGCTAATCTGTAAAAATCTTACATCTCCTCTGCACTCTTTCCAAGTTAATGGCTACCACGCTGCTCTGATTTTAAGGTTTACAAGTATGTTGCCGGGACTTGAGGGACTGAGTTATGGTGAGAGTTACTAAGCAGGTTGGGTCCTTTCCTACAGCACAGCGGTCAAAACTGGCACAATATTCAAATGTGGCCTCACCAACGACTCACACAACTGCAACTTAACATCCAAACTCTCCATTCCCATTCCGACACGACTGTCCACAGCATCCTCTACTACCATGATGAGGCCACGCTCAGCTTGGAGAAGCAACTCCTCATTTTGTCTGGGTAGCTTCCAACCTGATGGCATGAACACAGATTTATCTAACTTATGGTAACTTCCACCCTTTTCTCTTCTTTTCCCATTCTAGTTCCCCTCTCAGTCCTTCTCCTCAGCTGTCTATTACCTCTTTCCCTTTCTCCCATGGTCCACTGTTGTCTCCTATCAGATTCATTCTTGTTTATCCCTTTATCTCTTCCACCTATCACCTCCCACAGCTTCTTGCTTCATCCCCTCTCCCCCACTCACGAGTCTCACCTCTCACCTGCCAGCTTGTACACCTCCCCCTCCCTCCCATCTTCTTATTCTGCCTTCTTCCCTTCCTTTCCCGTCCTGACAAAGGGTCTCGGCCCAAAACGTCCACTGTAGATGCTGCCTGATTTGCTGAATTCCTCCAGCACTTGTGTGTGTTACTCTGGATTGTGAGCACTTGCAGAAATTCTTGTGTATCCTCTTTGCTCTGACTGCTGAAGGCCGGCGAGCCAAAAATGTTCTTCACTGCCCCTATCTATCTGCAGGGAGCTATGTCTTGTACTCCTTGCTCTGCCCTAATCTGAGGCTTTATAAGGAATTCATCAGATTCACTTGGGGTACTGTGAGCAGTTTTTGGCCCCTTATGTGAAAACAGGATGTGCTGGCATTGGACAGCATTCAGGAGGTTCATGAGAATGATCTCAGGAGTGAAGGGGTGCATTAGGCGCGTTTGATGGCTCTGAACCAGTACTGGCTGAAGCTTAGAAGAATGAGGGGAGATCTCATTGAAACCTAGAGAATGCTGAAAGGCTTAGACCGAGTGAACATGCAGAGGATGTTTCATATGGTAGGGGGGAAGTCTAGGACGAGGCCACAGGCTCAGAGTAGATCAGAAGGACATCCCTTCAGAACAGAGATGAGAAGGAATTTCTTTAGCCAGAGGGTGAATTCATTGCAACAGACAAGTACAGAGGACAAGTCACTGGGTATATTTAAAACAGAGGTTGATAGGTGCTAGATTAGTAAGGGCAGCAAAGATTACAGGAAGGAGGCTGAAAATGGGGTTAAGACAGATAATAGTCCGTCATGATGGAATGACAGCACAGACACGATGGGCCGAACATCCCACTTCTGCTCCTCTGACTTGTGGTCCTTGACCACAGCAGTCAGGTAATACACGCGTTTCAGAGAACAGGACCAATGCTCAAGGGGTTAGCCCCAGTCATCCTACCCAGTCCGCCGTACAGAAGTTGACAGCTTCTGCAAAGTTGTATCCTTGGTTGAAGCCGCTGTGATAAGCCCTGGGGAAGGTAATGACGAACTCTCCCGCACACTGGTTGGTCCTTACCACCTGAAAGACAGTAACACACCATCACAAATTCCCGGGGTCAGACACAGAGAAGCTCCCTCCACACCGTCCCATCACACACTCCCGGGGTCAGACACAGAGTGAAACTCCCTCCTCACCGTCCCATCACACACTCCCGGGGTCAGACACAGAGTGAAACTCCCTCCAAACCATCCCATCACACACTCCCGGGGTCAGATACAGAGTGAAACTCCCTCCACACCGTCCCATCACACATTCCCAGGGTCAGACACAGAGTGAAACTCCCTCCACACCGTCCCATCACACACTTCCGGGGTCAGATACAGAGTGAAACTCCCTCCACACCGTCCCATCACACACTCCCGGGGTCAGACACAGAGTGAAGCTCCCTCCACACTGTCCCATCACTCACTCCCAGGGTCAGACACAGAGTGAAACTTTCTCCACACTGTCCCATCACACACTCCCGGGGTCAGACACAGAGTGAAACTCCCTCCACACCGTCCCATCACACACTCCCAGGGTCAGACACAGAGTGAAACTCCCTCCACACCGTCCCATCACACACTTCTGGGGTCAGATACAGAGTGAAACTCCCTCCACACCGTCCCATCACACACTCCCGGGGTCAGACACAGAGTGAAGCTCCCTCCACACTGTCCCATCACTCACTCCCAGGGTCAGACACATAGTGAAACTTTCTCCACACTGTCCCATCACACACTCCCGGGGTCAGACACAGAGTGAAGCTCCCTCCACACTGTCCCATCACTCACTCCCAGGGTCAGAAACAGAGTGA
This sequence comes from Hypanus sabinus, assembly GCF_030144855.1. Lineage (NCBI taxonomy): Eukaryota > Metazoa > Chordata > Chondrichthyes > Myliobatiformes > Dasyatidae > Hypanus > Hypanus sabinus. The sequence continues at coordinate 38,059,112 of NC_082729.1, forward strand.
TACTTTCTCCACACCGTCCCATCACACTCTCCCGGGGTCAGACACAGAGTGCAACTTTCTCCACACCGTCCCATCACACACTCCCGGAGTCAGACACAGAGTGAAGCTCCCTCCAAATCAATGAGAACCTTCATCACCCAGGATGTGCTCTCTTCTTATTGGTACCAAGGAGGAAAAGCTCATCAGATTTCTGAATGGCACATGAATCCATGAACACTACCTCAATATACCTGCTTCAGATTAATTGTTTTTTTATTGTAACATAGAAAACTTTTGATGTACTTCATTGTACTGCTGCTATGAAACAAAGAATTTCACAACATGTCAGTGATAATAAACTAGTTTTGCTTCAGGCAGGGGGGTTCCCAACCTTCATTATGCCGTGGGCCAATACTATTAAGCAAGGTGTCTGCAGACCCTTGGCTTAGGGGAGTGTAGGGATGGGCAATAAACGTTGGCCAGGTCAGAGGGTGTATAGGTGAAGAGAATATCATTGGGAAGGGGAACACAGAGCGGGTTCAATTCCTGTCAGAGTTTGGAAGGGACCAGAGGGCACAGCCTCAGAATAAAGGGCTGTCCATTTGAGATGAAGAGGAATTTCTTCAGCCAGAGGTTGGTGAATCTGTGGAATTCATTGCCACGGATGGTTGTGGATGCCAAGTCACTGCGCACACCTAAAGAGGAGGCTGATGGGTTCTTGCTTAGTAAGGGCATCAAAGATTACAGGAAGAAGGCAGGAGGAAGGGGCTGAAAGGGATAATAAATCAACCATGATAGAATGGCAGAGCAGACCCGATGGGCTGAATGGCCTACTTCTGCTCCTATGTGTTATGGCCTTGTGGTTTATTCGAGGAACCATGCAGATCCCCGGCACTGAACCCCAAATTCTGCCAAACCGCAATCGAGATGCACGGGGTTACACTTAGTAAATCATCCGGTCCTGGGTGAAGTACTGAGCAGGGGAAGGCTATTCAGTCCACAATACCTGTGTTAGACATGACGGCCAATTAAATTTCATCCACTTCCAATCCTGGCACATTCAGGTCTGTGTCACTCACAGCCTTTTCCAACGCTAACCCTGGCATCCTACCGTGGGGCAGTACAGTAACATAGCGGGTTAGCACAATATCATTACAGCAACAGTGACCTGGGATCAATTCTCTCCTCTGCCCGTAAGGAATCTGTACGTTCTCCCCATGTCTGTGTGGGTTTCCTCCGGGTGCACCGGTTTCCTCCCACATTCCAAAGACAGACTGGTTAGGAAGTTGTGTTCTCCACAATTATTACCTTGAAACGATCACATCTGTTCCCAACACGAACCCCAACAACCTATTCAAAGCACAATACCATGGGGCAGCACAGTGATGCAGCCATTCGCCTAACACTATTACAGTGCCAGCGATTCGGGTTCAATTCCCACCACCGCCCGTAAGGAGTTTGTACAATCCAAAGGCGTACGGGTGAGGGTTAGTGAGTTATGGGCGTGCTATACGTGGTGACACCTTTGCTCCTTACAGCACAAGACTGTGCAGGTTGTAAACAACACATTTCACCAGGTGGCAAATACAGTTAATCTTTACATAATTGGAGTGTGGGACTCGGAGGGTGGCACAATGACAGTAGCAGTGCCAGCGACCTGGGTTCAATTCCAGGAGTTGGTACACTCTCTCTGTGACGGGAGCTCCAGCTTCCTCCCACATCCCCAAGACAGAGGGCAGAGGTTAATTGTCCAGTCTCGTTGGGAAGGGAGGGGCCTGTTACCATGCAGTATCTGAATTCCCTGGGTTTTCCAGTAAGCGGGAAGATGGGAGGAGCAGGGCGGGGGGTTGGACGCTTACGGGCACTCCATGGGACATCAGGATGTTGGGGTTCATGATGGTGACCAGCTGGTGCAGGAGGTCGGGCTGGCTCTCGAACAGCTCTGGCGTCAGCTTCTTCATCACGGCCTCCAGCTGCTCAGCTGCGTACGCTGGCACACCATACCACGTCTTGGGCTCTCCCCTGAGCAAGTGATGGGAAGAGGGTGAGTGACATTGGTACCAACTCTGCCCACCTGCACTCACTCACAGGCCTGCAACCCTAGTAATGTTGAACCAATGCATCAATAATTCCCCTATATTCTGTCCCTCAGCTTCACGTTGATACCTCCAGGTTGACCTTGTGATTTGAGGTAGCTGCCCACCCTCTGTAACCTGAATTCGTTCCCCCCTTGTAACCCGTGAACTTGTTTCCCCCACTTGTAACCCAGGAACTCATCCTCCCATAACCCGTGAACTCACACCCCCTTGTAACCCTTGAAGTCATCCCCCCTTGTAACCCATGAACTCGTTCGCCCCAGAGACCTGTGAACTCACCCCGATTCCCCTTTATAACCCGTGAACTCAACCCTCCCCGTAACCGGGGAACTTGCACCCCCCTCCCATAACCCGTGACTCGTTCCCGCTTGTAACCTGTAAACTCATTCCTGCTTGTAACCTGTGAAGTCACTTCCCCTTGTGACCTGTGAACTCGCCAACCTCCTGTAAGTTAAGAACTAGCCTCCTGCAACTCTGTAACCTAAGAACTCATTCTCTCCCTTGTAACTCGTGAACATGATCTTCCCCCAACTCTGTAACGCGAGCATGAAATGAAGTCTGTGACTTGAGAACTCATTCCCTCCCCTGTAATTCGTGAACCCAATTCCTGCCCCCAACTCTGTAAAGCGAGCATGTAACGAAGTCTGTGACTTGAGAACTCATTCTCTCCCCTGTAATTCGTGAACCCAATTCCTGCCCCCCCCCCCAACTCTGTAACATGCAAACATGCACATACTCCCAGGAACTTGAGAACACAGCCCCATGTCATTCAGCACAAGAGTTCCACCCCTTCACCGCTTGGTATCTCTCTCCTCCCGCTGCCCACCCGTCTCCCTTCCTGTGGGAGATGACACTCAGCGCTGGAGGTAGTTGATGGAGTAGCACCCATGGTCTTCGATGATGCCCTCCCCTCTGTCCCAGGTCTTCTCTCTCTCACTGCCCAATGTCCCCCCACTCGCTGCTGCTGTATCTTCTCCTACTCCCCTCAGTGGGCTGGACGGATGGCACCCACCAGTGGAGTTAGCTGAAGGAATGGTCCTCGAAATCTCCCTCCTCCCCCGTGTCTAATCCCACCCCACAGGGGCCAGTCGGCTGGTTGCCGGTTACCCACCAGTGCAGGTAGTTGATGGAGTAGCTCCAATGATCTTCGATGTGCCAGCAGAAAGCAGCGAAGCACATGCCCACGTAGAGCCAGGGCACCTTCATGCCAGAGATGTCGGCGTTGATATGGCACAGGACCGACTGCTCCAGCACCGGCATCACATTCAGGTTCCAGCCACACGCCGTGTACTGCTGTAAAGGGGGAGAGAGGCACGGCTGAGTCCTGTGGGCAGAGGATGGGGCAGGGGCAAGGTCAGATGGTGCGAGAGGTGATGGTCCTCGGGCGGGCACCTCCCACGGATGGTGCCGAGGATATTAAGGGAAATGAGTGATAGCCAAGAGCCAATGTAAATTCAAGGAGCTGAAGAGCAAGAATGTGAAGGGCTCACTGTGGAGGGGTGGTCAAGAGGCAGCACCGTGCTGCGGGTGGGACGGTGACACCCCTGGTAGGCTGGCTCTTGGGCATGGCCAAGCTGCCCATTTGATGGTCTAGGCATGACCCCTCTTCCAGAGAGGGGGAGAGAGGGAAGAGTGGGAGGAGGGGGGAGAGAGGGGAGAGAGAAAGAGATGTAGAAATAGAGAATGCGACCATTATGAGTTCAGTGGGGGTTTTAAGTGAACAGTGCCCCCCCCCACCGGGAATTGTGCATTATAGATTGTAGAACTGTAATTTGAATTGAGTAACTGTATTTTAACTCCTAACCTTTTTATGTCTCTTGTATTTGAATAAAGTTTTGCATGCTTATTTACATTAAAAAAAATGGATGGTGGTGCACACTAAAACAGATTTAAACTGCAACAATACCCTGTCTAGGGATTACTCCTCAGAACAGCTGAGGTTTATCCTCACATTGGTGTTGTACCTCACTTGTGCAGGGAACTTGACAGTAATAACGACGATGTTATTTTGTCACGACCATTAAGGAGTTTACGCTTCATTCTGCAGGAACCATCTCATTTTACCTTGAAGTACCCAAGAAAGTTTCAGTTAAATCTTTCAGTAAGGTCAGTGGCCCATGTCACACACCAACTCTGAATATTCAACTTGACTCAGTAACATTAAAGGTGGTTTCTCATCTAACGCATGCATACTGTGAACAAACTCCTGTATCCACTGTTTTCATTCATTAGAATAATGGGACTCTGTGCTTGCCTTGAACAAAGAATCTACTTACAACATTCCCATTTTGACTTCTGTAAAACCCGACCAAACTTTTAAGAAATTAGACGTTAGATTTTCAAAATAAAACAGGGCAGTTAAGAGGGAGTGCTGCATTGAGGGAGGGACAGTGAGGAGAGAGTGCCTTGCTGCAAGAGAGGCGGCGAGGAAAGCGCGTTGCAGGAAGGGTGGTGAGGAGGGTACGCCATGCTGCAAGTCTCTGAAATGGAGAGCCAAGGGGTGATGGAGATTTGTTGGGATGTGTTGCAATGCTCTGCCTGGATACCAAAGGCTGATCAGTCTCTCCTCTCTGCTCCTCCCACAGCTACTCAGCATACAAGCAATGGTGCAGATGGCCACTAGATGGCAGGATCACACAGGCATTGATGGACGGAGATACTGGGTGAACACAAGAGATGACATCTACCGGAAGACCTCACTCAGCTGCTCGAGCAGTTTCTGTGCTGGGCAGTGGAGATGGAATAGTTGATGCTTCAGGTTGGAAGTGTACTCTATCAGGTCGATTGCCAGAATGTGGCAGAAACACACACGGCCAATGGATCATTTGGTGAATTGACTGGGCTTCCTACATGAAGGAGGTACTCCCTCTCGACTGCGCATGCATTTCTGTCTCAGTGGACCTGATTCATCACTCCCACATACAAGTTGACATACAACGTGACTCAGTAAAAGCGTTTGCTGCTGATACTCTTGTTGCTCTTGCCCAGCGGATTCATAATGGAGCCTTCTGATGCAGGTTTTGATCCAACATGTCGCAGAGGATCCAGAAAAGATGTGCTGGCACTGGAGAGGGTCCAGAACACATTCACGAGAATGATTCCAGGAATAAAAGAGTTAATGTATGAGCAGTGTTTGTTGGGTCTGAGCCTGTACACACTGGGGTTTAAAAGAACGAGGGGGGAAATCTCATTGAACCCTATTGAATACTGAAAGGCCTAGAGTGGAGAGGATGTTCCCGATAGTGGGCAAGTCTAGGATGAGAGAGGCATGTCCTCAGAATAGGACATCCATTTAGCATAGATGGCTGTGGAGGCTAAATCAGTGGGTGTATTTAAAGCAGAGGTTGACAAGTCCTTGATGAGACAAGGTATCTCAGACTGTGGTGAGAAGGTGAATGGGGTTGAGAAGGATAATGAATTAGCCATGATGGAATGATGGAGCAGATTCGACAGGCTGAATGGCCTAATTCTGCTCCTATGTGTTATGGTCTTGTGGTGAATTTGAGGAACGATGCAGATCCCTGGCAATGAACCCCATCCAAATTCTGGTGATCCACAACTGAGATGCACGGGGCTACACTTAGTAAATCATCCAGGCCTGGCTGAAGCACTGAGCATAGAACGGAGAACAGTAAGGCGCTGAAGTCCATTCGGCCCACAATATCTGTGTAAGACATGAAGCCCAATTAAATTAAATTCCTTCTACCACCAATTCCGGCATATTCAGGCCTCTGTCTCACAGCCTTTTAAACACTACTATCATATCTGATTCCTACACTAACCCTGGCAGCCTGCTTCAGGCATATGGACAGTAATGTAGTGATTAATGTAACATTATTACAGCACCAGTAACCTGGGTTCAATTCCTACTGCTGCCCATAAGGTTCACCCTGTTGGTCTCCTCCGGGTGCTCTGGTTTCCTCCCACATCCCAAAGATCTACGGGATGTATGCTAGTTGGTCACACAGTTGTAACTGGGCAGCATAGGCTTGTTGGGCTGTTAACCATGTTGTATCTCCAAATAAAGTAGAAACATAAATAATTTGCCCTGCAGACCTTTAAACTTACTCCTCTCACCTCAAACACATTCTCTCTAGTATTTGACAATTCCATCCAGGGATAAAGATTCTGGCTGTCAACCCTATCGTTGTCCCTCATAATTTTAAAAACCTCTACTAGGTCTCCCCTCAGCCTCTGCTGCTCCAAAGAAAACTGCACAAGTTTGGCCAACCTCTCCTTATAGCTCACGCCCTCCAATCCGGTCAGCATCTTGATGAACTTTCGCACCCTCTCCAAAGCCTCCACATCATAGAGACATAGACTACAGCACAGAAAAGGCCTGCTTGCATTTACCCTATCTATACCCCTCATAATTTTATAAACCTCTATCAAATCTCCCCTCATTCTCTTATGCTTCAGGGAATAAAGTCCTAACCTATTCAATATTTCCCTGCACTTTTTCCAATCTTACTGGTATCTTTCCTGTAGGTACGTGACCAGATTGGGTGGCAGGTTGGAGATACAGGTGAAGGCACTCCTACCCTCCACTAGCTGTAGGTCACCCTTGGGCAATGTGTAGGACCTGCATAGCCCCATCGATAGGGGTCACGTGAAGCCATGCAGCAGGTGGTGGATGGTCATATGAGCAGTCGGTGCAGATCACAAGTCCTGGTTATGCAACCACTGACACCAGGCAGACAATCTCTGAAGAGATTGCTAATGGCTGGGGTCACTCGTCTTGAAAAGACTCTGCCCAGAAGAACACAATGGCAAAACACTTCTGTAGAACAGTTTGCCAAGAATAATCACGGTCAGACAATGATGAGGTGACCAGAACTGCACACGATACTCCAAATTAGGCCTCACCAACGTCTTACACAATTTTAACATAACATCTCAACTTCTGTACTCAGCACTTTGATTTATGAAGCCAAGGTGCCAAAATCTCTCTTTTCAGCGTCATTTCCAAGGAATTATGGATCTGTATTCCCAGATCTCTCTGTTCTATGTCCTTCCTAAATGAGGTAGCCAGAACTGCACACAATATTATAAATGTATTCTGATCAAAGTTTTATAGAGCTGCACCTCGACTTCATCTTTATCACATCTCTTGACGTGTCCACTTGCTGGGAACTGGGGACACTTACGCAGAGAATGAGCATGGTAGCCAGAGAACAGAGGAGTAAACCATGCCTCTCCGTGGAAGCTGATGATGGATTAGGCTGTTGAATTGTTATGTTCTTTGCATCTTAACTAATTACTTGCTAGTACAGGTGGCCCCCGTTTTTCGAACGTTCGCTTTACGACAGCTCGCTGTTACGAAAGACCTATATTAGTACCTGTTTTCGCTAACCAAAGAGGATTTTCGCTTTTACAAAAAAAAGACGTCCGCTTTATATGTGTGTTTACCCCGAGGAAGACTACCATGACAGTGAAGCCTTGTGCGGGCAGTTGTTTGCAATTGCATGTACGTGCCGATTTTTTTTCTCCACATTGATCTTGGCTCGCTGTGTTCCCGATTTTGGTCAGTGAAACTATACCGTACATACAATATTTCTATTTTATATAGGCTGTATATTTATCATATCATTCCTGCTTTTACTATATGTTTGTGATATTTTAGGTTTTTTGCGTTATTTGGTTTGATTTGGTAGGTTATCTTTTGGGTCTGGGAACACGCAAAAGATTTTCTCGTATAAGTTAATGGTAATTGCTTCTTCGCTTTACGACATTTCGGATTACAAACAGTTTCATAGGAACACTCCACCTTTGGATAGCGGGAGAAACCTGTACCTTTCATGACTATTATGTACACATAACTGTTTAGTATGTTCCCTAGTGGTGACAGTATGCAGATATTCAGTGTGCTCCCTAGTGGCTACATCTGTATGTTTCTGGAAAGCTGTGTTATTTGAATAGGGGCTCTCTGATTGGTTGATTGTTACCTGCAAATTTGAATGGAATGTTTCTCATCTATGGAGTATTAAAAAGAGTTGACCACACAGTGGCGCCATCCCCTCCATGATTGGCTGCACCACAGCCTGGTTTGGAAATACCAATGCCCTTGAATGGAAAATCCTACAAAAAGTAGTGGATATGGCTCAGTCTATCATGGATAAAAACCTCCCTATCATTGTGCACATCGAAATGGTGCACTGTCAAAGGAAAGCAGCATCCATCATCAAGGGCCCCCTCTACTTAGGACATGCTTTCATCTCACTGCTGCCATCAGGAAGTCTCAGGACTCCTACCACCATGTTCAGGAACAGTTAGTACCTCTCAATCATCAGCCTCTTGAACCAAAGGGGATAACTTCACTCGCCCCATCATTGAAATGTTCCCACAACCTACAGGCTCACTTTGAAGGACTCTTCATCTCACGTTCTCGATTATTTATTGTTATGTCTTGATTTTTGTATTTGAACAGTTTGTTCTCTTTTGCACGCCGGTTAAAGCCTAAGTTGGAGTGGTCTTTCACTGATTCTATCTATTATGGTTATTTTTCTATTCTGGATTTATTGAGTATGCCTACAAAAAAATGAATCTCAGGATTGTATGACATAAATGTTTACTCTGAACGTGGTCACAGTATGTATATGCAGTTGTTCAGTGTGTCCCCTAGTGATTACATATGTATGATTCGCAGGAAGCTTCTCTGCTGCTGCGTTATATGATTGGTTTTTCTTATCTAGAAATTTGAATGGTATGTTCCTTAAATATGGGTATAGAAAGAGCTGGCCACACCGTGGCACCTTTAGTCTCTCCTTTTTGCTTCTTCCTCTCTTCATTACCCAACCTCTAACACTGTCAGGCAGCATCGATGGAACAGTCGATGCTTAAGGCAAAAACCTTTCATCAGGACTGGAAAGGAAGGGGGTAAAAGCCAGAATAAGAAGGTGGGGCATTGAGGGTTGACACACAGAGGGGACGGTGCTCTCTGGAGAATTGGCCGGTTTGATTAAAATTAAGTGAGGAGGGGCTTGAGGTGCTGCGCCCACGTACCTCCTCCTCTGGGGCCAGTTGTCGCCTGCCGCCCTTGGTGGGGAAGCCGCTGCCAAATTCCTTGGAATGGATATCGGCCCCGTACTCCACCGTGACGTCCTCCTCGATGCTGCTGACCAACCGCCAGAACTCCTTCTCCACCAACTCAGTGGGCACCATCTGTAGACAGGCCGGAGGTCTGGGTGAACGAATGAGGGGGAAGGAAGTGGCTGTGGATCGAGGTGAAGCAGCTCAATAGGAAGAGGGAGGATCAAGAGGGGAGCACGTGAGGAGGGTGGGTATATCATTGGGGCAACAGGAAAAGGAGGCAAGAATTGCAGGGGAGTGAGGGAGGGGGAAGATGGAGAGGCAGGCAAGGGTTGATGTAGAGGAGCAAGGGGGAGGAGTGAGGGAGGAGGGTGATTGAGGAGGAATGGGAGAAAGGGTAGCAAAGATCGAGGGGAGAGTGAGAAGGGACTAGGATCAAGAGGGAGCTGCGGAGGAGGGGGAATGAGGGTGAGAAGCGAGGAACGAGGGTGTGGCGATCAAGGAGGAGTGGGAGAGGGGGCTGAGGGTAGTGAGGGCTGACTGCTGAGGGAAAGCATGGAAAGTGGAGGAGTGAAACGGAGACAGAAGGGTGGTGAGGATCAAGTGGGAAGTGGGAGAGGGAGAACGAGGAGTGAGGCAGGTTGCAACAGGGGGGGGCGGTACAGTAAGTAAGGAGGGGACAACCAAGAGCAGAGGAGAGTAATGGGCAAGAGGGAACAGAGCAAGGCGAGGCGTGATGGACGAAAAGGTCTAGAGTGTACGTTTGAGTGGGAGGGAGAGACGTAGCGAGCCACACACTCACGTGAGCGGGCATGTTGAAGTAATCGGATTTGAAGCTGTCGGCCATCTCTCCGAAGCTCTGTAGGGTATACTCCCTCGTTGCCTGTTCAAAGCCGAAAGCCTCTGCCGGTTTTTTACACTCCTGAAGGATGAGAGAACCAGAAACGGCTACAGCTCAGAGCAGATGATTCACAGACACCAAGAGTAGGAAGGGTAATGAGAGGAGGGAGTGTGCGGACTGATACGATCTTGAAACATATCCCATTAACTCTTAATTCAATTCACACATTCTCTGAAATTCACTGCATGCTGTGAACCAATGTCACACCCATCCCCACCGGTACTGTTCCCCAGTGTTAAACAGTGACAGACCCGCTCCCACTGGTACCATACCCACGTTATAATACCCGATCTTGGTTGTACCCCCCCCCCCACCGCCCCTTGCTCTGGAAACTGCCAAGCCTGAGCCTTACTTCAACGACACACTTTGGACAGCGCCAGTCTCCTCGTGGGATCTCGGGCAGCGGGGGAATGAGGCAGTAGGTATGGTAGCTATCCTCACATCCTTCGCACAGCACCATCTTGGAATCCTCAGCACCACGGGAGCAGATGACACAGATGTACGATTCCACCTGGAAAGGAGGGCAGGAAGGGCAGAGCATGAATAGAGTAAGGTGGCACATTTGAGGGGAAGCAGATACCCCATTGCCCCTCCCAAAAACCAGCGCCACCCCCTTTTTCCCTGTGCCCTAAAGCCTGTTTGGTGTGCTCACCCTGTCCACATGTTTGCTATCCTGGTCTTTCTTTGCACAAAATTCATTCTGGGAGAGGGGGATGTTTCAGAGACAGGGTTCTGGGATGTGTCAAGGATAGGAGTTCCTTGCTGTTTCAGTACAGGGGTCCTGGGATGTGTTGGGGACAGCATTCTGGAGTGTGCTAGAGACAGAGGTCCAAAAGTTGCAATTGGAAACTATTTCCAGCTGGTGGTCCCATCATGGATGAGGGAGAAGGATCCAGGATTTAGTCAAGTCCTGGAGTTGGCAACAAGGGGGGGTGGGGCAGCAATAAATTTCTCGGAGAGGTATGTGAAGCCCCAGGATGGGTGTGCAAAGGTGGCGGGGGGGGGGGGGGGGGGTTGAAATTAATTGAATCCTACAGAACAGATTGGACAGGTTTTTTTTGCACAACATGGAGGAGGGCTCTTTGGCCCACTGTTTATGTGCTGAGCAGTGACCACCCATGTACACCTATCTTTTGCTGATCCCATTTTGTTCTCCCCATACTCCACCCTCACCCACTGATGGGAAAACAAACTAACCCCCCAGACCACCCCTGTATGTTGCTCGGAAGTGGAATGAAATTCCTGGGGTCATGGGATGGGCTGAAACCACCACTGACACATAAGTTCACATAAAGATAAGCACACATACAGGGGCTCTCTCTCACACACACACACACACACACACACACACACACACACACACACACACACACGGTGCCAGAGGTCACATTTACCCACTATGCCATCCCTTTCCTTGGCTCAGTCAGGTCAAATACAAGGTTCATCAGCTGGCAGCTGTTAAGGGGACCCCAGAAGTGGGAAGACATGACCACAGTGTCTGGGGTAAGACAGTGCTCACTTACATGCTGCAAGGTAGCAGCTCCCTTTCTCAGCCGCATGGTCATCTTCCCAGCAGGCTCTCCCCCCGACCGCTCCTCCTTCACCTGCGCACAGAGCTCCAGGGCGCAGGTTTCCACCTTGGGATCCACCACGTTCTCTTCCTTCACCACCAGCGTGGGCGGGCAGTCCAGGCAGTCCTTGTCTAAGGGGAGGCAGAGACGAGCAGAGTCAGAGCAGGTAGAGAGGGGAGAGTGGGGGAGGGAGGAGAGAGGAGTGAGGGGAGAGGGGGGGAGGTGGAAGCAGGGGGGAGAGGAGGGAGATGAGAAAAAGGGAGAGAGAGAGAAGGAGAAAGAGAGAGAAGAGAGAAGAAAGGAGAAGGGATAGAAGGGGGAGTGAAAGGTAGAAAGGGAGGGATAGAAGGGGAGAGGGGCATGGAGAGCGTTGGGGGAAAGGTGGGGTGGAGAGGGGAAGTTAGGGGTGGCAGAGAGGAAAAGGGGAGAGAGAGAGAGAAAAGGAGAGAAAGAAAGAAGAAGAGAGAGAAAAAGTTAAGGGAAAGGGTGAAAGAGGGCTGGGGAAAGGAAGGAGACAATGGGCAGGGAAGGAGGGAGAAGGCAAGGCACCGAGGGGAAGGGTACATTGGGGTGTGAGGGAAGCACAGAGAGCGAATGAATGGGGATACAGGGTAGACAGAGAGGATGGGGCGGGGAAAGAAGGGAAGGGGATGGTGGAGACGGGAATTAGTGGTGAGGATGGAGCAAGAGGGACTGAGCAGGGCGGGGGTAAATTGTGCTGGGTGGACGGTACACACCTCTCTTCCTGCTGCCTCGATCTTTCACCACCAGCCCCAGCCCCACCATTTTGGGGCCAGCTCCGTAAATCTGCAGCTTCTTGAGCTCCGGGTTCTTGGCAATGTCCGCCTCGGTAGGTTCGGTCTGAAGGGACCACAGAAAGAAACACGACACATTGCTTTGAGACCTCAGCTCAGCTCTATTTTACAAAAGTTTATTGAATGACTGTGACAACACAGCAGCACTCTAAACAGTAAACTAGTTTTAGTGTCAACTTGAAACACGATTTGAATGTAAATACGTTACTAGAATATAAAAGTGAGGATGCGACAAACAGTATCGACAAACAACCAACGTGCAAATACACAAGAAATCATAATAAATAAATATGAAGAACATGAAATGAAGAGTCCTTGAAAGTGAGTCCATAGACTGTGGGAAGTGTAGGGGTGGGTGAAGTTATCCCCTCTGGTTCAAGAGCCTGATGCGTGAAGGGCAATAACTGTCCCTGAACCTGGTGGTGTGAGACCCGAGGATGACAACAGTGAGCCAGCACTTGGAGTACTGTAAGCAGTTTATCCAATAAAGAATGTGCTGGCATTAGAGACCCAGAGGAGATTCATGAGAATGATCCCGGGATGAAAGGGTTAACATTCGAGCCTTAGGTGGCTCTGGGCCTGTACTCACTGAGCTTAGGAAAATGAGGATGGGATCTCACCATAACCTACTGAGTACCGAAATGGAGATGGAGAGGATGTTTTCTATAGTGGGAGAGACGAGGACCAGGGAGCACGGCCTCAGAACAGAAACACTTCCCTCTAGAATAGAGTGGAATTGAGAAGAAATTTCTTCAGACAAAGGGTGGGAAATCTGTGGAATTCATTGCCACAGAAAGCCATGGAGCCCAGGTCTTTGGGTATTTATAAAGCACAGGTTGACAGGTTCTTGATTAGTAAAGGGGGATGGGGGTCAAAAGTTGCAGGGAGAAGGCTGGAAAATTGGGTTGAGAGGGATGATAAATCAGCTATGATGGAATGGCAGAGCAGACTCGATGAACCAAATGGCTTAATTCTGCTCCTATGCCTTATGGTCTTATCTACAACACCCCAGGCTCCAGGAGGCCACAATTCCCCGCAATCCCCATGGATCTTTCTCCAGGGACACCTGGGAATGGACGCAAGAGGAGTGGGCAGTCGGCTTGGGTAGAACCCACGAATGTCCGCCGCCCGGACCTGTGAAAGGCTGGCTCCGGCACAAAGTTCTCCTGAATACGAATCCACTCCTTGCCATTACCTGCCACCCACTGACTCCTTGTCCACCTACCATTTCAGTGGCCGGGAAGAGTCAGTGTACGATTGGTATAGAGAGTGTGAGCGACTGCAGCCTTTGAGTATCTGTAGGGGCTGCTCTGAAAGTACCAGCTGAACTTCACCCCCATGCTCCTTATCTACAGTCACCTGGCATGGAGGTGGATGTCCTGTTCAGTTTTTATTAATCTATTTTATATTTACTTAGAGCTACAGCGTGAAGCAGGACTTTCCAGCCCTTTGAGTTGCGCTGTCCCCAGCAGCCCAACAATTTAACCCTAACCCAATCACCGGACTAGTTACAATGACTAATTAATCTGCTAACTGGCAACTCTTTGGACTGGGGGAGGAAACCCACACTCTCAAGGGAAGGAGCATACAAATTTGCCGGAACTGCACTCCGATGCCCTGAGCTGTAATACTGTCGTGCTAACCACGACCGTTTCCCTCCGGAACCACAGTCAAGCTGCTAAAGGTCAGGCAGCATCTGAGGAGGGAAATGGGCTCACTGCGGGACGAGACTACCCAGGTGAGACCCAACATGTCAACTGTTCAGTCACCTCCAGGCGCAGAGTTCGTCCAGCAGATTGTCTGTGGTTCCAGAGTCTAATACCTGTAGTTTCCTGTGACTCAACCAAAGTTCTCCCCCACCCCCACCACACTCTTGGGACGTCATCTTCCAGGCGAGGAACTCCTGGAACTCTGCAGTTCATGCTTTGTGTATTATTTGTGTTTATTTTTTTAACTGTTTGATCTATCTGCCCTTTTTCCCCACACATTGGGTGTCTTTTGGTCCTTGCTGTGCGGGGTATTTTGTGAATTCTATTCTGGTTGTCTGCTTTGTGGCTGCCGGCAACAAGATGAATGTCCAGGTTGTAAATGGTATATATACTTTGATAATAAATATGCTTTGAACTTCCGAAGCAAACAAGAACCTTGAGGAAGAATTGACAGTAGAGTCGACAGCAGTTCACTGCCCTTGCTGCAGTGTAGCTCTCTTCCTACACCCAGAACCCGCAATATTGGAAAATGAACCGTGGAAGTTAGGGGAGGCCTGCAGTGGTCCCGGAACTCTTCCCCCATGGTTTCACCTACCTCAGTCTGTAGCCGCTTGGCACGGCGCCCATAGCTGTTCATCTTGTTGGGCTGCACGGACTGGCGCAGGGGGATGCTGTGCGGCTTATACTCCCGGTCCTTCTCCTCGCTGTCATACTGTGGCCCCGGCTGGCACTGCGGACACCAACACAGTGAGGAGAAAGGGAGAGAGGGTTCTCTCTCACCACTGCCCCTTCCAGAATGAGGCTTCTTCACCACCTCCCTATGGAGTGTCTCTCCCTCACCGACACCTCCCCCACAGTGACTCTCCCTCACCGACACCTCCCCCACAGACTCTCCTTCACCGACACCTCCCACACAGTGACTCTCCCTCACTGATACCACCTCGACACTGACTCTCCCTCACCGCCCTCCCCCTGTGACTCCCCTCACCGACACCTCCCCCACACTGACTCTCCCTCACCGCCCTCCCCCAGTGACTTCCCACACCGACACCTCCCTCACTGATACCACCCCGACACTGACTCTCCCTCACCACCTCCCCCACACCGACACCTCCCTCACTGATACCACCCCGACACTGACTCTCCCTCACCACCTCCCCCACACTGACTCCCTCACCGACACCTCCCCCACACTGACTCCCCTCACTGACACTTCCCCCACACTCTCCTTCACTGACACCTCCCCCAGTGACTCTCCCTCACTGATACCACTCCGACACTGACTCTCCCTCACTGACCTCCCCCAGTGACTCCCCACACCGACACCTCCCTCACTGATACCACTCCGACACTGATTGTCCCTCACCACCTCCCCCACACTGACTCCCTCACCGACACCTCCCCCACACTGACTCCCCTCACTGACACTTCCCCCACACTCTCCCTCACTGACCTCCCCCAGTGACTCCCCACACCGACACCTCCCTCACTGATACCACCCCGACACTGACTCTCCCTCACCACCTCCCCCACACTGACTCCCTCACCGACACTTCCCCCACAGACTCTCCTTCACCGACACATCCTCCACAGTGACTCTCCCTCACTGATACCACTCCGACACTGATTGTCCCTCACCACCTCCCCCACACTGACTCCCTCACCGACACCTCCCCCACACTGACTCCCCTCACCGACACTTCCCCCACAGACTCTCCTTCACTGACACCTCCCCCACAGTGACTCTCCCTCACTGATACCACTCCGACACTGACTCTCCCTCACTGACCTCCCCCAGTGACTCCCCACACCGACACCTCCCTCACTGATACCACCCCGACATTGACTCTCCCTCACCACCGCCCCCACACTGACTCTCCCTCACCGACACTTCCCCCACACTGACTCTCCCGCAGACACCTCCCCTACACTGACTCTCCCTCACCGACACCTCCCCCAGTGACTCTCCCTCACCTACACATCCCCCACACTGACTCTCCCTCACTGACACCTTCCCCACACTGACTCCCCCTCACTGACACCTCCCCCAGTGACTCTCCCTCACTGACACCTCCCCCAGTGACTGTCCCTCACCGACACCTCCCCCACACTATCTATCCCTCACCGACACCTTCCCCACACTGACTGTCCCTCACCACCTTCCCCACACTGACTGTCCCTCACCGACACCTCCCCCACACTGACTGTCCCTCACCACCTCCCCCACACTGACTCTCCCTCACTGACACTTCCCCCACACTGACTGCCCCTCACCGACACCCTCCCACTGAGAGATGCTCTCTAACCAAGGCCCCCTCACCCAGAGTGATTCTCCCCTGATATTGTGCTGGACCTTGCCTCCGTACTCCCTCCTCCACACGAACGTAACTGCTGGCTGCCCTGCAATGAAATATGCTGCCAACACAGCCCCAGGCAGCGAGCTGAGGCACAGACCCCGCCGGGTGTGGGTGGGCTGCTCTTACCGCTAGACTGGCTCCAGACTGGAAGGTGTAGAAGGGGTAGATGACCCTCTCGTAGTGGGAGCGAAGCAGGGAGCCGATGCCTTTCCCCGGGGGATAACCCAGACGCTGGGCCACTCTTGACCACCGCCTGTCCCGGCAGATGGCCTCGTAACCTCCTTCGTCCAGGACAATCTGAAAGGCAGGGGCAAAGGAGAGTGGCTAAGTCAGGGGAAGGACAGGCGATGTTGCAGTTTAACAATGAATTACCTGCTTGTATTTTAAGTAGTTCTTATATGCATACAATACTGTGCAAAAGTCTTAGGCACATACATGTAACTGAGGGAGACTTTTGCACAGTACTGTATTTATCAATGTGGAGCAGAAAGCGAGTTTCAACCCCAGTATGAGGAATTCAATTCCTCTTTGACATCCCCGTACACGAGAATCTCTCTCTTGCTCAGTGTTACCCTAAGTCCACTTCCCCACAGCCAACAATAGCTGCTGGGACGGGCCACTGAGCCCATGCCTGGCCAATCACTACTACGAGCCTGAAAAAGGTGCCCACATCCCTCTAAATCTGGGCTACCCAACCTTTTTTTGTGTCGTGGACCAATACCATAAAGCATGGACCTCAGGTTGGGAACTCCTGCTTTAAATCTTCCTTATCTGTGATCCGACCTTGGATTCAGGTTTGCTTATTTATCTATTTATTTAGTTAAGGACAGAGCAGAGAATCGGACCTTCCAGCCCAACTAGCTGCACTGCCCAGCAGGCAACCTATTTAACCCTAGCCCAATCACAGAACAATTTACAGTGACCAATTAACCTACCGACCTGGTACGTCTTTGGACTGTAGCAGGAAACCCACGTGTTCACAAGGAGGAAGTACAAACTCTTTACAGAGGATACCAGAATTGAACTCCTCAGCTGTAAGCGTCGTGCCAATTGCTGCACTACCACTGCACCCACCCCCCTGTATACATCGAAACAAACAGTGAAATACACCGTGCCCATTAACAGCAGCAATTTGCTCATCTTCCTCTTCAACCTCCCAAACATCATAAGCTCTCGCTGGCCCAGTGTTACCTTGTTAAGACTGTACAAGTCCAGCATTCGTCGCTCCACATTGGGAATCTTTAATGTGGATCCCTGCAGCTCCCAGAACTTGGCGATCTGGTCCAGGAAGTTTAATTTTACCCGGGTCTGAGCCTGCTCAAGAAGGATACATCAGGTAGTAAGAAAGGGAAATGCAGTATCAGCTTCCGCTTCCAGAGGACCAGAACACAAAAGCAAAGCTATAACGCTGAGGATTTATCAGGTGTTGCTGAGGCTGCATTCGGAGTATTGAGAGCAGTTTTGGACACCATATCTAAGAAAGATGTGTCGACATTGGAAGGGGGTTCAGAGGAGGTTTACAGGAATAGAAGGTTTAACGTAAGAGGAACACTTGAAGGCTCTTGGACTGTGCGCACTGGAGTTTAGAAGAATGGGGGGGGGGGGGGAATCTCATTGAAATCTATTGCATAATGAAAGGCCTAGATAGAGTGGATGTGGAGAAGTTGTTTCCTACAGTTGGAAAGTCAGAATACAAGGATGTTCCTTTAGAATAGAGGAAGACTTGCTTTAGCCAGAGGGAGGTGAATCTGTGGGATTCATTGCCACAGATGCCCATGGAGGTCAAGTCATTGGGTATATTTAAAACTGAGGTTTTTGATTAGTAATGGCAGCAAAGGTACAGGGAGAAGGCAGGAGAATGGAGTTTTCAGGGACAATAAATCAGCCAAGATGGAATTGCAGAGCAGACTTGATGGACTGAAGGGTCTAATTCTGCTTCTATATCTTATGGTTACATCACAGTAGATATAAATGAGTGATGCAAACAAAATGCTGGAGGAATGCAGCAGATGAGGCAGCGTCTATGGAGGGGAATGCGCCGATGACATTTTGAGACAGGCTCTTTATCAGATTTTATAGATGTTGCCTGGCCTGCTGAGTTCGGCCAGCATTTTGTGTCTGTTGCTCTAGATTTCCAGAGTCTCGTGTTTGTGTTTATGTCGGTACAATTTAAGTCAGTTAATTCCCTAAATTCCTATCTGTTCGTTCAATGCTGGATGAGCCGAAACATCCTCCAAGTAGTTATCATCAGGAATAACCTTACCATTCTCCCTCCTTCCCATTCACAATACCAGTTTGTGGGTCTGACCACCAAGAACCGGCCACTGCACATATTGAGAGGACCAAGTGGAGACTATTGTCACATGCGTAAGTACAGTGAGGTACAGGTCCAAAGAAGTGCTTGTTTGCAGCCGCATCACAGGCAGGTAGGTACAGACAGCACAAAAGGCAGGTTTTCCCAGCAGCCACCCACTTCAATTCCACTTCCCACTCCAACATTACCTCTGAGGCAAGACGTGGGTTGGAGGAGCAACACCTCATATCCTGTCTGGGTAGACTCCAACATGATTCATTGAACATCGATTTATGTAACATGATGATTTCTCCTTCCTCCCCCTTCTCTCTTTTCCCATTCCCCATTCTGGCTCCCTCTGACTCTTCCTTCTCCCCGCCTCCCCATGGCCTCCCTTTGGTTCCCCTCCTCCTTCCTTTTCTCCCATGGTTCACTGTCATCTTTGATCAGATTCCTCCTTATGAGAATAAGAAATAAGTTATGAGAATGCAGGGTGACTTGGACAGGTTGGATGAGTGGGCAAATGTATGGCAGATGCAGTTTAATGTGGATAAATGTGAGGTTATCCACTTTGGTGGCAAGAACAGGAAGGCAGATTACTATCTAAATGGAGTCAAGTTAGGAAGTACAACGAGATCTAGGTGTTCTTGTACATCAGTCAATGAAAGCAAGCATGAAGGCACAGCAGGCAGTGAAGAAAGCTAATGGTATGCTGGCCTTTATAACAAGAGGAATTGAGTATAGGAGTAAAGAGGTCCTTCTGCAGCTGTACAGGGCCCTGGTGAGACCCCACCTGGAGTATTGTATGCAGTTTTGGTCTCCAAATTTGAGGAAGGACATTCTTGCTATTGAGGGAGTGCAGCTTAGGTTCACAAGGTTAATTCCTGGGATGGCGGGACTGTCATATGTTGAAAGATTGGAGCGACTGGGCTTGTATACACTGGAATTTAGAAGGATGAGAGGGGATCTGATTGAGACATATAAGATTATTAAGGGATTGGACACGCTGGAGGCAGGAAGCATGTTCCCGCTGATGGGTGAGTCCAGAACTAGTAGGCCACAGTTTAAGAATAAGGGGTAGGCCATTTAGAACTGAGATACGGAAAAACTTTTTCACCCAGAGAGTGGTGGATATGTGGAATGCTCTGCCCCAGAAGGCAGTGGAGGCCAAGTCTCTGGATGCATTCAAGAAAGAGTTAGATAGAGCTCATGGATAGTGGGGTCAAGGGATATGGGGAGAGGGCAGGAACGGGGTACTGATTGTGTATGATCAGCCAGTGAATGGTTGTGCTGGCTTGAAGGGCTAAATGGCCTACTCCTGTACCTATTGTCTATTCACCCTTTATCCCTTCCACCTATCACTTCCCAGCTTCTTACCTCATCGTGTCCACCTCCCCCATCCACATCTGGTCTCACCTATCTTGTAATAGTCTCCCCACCTTTACCCACATCAGACCTCACCTATCTTGTACTCCCTTCCCCACTTTCTTATACTAGACTCCTCCCCCTTCTTCCCTGGCTGATTTATATATTTATGTATTTATTCAGCATGAACAGACTCTTCTAGCCCAATAAGCAGCACCAACCAAAAACCCATCTATTTAACACTAGCCCAATCTTAGGAAAATTTACAACGACCAATTAACCTACAAACTAGTATGAGTTAGGAATGCGGGTGGAAAGCCACGTGCTCACAGGGAGGACACACAAACTTCTTACGGTGTCAGAAATGAACTCCAAACTACGACGCCGAGCTGTAAAGGTGTACATATCGCCAACCATTATGCTACCACCACTCTCAGCCTGTGACTTCGACGGCTTATGCCCCTCCATAAATGCCGCCTGACCTGCTCAGTAGCATTTCGTGTCTGTATGTGTGTGTTGCACGGAATATAAATATTTAAATTGTACAAGACACTGAAGACAAAGAGAAAATAAAGTCTTCTCAAAACTGAGACCTTAGTGATAAAAGAAACTATGAACATGCACAAGCTCATGGTAGTGCAAGAAGTGGTCTGTAGTGTTCTGTTGCTAAGGCAGGGTTATGGTGGTGCCAGATGGTTCAAGAACTTGATTTTATGTAGGAAGGAAGCTGTTCCTCAAGACTTCTGCCTGATAGTAACATGCCCTGATATGGAAACACCAACATCCTGCAGTGGAATCATCTACAAAGTGGTGAACATAGCCCGGACACAGGCACGGCCTTCCCCACCGAACTCATCTAAGGAGAGCTGCCATAAGAGAGCAGCGTCCATCATTAAGGACCCCCACCGTCCAGACCAGGCTCTCTTCTCACTGCTGCTATCAGGAAGGAGGTACAGGAACCTTGGGTCCCTTACCGTGAGGCTCAGGAACAGTTATTACCCTTCAACCATCAGGCTCCTGAACCAGTGTGGATAACTTCACTCACCCCAACTCTGAACTGAATCCACAACCTACAAGCTTTCAAGGCCCCTTTACAACTAATGTTCTCAGTATAATTTCTTTACTTAGTTTCCAGTATATTAATTTTTTTGGTTTTACACAGTTTGTCTTACTTTACTCATCAGTTGCCTGTCAGTCTTTGTAGTTTCTCATTGATTCTATTGTATTTCTTTGTTCTACTGTGAATGTCTGCAAGAAAATGAATGTGGTGACCTATACCTAGTCGGCCCTCCTCATTCACGGAGGATTGGTTCCGGGACCCGCCGCGGATACCAAAAAGTGCAGATGCTCAAGTCCCTTATTTAACCTGTCTCAGAGTGGTGGTCTTTAGGACCTGGCGCAGCTCTGAATCCACAGTGTTTCTGTTCACGAAAATAATCACAATTGAAAATGAAGTGGAAGTAATAAAGCGATCAGAAAGTGGTGAAATGCTATCGGTTAACGGAAAAGCGTTACGCTACTGTTGGACAATGATTGGATCAATTTTAATGGAGCATGTGAAGGCCCTGCCCCACTGAAAGCTAAAATTATTTCTAAGCAACGTAGTGCTTTAATTATTGAAATACATACATTTCTTAAGTGTTTTATATGCATAGAAAGGTAAAATATATACCATATAATAAGACAAACGTTCGACTAACTGACGCTAATAATACCAGATGTACCTGTTCCGACTTCAAATCCGACTTAAAGACGGACTCAGGAACAGAACTCGTTCATAACCCGGGGACTGCCTGTACTTTTAAATCATCTGTAGATTACTTATAACACCTAATACAATGCAAATATTATGTAAATAGTTGTTATACTGTATTGTTTAGGGAATAATGATGAGAAAAAAATAGTCTGTACATGTTCAAACAATGAGTGCTGGAGAGAGAACTTCCGCGGTTGGTTGAATTTGCACATGCCAAATCCACTGATAAGGAGTGCCGACTGTATTTTGATACTAAATTTATTTTGAATTTTGATCCAGGTTAAAGTTGAATGCAAATTTATTATCAAAGCATGTATGTTACTTTATACTACTTTAATATCACTTTCCTGCAGTCATTTACAGGATCAATAAAAAATACAATAGAATTTACAAAAATCTATTAATAAGGGCTGACAAAAAAAAAACTTGCAAAAGATGACTAACTACAAATAAAACAGAGTTGTAAAGAGTTCTTGAAGTTTGTAAAATCAATTCAGAGTTGCGGTGAGTGAAGTTGTCCACATTGGTTCAGGAGCCTGATGGTTGAAGGGTAATAACTGTTCCTGAACCTGGTGGTGTGGGAACTCAGGCTCCTGTACCTCCTTCCTGATGGCAGCAGTGAGAAGAAAGCATGTCGTGGATGGAGGGGGTCACTGATGATGGATGTTGCTTTCCTCCTAGTAGATGTGCTCAGGGGTGGGGAGGGCTTTGCCTGTGATGGACTGGGCTGTGTCCGACACTTACTGTAGACCTTTCCATTCCTGGGCATTGGTGTTTCCAAACCAGCCGTGGTGCAGCCAGTCAGGATACTCTCCACTGTGCATCTATAGGAGCAGGTCAAAGATTTCATGGACAAAAGGTGAAAAGCTGAAGAGGCTGTCGGTTGTGGGGAGAACTGTGCCCACAATGGATCAGACTAGGTTTTCTACTCTCTTCAGCCCCTTGCATTCTTTTATGCTGGAAATGCCACAGCAGGCCACGACAAACAAGATGCAGGTGCTCCTCAAGTTCTGGATACCCTTCAGCTCCATACTCCTGATCTACTGTCACCCGTTACTGGGGGGAGGGATAAAAAATGTGTAAACTCAGGGCACTGCTGGAAACCTCTGTTTTATATATACTATTTTTTTTATAAGATTTGTGCTTTTCAACAAACTCATGTACCTTTCACAGTATGTGGTGGTTCATCCTCACTCACTGCCAGAAAGTGGTATAGCAGCTAATCTAACGGTTTATCACCTTTCTCAGTTTTCATTGGCTAGGTATTAACACATCACCATGTGATGTAATTGTTTTAATAATGTAGCATTTTAACTAACTTATCCCTACCTAAGAAATTTCTTATCTATAAAGGTGATGATTTTTCAGAGGCGCCATCTTTTATTCTTCATTCTTTTGTCTTTGCCATTCCTCACCTCTTCACGTTGTTTCTCAACTCTTTATTTAGTTTGCTTAGTAATTGTAGGTGTATCTATATTCTAAAATAAACTGATGTTTGAGAATTAAGACTGCTCGTCATTCCTGACTCCTTGAAGAACCATAAAGATAGGACAAAAAACTGAATCCTGGTCAAACTTCCCATTCATGGGCCCAGAGGGATAGGCAAACCAGTTCTCTGCATGTCCCTCTTCTGGGGTTATGCCCGTGCCCTCGGAGAAGGATCACGCGGTGTCTACAGTGTTCAATGGGGGGTTTCCAGGAACCGTGTGCTGTGAACAGTGTTTCAATTTCAAACTGTAAATAGCAAGTGCTTTATGATGTGTTGAATATTGCAGAACAGTGAATTGGAGTGATAATGTAATCATTTGAATAATCTTTTTATATACATATCTGAATGGGGTCTTGAGTAGCACAAAAACTTTTAAATGTCACTAGCTGGCCCCCAGCAGCTACCCATTCCAGGGGAGATGTCAGGGATTTTGGAGGGTCTACAGAAAGTGAAAGACAGAGGGACCAGAACATTCCCAAAGCTAAGCGTGTAAAGATGAGCTTTATTTATCACACGCAAATGAAGGCATGAAGTAAAATTTGTTGTTTTGCATCAGTGAGCAAAACAGTACTGAGATTGTGCTGGGGGCAGCCCACAAGTATCGTAGTGCTCCCAGTGGCCACAACTTAGTAAACCTTATTGTATGCCTTTGGAATGTGGGAAGATACCAGAAGAAACACATACTCCCGGAAAAAATTCATGCAGTTACAAGGGGGAACGTACGTAACCGTTTATTACAGTGGCGGAAATTGAATGCTAATCACTGGCATTACACAAGCTACTTTGGGTACTCCAGTTCCCTTCCACATTCAAAAGTTAGGGTGAGTGAGTTAAGTTAAAGTTTGCCCCGAGCCTTATAGGCTCATCAGGCCAATGCTTATGCTGGTTTCTGTGACGTACGAGTATGAGATCTCTTTCAAGCCGGGACGGATGGGGTGGGGGCAGGAATGGGAACTGTGTAAGCATCTGTACCCTGATCAAGGGTCTCGGCCCAAAATGTTTATTCGTTTCCATCACTGCTGCCTGATCTGCTGAGTTATTCCAGCGTTTTGTAATGTTTAAATTTAGGAATTTTTGCTGCATTGGCTCAACTTGGGTGGATTCCGGACACAAGGTGGCTTACGAAACTGTGAAGGCAAGTCCACACATGCGCTTGGTGGGAGTGGGAGTCAGGCAGGGGCTGGGAAGCTGAAACTTACCTCCAACTCGTTCAGCCGCTGAATCCGGGGTGTGAACTTGAAGTTGTCGACCTCAACCGCGAAAGGAGGCTGCCAGTCCTGGGGACAAAAAGAGGACAAGAGAGCAGTTTAGCGAAGCGACAAACCCTTCACGCATGAGCAACAGATTCCCCGAGCAGAACTCATAACAAGCGAGCTCAACTGCTCATGTCAATGCTGTGTGTGGACTGATATTTATTGATTGAACATCTGTGTTCAGCGGCCACTTTATTTGGTACAGGAGTGTTTCTAATAAAATGGCCACAGGAATGGAACCCCATGTGACCTTCTGCTGTAGCCCACCCACTTCAATGTTCAGAGAGATCTTCTACATACCACATGGTTATTTCAGCTACTGTCATCTCCCTGGCAGCTTGAACCAGGCAGGCCATTCTCCTCAGCAATTTTTGTCCACAGTGCTGCCGCTCACTGGACGCTTTTTGTTTTTCTGTAAACTCTAAAGACTACTGAATGTGAAAATCCCAAGAGATCAGAAGTTTCTGAGATACTCAAACTACCCCGCCTGTACCAACAATCATTCCACAGTCAACGTCATTTAGATCACATTTCTACCTCAACTGAACCTCTTGACCATGTCTGCGTGCTTTTATGCATTTAGTTGCTGCCACATGATTGGCTGTTTAGATATTTGCATTAAGGAGCAGATGCACAGGTGTACCTAATCATTTGGGCACTGAGTGCATCTCATTATTAAGTCTAAAGATTAAGTCAGAAGATAAATTCCTTGGAGGGCTTTGAACTCAAGACTATGCTCCCAGTTATGTCCAGCTAGTTGAAAGTCACAAAGGCAAAAGTTTATTGTCAAGTATACAAAGACCACAATCGCCTACGTCATACATAAAGACTGAACACAAATACACGTCTGCACACGGGCAATGAAAAACTTAACTGCAGCAGCCTCACAGACACTGAGCATCAGATACATAACATTCATAAGGAACACCACATATCATACATACATCTTACAATAAGAATAATACAATTAGGTCCAAAAAAAGAAGTCCATTGTAATACAAAATGGTCACAGTTTTCGCTATAATGAGGTAGTTGCCAGTTGTTTCAAAAGTCAAATGATTGAGGGAACCTGGTGGTGTGGGAGCTCAGGCTTCTGTATCTCCTGCCCTGTGTGAGCTACGAGAAGATGGCCTGGCCTGGACAGTGGAGATCTACATTTCTACAGATGTACAGTGAAGAGCATTCTGACTGGTTGCATTACTGTCCGGTATGGAGAGGCCACTGCACAGGGCTGTAAACTCAGCCAGTTCCATCGTGGGCACAACTCTCCCCACCACTGAGGACATCTTCAAAAAGCAGTGTCTAAGGCAACGGCACCCATGGACAGGACTGTATTTGTTTGTATTTGTCAACTCGGAGCGGACACTGAGTTTGTATATCCAGCGAGGGTGGAGGCAAGGTCATTTGATTCCAAACAATTGGTTTATTGATATTACAGAATGTTTCTCTAGTGCTTCCTGCTCCCTCCCTTCTCCCCAATCATGATGCTTCTCTCCCTGCCGCCTTCCCGCTCCCAGTCCACAATAGGGACCCATATCAGAATCAGGCTTATCATCACTCTCACGTCATGAAATTTGTTTTGTTTTCCTGGCAGCAGCAGCAGTACAGAGCAGTTTATAAAATTATTACAGCATTGTACAAAAGTCTTAGGCACCCTCGCTATATATATGTGTGCATAAGACTTTTGCTCAGTGCTGTATGTCAGTGATACTAAACCTGATTCTGACGATCTTGCAGCTTATTGTTTACTTGTGCTACGCTTTCTCTGTTACACTTTACTCTGCGTTCCGTGTTCTACCCCAATGCAGTGTAATGAACAGACCGTAATACCAGCTTTCCACTGCATCTTGGTTCACGTGACAATAACAAACCAACACCAATAGTTGAGGGCCTCTCCTAACCTCTGTGATGAACCATAGAAAGCGACCTCTCTGGATGCATCACGGTAGGGAATCTGTTCTGCCTGCAACCACAAGAAACTGCAGAGATGTGGATTGTGGTAGGGAATGGGAAATTCTAAGCTCAGAATAGTGGTTGTGTAGTGTAGCAGAGAGGCAGATGGAGGGGGCGGGTGTGTGAGGATGTAGTAATGGTGCACTGCAGGGATCAGAGCTGGGTCCATTGTTGTCTGTCTATATCAACGATCTGGGTGATAATGTGGTTAACTGGATCAGCAAATTTGCAGATGACACCAAGATTGGGGGTGGAGTGGACAGCGAGGAAGACTATTGAAGTTTGCAAAGTAATCTGAACCATCTGTACTCATTTTAGACTCATGACTGTGTGGCTAAGCATATCTCCAATGCCATATTCAAGTTTGCTGACGACACCACTGTCGTAGGCCAAATCAAAGGTGGTGATGAATCAGCATAGAGGAGGGAGATTAAAAATCTGGTTCAGCAGCGTTGTAACAACAACCTCTTACTCAATGTCACCAAGACCAAGGAGCTGCTTATCTGGCTTCAGAAGGAAACCAGAGATCCATGAGCCTGCCTTTGTCAGAGGATCAAAGGTGGAGAGGGTTAGCATTTTTAAGTTCCTAGGTGTTATTATTTCAGAGGACCAGCATGTAAGCGCAATAATGAAGAAAGCACGGTAGCACCTCTACTTTGGAATGACATCAAAAACAAAGCCCTTGCCACCACTGAGCACACCTACACAGACTGCTGTTGTAGGAAAGCAGCATCCATCATCAAGGACCCCCACAACCTAGCCTATGCTCTCTTCTCGCTGCTGCTATCAGGAAGGAGGTACAGGAGCCTCAGGACTCACTCCAACAAGTTCAGGAACAACCATCAACCTCTTGAACCAGAGTGCATAAAATCACTCACCCCATCACTGAATTGTTCCTACAACCTATACATTCTTCATCTCATATTCTCAACATTTATTGCTTATTTATTACATTGTTTTTTTCTTGCTTTTTGTATTTGTACAGTTCTCTGTCTTTTGCACAATGGTTATTGGGTGTGGTCCTTCACTGATTCTATTGTGTGTCTTGGATTTATTGACTCCCTGTAAGAAAATGAATCAGCATTGTATTTGGTGACATAAATGTTCTTTGATAATAAACTTACTCTGAACTTCAGACTGAAAGTTCTGTCAATTACCTGGCAAGTCACTAGCCTTTTAAATACAAATCTGAGAACAAGAGTTAACAATATTAATTGCTCTTTTAGCCTGCAGCATATCCAATTTCAGCACATCAGTGCATACATGCAAAGATTAGCGCTTTCTGCTCGAGGTGCAACCTTTGAAGTTGGAGACCAGATGTCCACGTGCATCAGAACGTGTTTAAAGAATCCAGTTTAGAATTCAGGTGAGTCCTGTTTCATTCAGAGGGTGGTGAGAGGGAGTGCCCGCTTCCCACAATGAAGGCATGAGGCAAGCCAAAAGAAGTGAGTTTCAGGGGAAGCCAGGCACGTACTCAGGAGGAGATGGTGAAGGGGGAGGACAGTGAGAGGTGACAAGAAGCAGGAGAGGAGATGGTAAAACTAGGAGGACAACGAGGAATGGGAGGGCACAGCCAAAATAGGTAGCGGGTAAGAAAGTGGCAAGAAGGATACGGGGACGCTGTTTGGAATAACGAGTTCAAAGTAAATTTATTATCAAAGTTACTATCCTGAGATTCATTTTCATTCAGGCACTTACAGGAAAAAGGAAATGCAATAAAATGGGTAAAACAATTTTATAAAATAACAACGATTAAAAAACTATAAAGATCAGCTTTATGTGTTACATGTACATCAAAAAACACACATTTTGTGTCAAAGACCACCACAATCTGAGGGTGTGTTAATAAGATCCCACAGTATTACAGGAAAGATACTGGCAGGGACATGCGATTGATTGGCTGGCAGGAAGAGTGGGAATAAAGGGGGACCTTTTCTGGTTAGCTGCCGGTGACTAGTGGTGTTCAGCAGGGATCGGTGTACAATGTGTGAAAGGACGCACAGCGAACTATAAAAACTGTTGTAAGGAAGGCAAATGCAATGTTAGCATTCAAGGTAACACATACAAAATGATGGAGGAACTCAGGAACGAAGGGTTTATTCATTTCCATAGATGCCTGACCTGCTGAGTTTCTCCAGCATTTTGTTTGCGTTGCTCTGGATTTCCAGCATCTGGTGAGGAAAAGCAGACGGCACACCAGGCCAAA
Source organism: Hypanus sabinus (assembly GCF_030144855.1). Taxonomy (NCBI): domain Eukaryota; kingdom Metazoa; phylum Chordata; class Chondrichthyes; order Myliobatiformes; family Dasyatidae; genus Hypanus; species Hypanus sabinus. The sequence goes on from NC_082729.1 coordinate 38,087,884, forward strand.
GTCCTGGGCCAGAAAGAGAGGGGTGAAATATATGGGCCCCCCACATTCCAGGCCATGCTCTCTTCTCACTGCTACCATTTGGGGAACAGGTGCAGAAGCACTAGGTCCCACACCACCAAGTTCAGAACAGTTATTACTGATCCCACACCCATGGACTCACTTTCAAGGACTCTACAACTCATGTTCTCTGAATTATTTATTACTATTAATTTTTATATATTTATCTTATGAACATTGTTTGCCCGTCTTTGTGTGTAGTTTTTCATTGATTCTATTGCATTTTTGTTTTACTGTGAATGCCCACAAGGAAGTCAATCTCAGGGTAGTATATGGTGACATACACGTACTTTGATAATAAATTTACTTTGAATGTTGACTTCTACCTCCTATGTGGCAAGTGGTAATGGCCCGAGTGTTTGCTGCTAGGGCTGCCTGGCCTGCTGGTTTCCTCTGGCATTTTGTACTTGCTCCCCAAGGTTTCCAGAGCTTGCAGAATCTCATGTGTTTATAATCACAGGAACTGGAGAGGCACTTGAGGAAGGTAAACATACAGGGAATAGGACTGCTTTGTAGCAGGGGTTCCCAATCTGGAGTCCACAGACCACTCAGTTAATGTTGGGGGGGCAGCAACCGTGGCACTAAAAAGTTTAGGAACCCTTACTCTACAGGGAATGGGTGGATATGGACATTGTGTAGCAGAAGGGATTACTTTAGTAAGGCACTTAATTATATAATTTAGAGATGTAGTGTGGAACAGGGCCTCCCGGCCCAACCAGTCACAGAGCGACCTACCAATTTTAACCCTTGCCTAATCGCAGGACAATTTACAATGACCAATTGACCTGCTAACTGATACATCTTTGGACTGTGGGAGGAAACTGAAGTACCTGGAGGAAACCCACGTAGTCGTGGGGAGAATGTCCAAACTCTTTACAGGGGACGCTGGAACTGAACTCTGATGCCCCGAGCTGTAATAGCAACGCTCTAACTGCTACGCTGCCGTGACACCCAACACCAAGTCTAACGTGCGATACTGTTCGACGTTGTATCCTAAGTGTTGAGGTACCCTGTCTGTCTTTAAGGGTGACACAATGCTAACACTGTTACAGCGCCAGCAGCCCGGGTTCAATTCCACCACTGCAGGGGTCCACAGACCTCTCGGTTAATGCTAAGGGTCCATAGGATAAAGCAGATAGGGAAACTCTACTCTATAGCTTATCAACATGCAGTTCACGTGTCTCATTTTGCTCTTTGATACAATGATATAATAAAACACCTTGTGCTGACTTATTAGTGCCGTTTGGCCTTAATGTCCAGCAAACTTCTATGGATGTACTGTGGAGAGTATTCCGACTGGTTGCATCATTGAAAAGAGCTGCAGAGGGTTGGACACTAGTGTCTCACCATCTCCAAATGGAGATGCCTCAAGAAGGCAGCATCCATCACGAAGGACTCTCAGCGTCCAGGACATGTCCTCTTCTTACTACCATCAGGAGCCAGAAGACCCACACTCACATTTTGGAAACTGCTTCTTCCTTTCTGCTATCATATTTATGAATGGACAATGAACCAATCCATGAACACTACCTCACTATTTCCGGTTAGATTTTTTAAAACATAGTATATATTTTATATTCCTTGATCAGGTGACATGAAGCCATGAGGGCAGGTGGTGGATGGTTGTATGAGCAGCCGGTGCAGATCACAAGTCCTGGTAGAAAAATTTGCCAAGAACAATCATAGCTATGGAGACCCAGCACATAATGATAATGATATTTTATAAATAAACATCTATTTAATATTGTGTTTGATAGACGCTGCTCTACATTGCTGCCACAAAACAAATTTCACGACATACGTCAGTGATATTGATTCTGATTCCAGTGTGTCAGGTTCATTTGCTTGTAAGGAACAGCCATAATACTGTGTCACATGCACACACACACGTACACACATCCCACACAGCATAGGCTTAGGTCTGAGGGATTTTGTACACACAGGAATAATCTGCATTTTATTACTTTGGGTGCAGAGGCTGAGCACAACTGCATCTTCACTTTGGCAAGCAGATCTTACACTCTGCACCGGTTAAGCTTTTTGGCCATTTGTGTGGAGAACAAGATTTGCATAGCTGTGCAAGTGTACGAGGCACAGAAGCCTGAGGTCCCACATCACCAGGTTCATGAACAGCTGGTTAAGATATAGCAGCAGGATTAAGCCATTCAGCCTATCAAGTCTACTCTACCATTCCACCGTGGTTGATTTATGACCCCTCTCAATGCCTTCTCCCTGTAACCTCTGACACCCTTACTCATCACGAATCTATCAATCTTTTTAAATTTACCCAATGACTGGGCCTCCACAGCCATCTGTGGCAATTAATTCCACACATTCACCACCTTTCTGGCTATAGAAATTCCTCCTCAGCTGTGGCCTTTTACCCTAAGGCTGTGCCCTCTGATCCTAGACTCCCTCACTATAGGAAACATCCTCTCCACATCCACCCTATTGTAACCCTAAGGTTACAATGAGATCCCCACTCATTCTTCTAAATTCAAACAGTACAGGTACACAGGTCTAAAGCTATCTAATGCTCCCCAGACATTCCTGGAGCCATTCACACGAACCTTCTCTGGACCCACTCCAATGTTGGCACATCCTTTCTTAGATAAGGGGCCCAAAACTGCTTACAATGCCTTACCGAGCCTCAGCATTTCCCCAGGAAGAACACCATTCACCCCATCTATGCCCCTCAAAAATCTGCACCCTCTACAAGTTGAATAATAGAGGTTACAGGTAGTATGATATTTTCAAGTACACTTGGTGAGTTTAATGAATGTTGGAAATTGCACTCCACTAATTTTAAAGAGACCATGGGAACCAGAAAGTTGGTGAGTTTAAAGGAGCGCAGGGCCTAGGCCATTGAGAGTTTAAAGGAGCGCAGGGCCTAGGCTATTGAGAGTTTAAAGGAGTGCAGGGCCTAGGCCATTGAGAGTTTAAAGGAGTGCAGGGCCTAGGCCATTGAGAGTTTAAAGGAGTGCAGGGCCTAGGCCATTGAGAGTTTAAAGGAGTGCAGGGCCTAGGCCATTGAGAGTTTAAAGGAGTGCAGGGCCTAGGCTATTGAGAGTTTAAAGGAGTGCAGGGCCTAGGCCATTGAGAGTTTAAAGGAGTGCAGGGCCTAGGCCATTGAGAGTTTAAAGGAGTGCAGGGCCTAGGCTATTGAGAGTTTAAAGGAGTGCAGGGCCTAGGCCATTGAGAGTTTAAAGGAGTGCAGGGCCTAGGCTATTGAGAGTTTAAAGGAGTGCAGGGCCTAGGCCATTGAGAGTTTAAAGGAGAGCAGGGTCTAGGCCGGGGGTCGGCAACCTGCGGCTCCCGAGCCATTTGTGGCTCTTTCACCTCTGTGCTGCGGCTCCCTGTGGCTTTGGGAAATAATTGGTCAGTATTTAATTAAAATGTATTTTATGTTAGTTTGTTAGCTTTTGAAATGTAATTCTAAATTTGAAGATTATGGTGATCTTGTACAATCTAAGTGTGGCGACATCCGAAACGGCTCACAATTAGCCAGCATTCCGGCTAAGGGAGATAGCCTACGGGGGTTTGTGAGTACGCGTCTTTTGCAGCATCTGCGTCCATGGGGGCTGGGTTGAGAGAGGCTTAAAAGCAAGGCTGTTTAGTTCGAATAAAGCTATCTTTGACTGCAGTTTACTGACACCGCTACAACGTGTTTTTATCGCTGGCTGTCCAGACGGAAGGTGCTGAAACGCTTTGTCGCGTGTCTGGAAGAAGTGAAAACTTTCCTGGGCAGCAAAGGGCTCACCTTTCCTGAGCTGGAACAGCCAGAGTGGCTGGAAAAGCTACACTTCATGGTAGACATGACAGCGCACCTGAACACGCTGAACACAGCTCTTCAGGGGTAAGGACGTACAGCCCTGCACATGTTGGAGGATGTTTTGGCATTCGAGCGCAAGTTGACAGTGCTTGCCAGAGATTTACAGAAAGGCACTTTGTCTCACTTCCCCAATTTGAGAGAGTTCAAACAAGGTCACGACATGATAATTTCGGAGTATTTACATTCTGCAATCATCGCAATGCAAACATCGTTTGGGAAACGCTTCTGTGAGTTCAGAGAGGAAAAAAACACATTATCCTTCCCGGTCACTCCCTTAAGCATCGATCCTTCCCTACTGAATACGACTGCATTGGCAGGTGTGAGTCAACCTGATCTTGAGATGGAACTGGCCGACATAGCCGACAAAGACATATGGGTGTCCAAGTTTAGACGCTTGACAGCAGACCTTGAAGATGTTGCCCGTTCTTGCTCAGAAACACAAATGGAGTGATATTGAAAACCTTCCAAAACCGGACAAACTTGTGTTCGAAACATTTATGTAAACATTAAAAAGTATGCGCTTTGAGTCCTGTCGATCTTTGGATCCACATATGTAAGTGAGCAGGTGTTCTCCAACATGAACTTTATTAAAAACAAACATCGCGCATGCCTCACAGATGACAGCTTGCGATCCTGTGTAAAGATGAAGGTGACGTCATACAGCCCTGATGTGCAGACGCTGTGCGCTGAGGTCCAGGAGCAGAAATCCCATTAACCAAGTATGATAAATATTTTAATTGCCTATTATTTTATGTGTATTCATATTTTTTCATTGTTCAGTGAAATAGTCCTTTTATTTTTCAGGCTGACAGCTGGCTGACGTTATTTTTGGTTTGCTGCTGGCGGAAAATTTAAGTTCGGCGTTTTTCATAAATACAAGAAGGACTCAAATAGACATTGAGTATTTTACTTTAAAGTAACTTTCAACCCAACGTCTTTTTTTCGGAGTTCAAAATGTTTTTGTTGCATGCAGAAATGTAATTTCGTTTTCTCTGCAGGAGTTCATCAATTTCATAAATGCAACACATTATAGTTTGTTTATACATAGCATAAAGGCAAAAAAAACGTTGTATGCAGTGTTATTTCATTTTAAATGTCAAACGGGTTTTGCGGCTCCCAGTGTTTTCTTTTCTGTGGGAAACGGGTCCAAGTGGCTCTTTCAGTGGTAAAGGTTGCTGACCCCTGGTCTAGGCCATTGAGAGTTTAAAGGAGTGCAGGGCCTAGGCCATTGAGAGTTTAAAGAAGTGCAGGGCCTAGGCCATTGAGAGTTTAAAGGAGTGCAGGGCCTATGCCATTGAGAGTTTAAAGGAGTGCAGGGCCTAGGCCATTGAGTGTTTAAAGGAGTGCAGGGCCTAGGCCATTGAGAGTTTAAAGGAGTGCAGGGCCTATGCCATTGAGAGTTTAAAGGAGTGCAGGGCCTAGGCCATTGAGAGTTTAAAGGAGTGCCGGGCCTACGCCATTGAGAGTTTAAAGGAGTGCAGGGCCTAGGCCATTGAGAGTTTAAAGGAGTGCAGGAGTCAGGAAGTCGGTGAGTTTAAAGGGAGTGTGGGAACCAGGACGTTGTTGAGATCGAAGGGAGTGTGACGTGAAGAAAACAGCGCAACAGTGGACAGGCCATTCGGCCCACAAAGTTGTGCCCATTTCTACCATGCATCCTCTTTCTGTATATCATCCATATTTCCCCAATACTCTCACTTTCATATCCGGGGTGAAGGTAGAGCTTCTTACCCTCTGCCATCAAATTGCTGAATGGTCCATGAACCCACAAATAATACTGCACTATTCCTTTGCTTTTGTACTTTTTCAGAATTAGAACTAATATCACTGGCATATGTAGCAGCAGTACAGGGCAATACTTCAAAAACTATAAATTACAGTAAGAAATATTATATAATAAATATTGGGGGGGCATGTTAAAACAGTGGTTGCCTGGTACAGGCGACCCGGGTTCAGTTCCTGCCACTGCCTGTAAGGAGTTTGTACGTTCTCCCCATAACTATGTGGGTTTCCTGCCAGTAGGTAGGTTAATAAGTCATTGTAAATTGTCCTGTGATTAGGCTAGGGTTAAATCGGTGGGTTGCTGGGTTGCAACTCAAAAGAGCTGTAAGGGCCTCTTCCCTGCTGTATCTCAATAAATTAAAAAAATATATATATATATACACACATATATATATTGTTTTTAAACAATTAAACAAAGTTTTGTAAAAAGAGAACAAAAATAGTGAGGTAGTGATCATGGGTTCATTATCCATTCAGAAATCGGATGGGAGAGGGGAAGTAGTTGTTCCTGCAATGTTCCAGTGTGTGTCTTTAGGCTCCTGTACCCCCTCCCCGGTGGTAGCAATGAGAAGATGGCATGTCATGGTCCTTAATGATGGATGCCAGCTTTTTGAGGCGTACCCTATTGGCGATGCCCTCGGTGCTGGGGAGGCTAATGCCCATGACGGATTTTTCTGCAGCTTTTCCTGATCCTGTGCATTAGCAATGACCCCCCCCCCACCCCCCCAGCACCAGACGGTGATGCAGCCAGTTGGAATGCTCTCCATAGTACATCCTCTTTATGTACCTATTTGTCTATGCTGTAATTTACAGCAACATTTACGTCTGTGCCAAGCTGTGAAACAAAGCCACAAGTCACTGATAATAAACCTGATTCTATTGAAAAGCTGTTTAACCTCCACCAAACTGCCTGCTTCTGCCCTGAGAACCCTTTCCAAGAACCGCCTACTCTATGTAAAAAAAAATGCCCCTCATATCCCCTTTAAACTTTTCCCTTTCTAATGTTAAATTCATGTTTTCTGGTGTTTCATATAAAGGGAGTTGAAGGAAACAGGCCCAAGTTATTTACTTGGCACAGTGGAAATTAAGGGAGCCTTTTCTGATTGGCTGTCAGTGACTAATAGTGTTGGGGCTGCTTCTTCTCACAATAGACATGCCAATGATTTAGATGACAGAACTGAACACTCTGTGGGCAAGTCTGCAAATAGACGGCCTTCTAACGTTCCACCCTATGAACTTGTGTGGCAACTTTGAGGGATTTATGGAATAGGAGAGAGAGGTGTAGAGGAGAGGGGAGAAGGGAGGGGTAGAAGGTAAGGGGGTGGAGGGGTAGAAGGTAAGGGGGTTGAGGGTTAAAAGGAGAGGAGGGGGTAGGGGAGGGGTAGAGGGGGAGAGGGGTCTGAGGGGGCAGAGAGGGGAGAGAAAGGGGCAAAAAGGAAGACTGAGGGAAGGCCCCTCTCTAAGGACAGCCCTTCCCCAATATAAACCTTAGGTCAATAAAGCAGCAGTTTTGCAATTGCTGAAGTTCCTCACAGTGACAACTGACTACGGGCAATCAACATGCACCATTTCCTTTCCTCTTTAACGCTTAGTGCCTGATCTAAGGCCTGGTTCCTCTATCCGTCCACCTCAAAAAATCCCCAAATGAAGAAACACCCTCAAAGGCAGCAAGACCAGCCTGTGGCATGATCGCTGGTCGTCTCACAGGGTGACCAATACCTGACCTGTCTGCACAAGGCAACACAGGAACTCAACAGATCAGGCAGCATCTACCAAGGGGAAGTGAGGTGGTGGATTTGAACTTCTGACGATGGGACAACAGCAAAACCCACTCCAGGCTGCTGTTTACTGATTACAGCTCAGTGCTCAACGCCATCATCCCCTCAGTAGTAATCGACCAGCTCCAAAACCTGGGCCTCATTTTCTCAGTGGGACACCACAGTGCAGATTGGAAATGAGAAGAAGGCTGAGGGCTCACTTGGAGTATTCTGAGCAGTTTGGGGCCCCTTATTTAAGAAAGGATGAGCTGACAGTGGAGAAGGTTCATAAGAATGATTCCAGGAATGAAAGGCTTGTGGCGACCCATTTCCTAGCGTATCCGAACCGACTCACAATTAGATAGCCTACGGGGGTTTGCGAGCACAGAGCTTTGGAGCCTCTGCGCCATGGGGGGCCGGTTGACAGAGGCTTAAAAGTGAGGCTGAAGTCTTTGAATAAAGTTTTTTCCTTCGACTGCAGTTACCGACTCCGTGTCGTAATTTTAGCGCTGCGTGTAGCACACCGCTACAATTGGTGACCCCGACGGTCCAAACGATTTTTGGACCAGAAATGACCGACGCCGCCTCTGTTCATGCGGTTTCGTTGAAACTGCCAGGTTTCTGGACACAGCGCCCGGACCTATGGTTCCAGCAAGCCGAAGCCCAATTCCACGTTCGCCAGATCACCTCAGAAGACACCCGCTACTACTACGTGGTGAGCTCCCTCGACCAGGACACAGCGGCCCAGGTCGCGGAGTTCGTACAGTCGCCCCCGGCAGACGGCAAGTACACGGAATTCAAAGCCCTGCTCCTCAGGACTTTCGGACTCTCACGGCGCGAGCGGGCTGCCCGTTTACTGCACCTAGATGGCTTGGGTGACAGACCTCCATCGGCTTTAATGAATGCGATGTTGTCTCTCGCCGACGAACACACACCCTGCCTCATGTTTGAGCAGGCATTCCTGGAGCAGCTGCCCGAGGACATCCGCCTGCTGCTGTCCGACGCGGATTTCAGTGACCCCCGGAAGGTGGCAGCCCAGGCGGACTTGCTGTGGAACGCCAAAAAGGTGAGCGGGGCGTCCATCGCACGGATCTCCCAGCCCCGCTCCCGGCAGCAAACCAGTCCAGGCCCGGCCGCAGAGCCCGCCCTGCGAGTTCCCGGGAAACGCCAGGGCCAGCCGCCGCTGATGGCTACGGCGGCTGGCCATTGGGATAGCCTCCTGTATGTGTGGGATAGAAGGTCGGGACGCCGGTTTTTGGTCGATACTGGGGCTGAGATCAGCGTTTTACCTCCGACGAGTTACGACACCCGCAGCAGGGCACCGGGTCCCCCCCTGAGGGCCGTGAATGGCAGCACCGTAAGGACCTATGGCACCCGCCAGGTGCAGCTACTGTTCGGCTCCAGCCAGTTCACGTGGGACTTCACACTGGCCGCCGTAGCCCAACCGCTTCTGGGTGCGGATTTTTTGCGGGCTCACAGCCTGCTGGTCGACCTGCCCAGGAAGAGACTGGTACACGCCGAGACCTTTCAGACGTTCTCCCTGGGTGCAGCCCAGTTGCCGGCCCCTCACCTCGGCTCCATCACGCTGTCCGACAACGACTTCACCAGGGTCCTGGCGGAGTTCCCATCGGTTCTGGCACCGCAGTTCACAGCAGCCATGCCCAGGCACGGCGTACAGCACCACATCCCGACCCAGGGACCACCCCTCCATGCCCGTGCTCGGCGGCTTCCCCGGGACAAGCTCCGACTGGCGAAGGAGGAGTTCCAGAGGATGGAGGAATTGGGGATCATCCGGCGGTCCGACAGCCCATGGGCTTCCCCCCTGCACATGGTGCCCAAAGCGACGGGGGGCTGGAGACCGTGCGGCGACTACCGCAGGCTGAACGAGGCTACCACACCGGACCGCTACCCTGTGCCGCACATTCAGGACTTTGCGGCAAACCTGCACGGCGCACGGATCTTCTCCAAGGTAGATCTCGTCCGGGGATACCATCAAATCCCGATGCATCCTGACGACGTCCCCAAAACGGCTCTCATCACCCCATTCGGCCTTTTCGAGTTCCTCCGCATGCCGTTCGGCCTGAAGAATGCCGCACAGACGTTCCAGCGGTTAATGGACGCGGTGGGACGGGACCTGGACTTCGCGTTCATCTATTTGGATGACATCCTCATAGCCAGCGGCAGTCGTCAGGAGCATCTGTCCCACCTCCGTCAACTCTGCGCCCGACTGAGTGAGTATGGTCTTACAATCAACCCTGCCAAATGCCAGTTCGGACTCGATACCATTGACTTCCTGGGCCACAGGATTACTAAAGACGGGGCAACCCCTCTGCCCGCTAAGGTAGATGCGGTCCGCCACTTCCCCCGACCCACCACGATCAAAGGCCTTCAGGAATTCGTAGGTATGGTCAATTTCTACCGCCGCTTCCTCCCTTCAGCTGCCCGGATCATGCGCCCCCTGTTCGCCCTGATGTCGGGTCCGAGCAAGGACATTGCCTGGGACGAGGAGTCCGCCGCCGCTTTCGTTCAAACGAAGGAAGCTTTGGTGAACGCTGCAATGCTAGTACATCCCAGAATGGACACCCCTACCGCCCTCACAGTGGACGCATCCAACACAGCAGTCGGTGGGGTGCTGGAGCAACTCATCGCAGGTCGCTGGCAACCCCTGGCGTTTTTCAGCAAACACCTGCGACCACCCGAGCTTAAGTACAGTGCTTTCGACCAGGAACTGTTGGCGCTCTACCTGGCAATCTGGCATTTCAGGTACTTCCTAGAAGGTCGGCCCTTCACCGCGTTCACGGACCACAAACCGCTTACCTTTGCGTTTACGAAAGCATCCGACCCCTGGTCATCCCGCCAGCAATGCCACCTGTCCTACATCTCTGAATACACGACGGATGTCCGGCACGTCTCGGGTAAGGACAATGTCGTGGCGGATGCGCTCTCTCGCCCTACCGTTCATGCCCTTTCCCAAGGGGTAGACTTTGAGGCGCTGGCAGAGGCACAGCAGGCGGATGAGGAGATTCCGAGTTACAGGACCGCAGTCTCCGGTCTGCAGCTCCAGGACCTCCCCGTGGGCCCGGGTGAGAGGACCCTACTCTGTGACGTCGCTACTGGCCAGCCCCATCCGGTCGTCCCTACAGCATGGCGGCGCCGCGTTTTCGACTCCATTCATAACTTGGCGCATCCCTCCATCCGGACAACTGTCCGGATGGTTTCCAGCAGGTTCGTTTGGCACGGACTCCGCAAACAGGTCAGTGAATGGGCCAGAACGTGCATGCACTGCCAGACGGCCAAGGTGCAGCAGCACACCAAAGCCCCACCGCAGCAGTTCCATCCCGCCCACCGGCGTTTCGACCACATTCATGTGGATATCGTGGGCCCCCTGCCAGTGTTGCGCGGGAGCGCGTTACCTCCTGACTATCGTGGACCGCTCACCGACACCACCTCCGAATCTTGCGCCCGAGCCCTGATCGCCACCTGGATATCTCGCTTTGGTGTACCAGCCCACATTACCTCCGACAGAGGCGCCCAGTTCACCTCCAGCCTGTGGTCAGCTATGGCCAGCCTTTTGGGGACTCAGCTGCACCACACAACTGCCTACCACCCACAGTCGAACGGGCTAGTGGAGCGTTTCCACCGTCACCTGAAGTCGGCCCTCATGGCCCGCCTGCGAGGAGCCAACTGGGCGGACGAGCTTCCCTGGGTCCTACTCGGCATCCGCACAGCGCCCAAGGACGACCTGCACGCCTCGTCGGCCGAGTTGGTATATGGCGCGCCCCTGGTCGTCCCCGGGGAGTTCCTACCAGCCCCAAGGGGGCAAGAGGAAGAACCCGCAGCAGTCCTGGGCAGACTTCGCGAGAAGCTCGGTAACCTGGCCCCCATACCCACTTCACAGCATGGGCGGCACCCGACCTGCGTACCCAAAGACCTACAGAACTGTAAGTTTGTGTTTGTACGAAGGGGCGGGCATCGGCCACCGCTGCAGCGGCCATACGAGGGGCCGTTTATGGTGCTCCGGAACAACGGGTCCACGTTCGTGCTGGACGTTGGGGGGAAGGAGGAGGTTTTCACGGTGGACCGCCTCAAGCCGGCCCATGTGGACCTGGCGCAACCGGCCGAGTTTCCGGCGCCTCGGCGCAGAGGCCGACCTCCCAAGCAGGTTCTGGCCCAGACTGTGGACATTGGGGGGTGTATCGCCGGTTCTGGGGGGGGGGTTATGTGGCGACCCATTTCCTAGCGTATCCGAACCGACTCACAATTAGATAGCCTACGGGGGTTTGCAAGCACAGAGCTTTGGAGCCTCTGCGCCATGGGGGGCCGGTTGACAGAGGCTTAAAAGTGAGGCTGAAGTTTTCGAATAAAGTTTTTTCCTTCGACTGCAGTTACCGACTCCGTGTCGTAATTTTAGCGCTGCGTGTAGCACACCGCTACAGGCTCATCACAGGAAGAGCGATTGAAGGCTATGAAATTCAGTGGAATTCAGAAGAATTATTGAAAGCTATCATATGTTGAAAGGGCTTGATAGTGTGGATTTGGTGAGGATGTTTCCTATTGTGGGGGAGTCTGACCAGAGGGCACAGCTTCAGGATAGAGGGACGTCCTCTCAGAACGGAGATGAGGAGGAATTTCTTTATCCAAAGGGTGGTGAATTAATTGCCACAGATAGCTGTGGAGACTAAATCATTGAGTGTATTTAAGGCAGAAGTTGATAGGTTCTTGAGTAGTCAGGGTGTGAAAGGTTACAGGGAGAAGGCAGGAGAATGTGGTTGAAAGGGAAATGGATCAGCCATGATAAAACGGTGGAGCAGACTCAAAAGGCCAAAATTCTATTCCTATGTCTAATGGTCTTAACAATACCTCAAGGATGCATGCCTAGCATCCACTCTACCCTTTCTATGCCCATGATTATGTGGCTAGACACTGCTCAAATACCATCTATAAATTTGCCAATGACATAACTGTCACTGCCAGAATCCCCTGCATTCCCTTGATCGCTTTGTTCTCCCGCATTTCTCAGTACCCTACAATTGGTTCACTGTGTTAGACCTACCCTGGTTAGTCCTACCGAAATACAACACCTCACACTTGTCTGTATTATATTCAATCTGCCATTTTTCAGCCGGCAGTGTACATCATTATTAAGTCTAAAGGCTCTACGTTTTAAATTCAGAAGATAAATTCCTTGGCGGGGGCGGGGGCTTTGAGCTCAAGACTGCACTCCTGAGGTATCAGTCCAGCAACTTGAAAGTTACAAAGTCAAGTTTATTGTCACGTACACAAAGACCACGATCGCCTACATCATATGACATGGCACATAATGAACACATGTACAAGTCAGCACAGGGGCAATGAAAACTTAACTGCAGCAACATCACAGACATTGAGCATCAGATGCACAACATTCATCAAAGACACCAAAAATTATACACACTTTTTTTCTACAATAAAAAAACAATCAGGACGAATCCACTGCAAAGTGGTCACAGTTTCTGCTATAACGAGGTATTGATTAGGTTTGAGCTGGTTGGTTCAAGAACTGAATGGTTGAAGGGAAGGAGCTGTTCCAGAATCTAGTGGGTGGGTCTTCAGATTTCTGATTTATCAGCTCAAGTGAAAATAATAAACCCCTACTAAGCCTGGCCATTCTCCGCTGCCCTCTTTCATTAACAAGGTGTTTTCATCCACTAGAACTGCCGCTCACTGGATGTTCAAGCAACACACACAAAATGCTGGTGGAATGCAGCAGGCCAGGCAGCATCTACAGGGAGATGCACTGTTGACATTTCGGGCCGAGACCTTTTGTCAGGACTAACTGAAAGGAAAGATAATATGAGATTTGAAAGTAGGAGGGAGAGGGGGAAATGCAAAATGATAGAAGACCGGAGGGGGTGGTGTGAAGCTGAGAGCCAGAAAGGTGATTGGCAAAAGGAATACAGAACCAGAGAAGGGAAAGGATCATGGTTCGGGAGGCCTAGGGAGAAAGAAAGGGGGAGGGGAGCACCCGAGGGAGATGGATAACAGGTAGCATGATGGAGAGAGAGAGAGAGAGCGAAAGAGGTGGGGGAACTAAATATACCAGGGATGGAGTAAGAAGGGGAGGAGGGGCATTAACAGAAGTTAGAGAAGTCAATTTTCATGCCATCAGGTTGGAGGTTACCCAGCTGGTCATGAAGGAAATAACCCACTATGCTGTCATCTTGCATCATCTACAAGCTAGACGAACAACTGCAGCATGTTAACACATTAACCTTTGCAGACTGATGTCAAACAAGGGTCGGAGGCCACAATACACATTTGAGCTGCATCCCTCTGACCCGTGTGATCAGACCAGGGAGGTGAGGCACAATTCAACAAGGCAAACACAACATAGAAACAGGTCCATCAGCCCACTGAGTCTGGGCTACCCCTTCACGCTATCCCTACATTAACTCCAAGGTTTGAAATTCTCCCAACACGTTCACATCAGCTCCTTGCATGTTCTACCACTCTCCACACACTTGGATCCACAATTGGAGCATGGGGGGAGGCGATCAGAGGGGACACGGGCATGGCCTACAAAAACTCACAGATGGGAGGGGTCACTATCAAACCCAGGTCCCTGGCTCCCTGAAGCAGTGGCTCAATGAGCTGCAGTTATGAGAGTGTCCCCCGCGTCAGGCCCTCTTTCCTCACCTTTATTTATTAACTTACAGGTACAGCGTGGAATAGGCCCTTCTGGTCCTTTGCGCTGTCCAGCAATGTCCCCATTTTACCCTAGCCTAATCATGGGGCAATTTACAATGAATAATTAACCTACTAACTCTCATCTTTGGAAGGAGGAATCCAGAGCACCCAGAGCAAACCCACAGGGAGAACATACAAACTCCTTACAGTCAGTGGTGGGAATTGAACCTGAGTTGCTGGTACTGTACAGTGTTGGGCTAACCACCGTGCTACCTTATCAAACAGATTTACTACTCATGATTTAGAACACAGAACAGTACAGTACAGGCCTTTTGGCCCACGATGTTGTGTCAAACTTCTTACTTCAAGATCAATTTCACACAGATCCCTTGAATTCAATCCCCCAACTAATGAACACCAACAGACCATATGCCTTCTTAACCACCCTCTCTACTTTGAGGGACCCATTGATATGAACCCCAAGAACACTGCTGAGAATCCTGTCATTAACCCAGTACCAACGTGAATCACTTCACGCTTTTCTCCACTTCTCAGTCCAGAATTACATCCTGTGAGTATTGTGTTCTAACCTTTCATCACCCACAACACCACACCTGCAAACTTACTAACCCATCCTTCCACTTCCTCATCCGTCATTAATAAATATCACAAAGAGCATGGGACCTAGAACATATCTCTGTGGAACCCCACTGACCTCCAGGCAGAGTACACTCCATCTACACCACCTTCTGCCTTCTATGGGGAAGCTAATTTTGAATCTACCCAGCCAATTTTCCGTGGATCCCAGGCCTCCTCACTTTTGAACGAGCCCACCATGGGGAACTTTGTCAAACGCCTTACTAAACTCCACATCCACTGCTCTACCTTAATCAATTTGTTTTGTCACTTCCACAACAAACTCAATCAGGCCTCTGAAGCACGACCTGCTACCTAGCTCTAATCAGACTATGCTTCTCCAAACACTCATAAATCCTGTTTCTAAAAATCCTCTCCAATAGTTTGTCCACCACTGACTCAAGACTCACTGGTCTGTAATTCCCGGGATTATCTCTATGACTTCTCTCAACCAATAGAACAGTATTTGCTATCATCCAGTCCTTTTCATTCAGGTTTGAGGAGTTTTGTTATGTCATCAAAGACTTCCACAAATGTCTACAGATGTATCATTGTAAAAAGCTGCAAAAATGTGTAAACCCCGTCAGCTCCATCATGGATTCTAGCCTCCAGACCATCCAGGACACCTTCAAAAGGTAATGTCTCAAAAGGCAGCATCCATCATTAAGGACCCCCGTCACCCAGGCCAAGCCCTCTTTCACTACTGTCAAGGAGGTGGTAAAGGGGCCTGAAGGCACACATTCAACATATCAAGAACAGCTCCTTCCCCTCTGCCATCAAATTTCTGAATGGATAATAAAACCATGAATACTACCTCACTTTTTTTGGTATTAAATAAATTGTTTATATTTACTTATTGTAAATTTTACTATTTTTAAAATTATTATGTATTGCAATGTGGAGTGTGTATGATGTACAGGGAGGGGGAGCACCTCTGGTAAAGGGCTTATCGTGTCCATTCCGGGGCAACTCACTCAGTGCTGGGCCCCACTGCACACTCAGCCCTCACCTGTGGCTCCAAGTAGCTGTTTGCATGTGACAGTGCACACACCCCGGTACACCACTTCGACAGGTGGGCTAAACCAGTTGAAGGTAGCCAGCAGCATCATACTTGGGTAAAACAGGGATATGCCTGTCCTAGCATGTAAAGTCAGCTCCAGCAGACTGTCGGACAAGATCTACAGTGAGATCCAGTGGCCAGGAAGGCAGTTCTGCAACACTCTGTGGAGAACGAAGGGCCTGATTAGGCATAGGAGCCATCATGGTCATCTACAGCAACCAAGGAAGACCTCAGTTTGTGACTCTTGTTTGGCCACTGGACTCTGACCTCTGAAGGTGAGAGAGTAGAATTGCCTCAGTAAATCTGCTTTTCCACTGTAAAAATTCTCCTGCCATTGTTGGGACAAAATGGACAACACCAATGTATTGCAATGTACTGCTGCCGCAGAACAACAAATTTCACAGCATATGCCAGTGATACTAAATCTGATTTTGATTCATTGGCACAACTCAATCTTTACCATTTACTGATCTGTTTTTCCTCCAAGAACACACAAGCTAAACCAGCAGCTCCTATGGAGGCAACAGTTTTACGCTTCAAAAGCACTTCCCACATCCCTAACAGGGCGTGCACAGACTTGCACTCTAACGAGCAGCACCGCAGGGAACCAAGATGCAAGAGACCGCAGGCGCTGGAATCTGGAGCAGATGGCCAAGTTCTGGACAAACTCGTTGAGTAAGGCAGCGTCTGTGCAGGCAGAGGGACGGTTACCATATTGGGTTGAGACACTGAATCAGGGTGGATAGTGTAAAGTTCAAAGTAAACATTATCAAAGTACATACACCTCACACTTAACTGGGTTGAAATCCATCGGCCCCTTCTCAGCCCAGTTTTGTATCCAATCGATGTCTTGCTGTAACCTCTGACAACCCTCCACACTATCAACAACCCCCAATCTTTGTGTCATCAGCAAATTTACTAACCCAAACTTCCACTTCCTCATCCAGGTCATTTATAAAAATCATGAAGAGTAGGGGTCCCAGAACAGATCCCTGAGGCACACCACTGGTCACCAATCTCTATGCATAATATGGCCCGTCTACAACCAGTCTTTGCCTTCTGGAAGCCAATCCTGGATCCACAAAGCAAGGTCTCCTTGGATCCTATGCGTCCTTACTTTCTCAATAAACCTTGCATGGGGTACCTATCAAATGCCTTGTGGAAATCCATATACACTACATCTACTGCTCTACCTTCATCAATGTGTTTAGTAGTCACATACTCCAAAAATTCATTCATGCCTTTGACAAAGCCATGCTGACTATTCCTAATCATATTATGCCTCTTCAAATATTCATAAATTCTGCCTCTCAGGATCTTTTCCATCAACTTACCAACCACTAAAGTAAGACACACTGGTCTATAATTTCCTGGACTATTTCTACTCCCTTTCTTGAATAATGGAACAACATCTGCAAACCTCCAATCCTCTGGAACCTCCCCAGTCCCCACTGATGATGCAAAGATCATTTCCGGAGGATCAGCAATCTCCTCCCTCACCTCCCACAGTAGCCTGGGGTACATCTCGTCTGGTCCCGGAGACATATCCAACTTGATGCTTTCCGAAAACTCCAGCACATCCTCTTTCTTAACGTCTATATGCTCAAGCTTTTCAGTCTGCTGTAAGTCATCCCTACAATTGTCAAGATCCTTTTCCATAGTGAATACTGAAGCAAAGTAGTCATTAAGTACCTCTGCTATCTCCTCCGGCTCCATACACACTTTTCCGCTGTCACACTTGACAGGTCCTATTCTCTCATGTCTTATCCTCTTGCTCTTCACATACTTGTAGAATGCCTTAGGGTTTTCCTTAATCCTGCTTGCCAAGGTCTTCTCATGGCCCCTTCTGGCTCTCCTAATTTCATTCTTAAGCTTCTTCCTGCTAGCCTTATAATTTTCTAGATCTCTATCATTACCTAGTTTTTCAAACATTTTGTAAGCTTTTCTTTACTTCTTGACTAGATTTTCAACAGTCTTTGTATACCATGGTTCCTATATTCTACCATCCTTTCCATCTCATTGGAATGTACCTATGTAGAACACCATGCAAATATCCCCTGAACATTTGAGACATTTCTGCCATACATTTCCCTGAGAGCATCTGCTCCCAATTTATGCTTCCAAGTTCCTGCCTGATAGCTTCGTATTTCCCCTTACACCAATTAAACATTTTCCTATCCTGTCTGCTCCTGTTCCCCTCCAATGCTGTGGTAAAGGAGACAGAATTGTGATCACTCTCCTCTGACCTCTCTCATTAACAAGGCATTTTCACCCACAGAGCTGCTGCTCACTGGATTTTTTTTTGTTTTTACACCATTCTCTGCAAACTGTGGTGTGTGAAAATCCCAGGAGATCAGCAGTCCCTGAGATCCTTAAACCAACAATCATTCCATGGTCAAAATCACTCAGATCACATTCCATTCCCATTCTGATGTTTGGCCTGAACAACAAATGAACCTCTCAACCGTGTCTGCATGGTCTCATCCATTGAGTTGCTGTCACCTGATTGGCTGATCAGCTATTTGCATTAATGATCAGGTGTGCCTAATTAAGTGGCCACTGACTGAGTGTGTGTATGCATGTATGTACAGTTGGCCCTCCCTATCCACGAGGGATTGGTTCCGGGACCCCTCGCGGATACCAAAATCACGGATGCTCTCAAGTCCCTTATTCAACCTGTCTCAAGTCAGTGGATCTTAGGACCCAGCGGAACCCAAGACCTTATTTAACCTGTCACAGATGAGGTGGACATTAGGACCCAGCGGCAGAGATCTGAATCCACACAGTTTCCGTTCACGAAAATAATCACGATAACGATTGAAAATAAAGTGGAAATAATAAAGCAATTGGAAAGAGGTGAAACACCATTGGTCATTGGAAAAGCGTTGGGCTACCTCGGTCAACGATCGGAACCATTTTAAAGGATAAAGTGAGAAAGGCTGTGCCCTGATGAAAGCTACAATTACTACTAAGCAACGCAGTGGTTTAATTATTGGATTTTGGGGTTTTGGGTTTTTGATCCTCCACATCAACCTGGCACAGTGGAGAGCGCACTCGATAGTGATCTGTCACGAGCCCGGCGCTGAAACTATGTTCTTAAGTATTTTATATGCATAGAAAGGTAAAATATATACTATATACCAATGCAAATGTTTGACTGATGCTAAATAATACCGGATGTACCTGTTCCGACTTACTTAGTAAGAGAACTTCTGATTTTTTTTTGATCCCGATCCACGATAACCCACGCACATCCTCCTGTATACGTTAGATCATCACTAGATTACTTATAGTACCTAATACAATGTAAATACTATGTAAAATGGTTGTTACAGTGCATTGTTTAGGGAATAATGAACGACAAGAAAAAAGTCTGTACATGCTCGAACAACAAGTGCTGGAAGAGCACTTCTGGGTTTTCGTGATTCGTGGTTGGTTGAATTCACGCATGCAGAATTCGCGGATAAGGACCGTATGTATTATGTGTGTGTATATCTTACTGTAATTTGTATTTTATGCCTTGCACTGTATTTCTGCTGCAAAACAACAAATTTAATGACATATGTCTGTGATAATAAACCTGATTCTGATTAAATGACTGCATGCAAAGCATTATTTATTCTACTTCAGTATATCTGACAATAACAAAACCAGTTTGAAGAGATGGCCAGTATAAAGAGACGAGAGGGAAGGGTGAGCCAGTGAGGTGAACGAGGGGCAGACGGAGGAGGAGAGGTGGACAAGATAGGGGACCTTTCCTCTTGCTACAGTGAGCACTGTCACCTGACTCCACCCCTCCTGCTCCATTAGAATAAAATGGTGTCCCTTCAGAACAGAGATGAGGAGGAATTTATTCAGCCAGAGGGTGGTGAATCTGGAATTCATTGCCACAGACGGCTGTGGAGGACTAGTCATTGGGTATATTTAAAGCCGAGGTTGATAGGTTCTTGATTCGTCAGGGCATGAAAGGTCAGGGAGAAGGGAGGAGAATGAGGTTGAGAAGGAAATGGATCAGCCAGGATCAAATGTGGAGCAGACCTGATGGGCCAAATGGCCTAATTCTGCTCCAAAGTCTTAAGAGTGCAAGATCTTTTGAGCTAAATCCTCCAAAACCCCCTGGGTTGGAGATGAGGGTGGCCAAATTCTAACCTTTCCCTCTTTCATAGCCTTCCATTCTTCTATCATCCACACACCTAAGAGTCTCTTAAATATCCCTAATGTATCTGCCTCCACCACCACCCCGGCCCCTCTAGTTCCATTCCCCTCTCTTACCTCTAAACCTCTCCCTGTCTCTGAAAACCACTCTACAGCTCTTCCCAATTACTGTACCTCCTAAACTCCTCTCCATACCCCTCCCCATCTCTGTAACTCCCTCTGGCCCCTACACCCCACCCATCTAACTCTTGTCTACACACATCCCTCCCCATCCCTGCAACCCACTTTGACCCCTTTCTGTTTCCCTCTAGCTGTTTGCCAAATGCTCCTTCTGATCACCCATTCAGACCACAAGACTGCTGGCACCCTTGAGAAATACCATGCTGCAGTTACCAGCACAAGGGCACTTCATGACTGCCACTTCTTTGCCTGGGCCATTTTGGCACAGCCCCTGGATGAAACAGTGTCTGTGTGTACCTGTGCGTGCTTACTTTTAAACAGACAAGATTCTGCAGATGCTGGACATTCAGATTAACACAGAAGGTGCAGGAGGAACTCAGTAGGTCAGCATCTATTGGCGGGGGGGGGGGGGGGAAAACAGTTCGAGCTGGGAAAGGAAGGGGGCTGAAGCCAGTATAACGTGGTGGTGGTGGGGGGGAAGAGGAAAGAGGGAAAGCTGGCAGGTGACAGGAGAGGGGTAAGGTAGTTGAGTGGAGGAGGGAAGAAGTGGTTAGTGGAAGAGGAGTGTGACCCATGAGACAGTCGAGACTGGCCGCCCACTTCCCTCCACAGATGCCGCCGAAGTCAACTTCCTCCAGCAGATTGTTTACCCCCTTGCCTACTGACAGTGCTAGTGCCACTTTGCCCGAGTTAGTAGCAGATGACACGAAGATCTAGAAGGGAACTCGCCAGGACTACCAGGCAGAGAACCTAGCAACATAGATCAGCACCGGACAGGACAAGATGTTGGGGGCTGGCACCAGGAGGCGGAGGAATCCCACAATGCGGTGAGTTTCCAGTTATGACCACAGCTCGGACGTCACACCACGGCTGCACAACCATATAAATTCACTGCTTCAAACAAAGGAAGTCCATCTCTGTGCACAAAGATGGAAGTTTATTATCCACAGGTACATCAAAATATACAGTGAAATGGATCATGTGTATAACAACCAATGCACTGAGGTTGTGCTGGGGGTGAGAGCCCACAAGTGTCGCCGACATAGTTTTCCTACCGTGCTTGGCAGAACAGTACAGAGCACAACAAGCAACAGAACTGGAGTTCCTCCCTCCCACCCACACACACAGTCCCTTAACCCCAGGACAGGCCTCCAGCTTCCAGAGTACTCGGACTCAGGACTACCTACACCACCTTCTTCCTCAGTGACTCACAAAACTTACACATGACACAAACAAGAAAGCCTTGCACTTGAGGCCATAAATTCATAAGATCTAGGAGCAGAATTACACCATTTGATCTATTGAGTCTGTTCTGCCATTTCACCATGGCTGATCCATTTTCCCCCTCAGCCCCAATCTCCTGCCTTCTACCTGTATCCTTTCATGCCCTGACTAATCAAGAATCTATCAACCTTTGCCTTAAATATACACAAAAACTTGGCCTCCACTGCTGCCTGTGCTAATGAATTCCACAGATTCACCACCTTTTGCGCCTCCAGGATTAGTCAGCAATGTTGATAAAGGCTGCAGGACCTGAGGCTTGTTGGCCAGAAACCCTGATTTGCTGGGCTATTCCAAGTCCCAATGTCTGCATGTCCACTCCAGGCCCGCTGGAGGCCTAAGAACATAGACCGCTTTGGTGTTTGTGCCAGGGTGGGAGAGAGGAACAGGGCTTATTTGGCTGTTGTTGCTTGTTCATCGTTGTATTCTGTGCTGCTCTGATGAACACTGTGGGCATGCTATATCGGTGCGGAATATGTGCTGACACCTGCGGACTGCCCTCGGCATGTTCTTGGACATGATGGTTGTTAGCAGAAAAAGTTCATTTCACTGTATGGCAACATGGACATGTGATAAACGAATCTGGAACCTCGAGTGTCTTAAAATCATAAGCAAGAGATTCTGCAGATGCTCGATATCCAGAGCTAAACACACAAAATGATGGAGGAAATCAGCAGGTCGGGCAGCATCTATAGAGAGAAATAAACCTTGTCATCGACTGTTTATTCTCCTCAATAGGTGCTGCCTGAACTGCTGAGTTCCTCCAGCATTTTGTATGTGTTACTCAGACAACAACATTTAAAAAGCATCTGAACAGGAACATAGATAGGAAACATTTAGAGCAGGGGTTCCCAACTTGGAATAGAGGGATCAAGAGTGGAGAGAGTGAGCAATTTCAAGTTTCTGGGTATCAGTATCTGAGGATCTATCCTGGGCCCAATGTATCGATGTAGCTACAAAGTCACAACAATGGCTATATTTCATTAGGAGTTTGAGGGGATTTGGTACGTCACCAAAGGCACTTGTAAACTCCGACAGATGTACCATGACAGCATTCTAATGGGCTGCATCACCGTCTGGTATGGGGTGGGAGAGCTACAGCACAGGTTAGAAATAAGTTGCAGAGAGTTGTAAATTCACTCAGCTCCATCATGAGCACAGGCCTCCACAGTATCCAGGACATCTTCAAGGAGTGATGCCTCAAAAAGGTGGCTCCATCACCCGCGGTGTGCCTTGTTCTCCTTGCTACCATCAGGGAGGAGGGTACAGGAGCCTGACGGCACACACTCAACAATTCAGGAACAGCTTCTTACCCCCACCATCTGATTTGAGTGTATTGTGCATTGAGCCCATGAACACTACCTCACAACTGTTTAATTTCTATTTTTGCACTATTATTTCACAATGCCTTCCTCTATTATCATGTACTGTTGCCACAAAAACACGAGATTTCACAACCTACGCCAGTGAGATTAAACCAGATTCTGCTTCTCAGTTAATGGTAAGGGTCCATGGCATAAACAGGTTGGGAACCCCTGGTTTAAGAGCGATATGGCTCTAACATAAGGGCATCTTGGACATAATAGGCAAGTTGAGGAAGGTTTCCATATATGACCAACTTCTCTGTGCTCCTTTGCAACTCTACCCGCAGGAATTTTAACATTAGCCTCCAAGGAGGGAGATTTAATCCTAAAGACAGCTGCTCTACCATCACCCTTGTGCCAGTGCCCAATGGTTCAGGAGTGGGAGTTCAACCCTGAGCTTTCTGACTCAGAGGAGAGAACAAGCTCCACAGAGACACATCTGATGCTGGTTACATCACAACATGGTCGACGTTTCTGCGCAATGCTCTCCAGAAACAGATGCCACACCCACCACACACACATAGAATTAAGGGGTTTTGAGGACAGGTGGCCTGAAAGGATGGCCACACCATTGAGCACTGGTACAAGAAAGAAGCATCCATCATCATAGGTTTAAAAAAAAGGATGTAATGTTGAGGCTTTATAAGGCACTGGTGAGGCCTCTCTTGGGAGTATTATGAGCAGTTTTGGGCTGCTTATCTTGGCAAGGATGTGTTGGAGAGGGTTCAAAAGAGGTTCACTAAAATTATTCTGGGATTGAAAGGCTTGTCATATGAGGATTGTTTGATAGCTCTGGCCTGTACTCACTGGAATTCTGAAGAGGGGCAACCTCATTGAAACCCATTGAATGTTGAAAGACCTCGATAGAGTGGATGTGAAGAGGATGTTTCCTATGGGGAAGTCTAAGATCTGAGGACACAGCCTCAGATTAGAGGGACGTCCTTTTAAGTTGGAGATGAGGAGGAATTTCTTAACCAGAAAGTGGTGAATTTATGGAATTTCTTGCCTCGTATGGCTGTGGAGGCCAAGTCATTGGTATATTTACGGCAGAAGTTGATAGGTTCTTGATTAGTCAGGGCATCAAGGGATACAGGGAGAAGGCAAGAGATTGAGGCTGAATCAACCATGATGAAATGGCGAGGCAGATTTGATGGGCCTATATGGTCTTATGTACAGTAGAAGGTATGTTGACTTGTTGTATCACAGCCTGTAGGGAAACACCAATGCCCAGAACGGAGAAGTCTACAGAAAAATTCTAGACCACAGCCAAGTCCAACAGAGGAAACGCCCTCCCCACCACTCCGCAAGAAATATCCATCTTCAAAGACCCCCTCCATCCAAGGCATGCTCACTTCTTGCTGCTCCCATTGTGAAGTTGGTACAGGAGCCTTAGGTCCCACATCATCACCAGGTTCAGGCAGTTATTACCCTTCAGGGTCGTGAACCAGCATGGATAACTTCACTCACCACAACTCTGCACAATTTGTTTTCTTTTGTATATTGGTTGTTTGTCAGTCTTTATGCATTTATTTTCATAAATTCTATTGTATTTCTTTATTTTCCTGTAAATGGCTGCTAGAAAATTAATCTCAAGGTAGCATATGGCAACATATGTATATATCAGTGTATATCTTCTGCACCTAATAAAATGGCCACTGAGTGCATATCCGTAGTCTTCTGCCGCTGTTGCCCACCCACTTCAAGGTCCCATGTGCACACGACTGTTGTAACATAGTTATTTGAGTTACTGCCATCTTCCTGTCAGTTTGAACCAGTCTGATCATTCTCCTCTGACCTCTTACTAACAAGGATAAACAAGAATTAACTTTATTTCTGGTGCTCAACTAGAAAAATTTGAAACCAAAGCAGACCTCTCTCACAAGGAGGGAGCAACACACACAAGATGCTGGTGGAACACAGCAGGCCAGGCAGCATCTATAGGAAGAAGCACAGTCGACGTTTCAGGCCAAGACCCTTCGTCATCTGCAGATTTCCTCATGTTCACAAGGAGAGAGTTCCATTTTGATCCTGAGTTGGACTGTGCCTCTACAGTGGCTAAAGTGATGGGAGCCCTCTCGCTCACTCATTATGCGCTGTGTCATATGACGTTGTTAATCATGGCCTTCCCATGACCCTGATTGTCCTTGACAAATTTTTCTACAGATTGGCCTTCTTCTGGGCAGTGTCTTTAAAAGACGGGTGACCCCAGGCATTATCAACACTCATCAGAGGTTGTCTGCCTAGTGTCAGTGGTCGCATAACCAGGACCTTGTGTTCTGCACCGGCTGCTCATACGACCATCCACCACCTCCTCCCATGGCTTCACATAACCCTGATGGTTCGGGACTAAGCAGCTGCTACCCCAGCCCAAGAAAGCCCTCTGCTGGGAGGGGGGGGGGGGGGGGAATGGGAGTAAAATTTTGTAAATAGGCATCCCAAACTGCTTAGGAACAAATATCCCTTCAGCCATTCACACAATTATCCACTGAATGTTGGAGTAACTCATTAGGTCAGGCAGAACCCAAAGAGGAGAATGAACAGTTTGGACTGAGACCGTCATTGGCACTGAAAAGGAAGGAGGCAAAAGCCAGAATAGAGAGGACCCTTGTCAGTACTGAAGCGACCTTTCTACTTTGGCTTCTTCCCCTCTTCCTTTTCAGTCCCAATAAGAGTCTCAGCCCAAAATGTCAACTGCTTATTCCTCTCCATGAATGCTGCCTGACCCTCTGAGTTTCTCAGCATCTCGTGAGTATAAATTTGGTTAAAGTACAGATATGGAATAAAATGAGCACAAAGTACATAAACATGTATTTACAATGTAAACAGCATTATAAAAGGTGGCTTAAAGTGTTTACAGTGCAGTGACTGAGGTAATATAGAGGGGGATGGGGGTGTTAACTGGAATGATTGATAAGATTAACTGCCTGGGGAAAGAAACTTTTAAGGTTTATTTATTTAGTGATACAGCGCCTTTCAGCCCTTCAAGCTGTGTTGCCCCAGCAACTCGGTCAAAACTGATTCACCCTAACCTAATCACAGGACAATTGACCTAACTGGTACGTCTTTGGACTGTGAGAGAAAACCACAGCACCCGGGAGAAATGCATGCATTCCACAGGGTGGACACAGAGCGACTCCAAACAGGATGATGCTGGAACTGAACTTCAAACTCCAGAAGCTCCGAGCTGTGGCAGCACCGCACTAACTGTGATGCTACCGTATGTGCAGTGCTCAAGATTTTCACTGTCCACAGGATCACTTGAGACAGCATTTTTGAGAGTGTTCCAGAGGTGACTTTCTGATTTCTGAGTGCTGTTAGAAAAAGCACCAGGCAATACTCATTCACCACAAAGGCATGTGGTCACCTTCTTGCTAACAGCCAGGAATTTTTTTTTGTTGCTTTGCTGACTCAAGTTCCCACGTCTGTGACGCAGCTCAGAGTGGAATGGAACTGCTGCCTGGGAAATCCTGAAGCTCCTCAGGACAGCTGATAGGGTTTTGCCGCGACTGTGATGGAAATGCTGCCAATCTGCACACAGTAAGTCTGCACAAGGCATATGATGACAAGACACAGGATCAGAATTAGGCCATTCAGCCCATCAAGTCTGCTCACCACTCCATCATGGATGATTTATTATCTCTCCCAATACCATTCATCTAGCTTCTCCCCTTAACCTGTGACACCCTTACTAATCAACCTCTACTGGTGACTTGGCCTCCACAGGCACAGATTTACTACCTTCTGGTCCTGGACTCCCCCATTGTAGGAAACATCCTCCTCACACCCACTCTACCTAGGCCTCTCAATATTTAGCAGCTTTCAATGAGATACCCCGCATTCTTCCAAACTCCAGCGAGTACAGGCCCAGAGCTCACGTGTTAACCCTTTCATCCTCTGGACCTCCCTCTATGCACTGGGCGATCGTCTTTTTTTTTGAAGGTTCTTTTGGGGTTTCTTTATTATGTATCTGCCTGTAAAGAGACGAATCTCAGGGTTGTATAATGTATCCATACTCTGATAATAAGTGTACTGTGAACTTTGAACCTTGTCCAATGCCAGCAGACCCTTTCTTAGATATGGGGCCCAGAATCTCACCTGGTCCCTCAACACCAGCTCCATAGCAAAGAAAGCCCAGCAGCGTCTCTACTTTTTGCGAAGGCTGAGGAAAGTCCATTTCCCACCCCCCATCCTCATCACATTCTACAGGGGTTGTATTGAGAGCATCCTGAGCAGCTGCATCACTGCCTGGTTAGGAAATTGCACCATCTCAGATCTCAAGACCCTGCAGCGGATAGTGAGGTCAGCTGAGAAGATAATTGGGGTCTCTCTTCCCGCCATCACGGACAATTACACTACACACTGCATCTGCAAAGGAAACAGCATTATGAAGGATCCTACGCATCTCTCATACAAGCTCTTCTCCCTCCTGCCATCTGGGAAAAGGCTCCAAAGTATTCGGGCTCTCACGACCAGACTATATAACAGTTTCTTCCCCCAAGCTATCAGACTCCTCAATACCTGAAGCCTGGACTGACACCTTGCCCTACTGTCCTGTTTATTATTTATTGTAATGCCTGCACTGTTTTTGTGCACTTTATGCAGTCCAGTGTAGTCTAGTATAGCTTGCTGTGTTTTTTTTATTATGTAGTTCAGTCTGGTTTTTTGTACTGTGTCATAAACCATGGTCCTGAAAAAACGTTGTCTCAGTTTTACTATGCACTGTACCAGCAGTTGTGGTCGAAATGACAATAAAAGTTGACTTGACTTGACTTGCCATCCTTACTATCGATTCAACCTGCAGATTCAGGGTATCTTGCAATATGACCCTCAAGACCTTTTGCTGCCCAGCGTTCGCATTGCGTCATTTGGACGAGATGACCTTTATTTGACACTGAAATGTGCCACTTCAGTCAGCGAGCCGCAATTGTCGCCACGCTTCAGGTTCTGATCCCAACTCACACAACTTCCCCTCCCACATTCCAAACTGAAGTTCCCGGAAGAAACCCACGCGGTCATGTAGAGAACACAGTCACGGAACGCTGAGTGGTGATCACTGCTGCTGTAAAAGTGTTGCACTAATCACTCCGCTGCCGTGCCACCCTGTATCATTAGGACCAGAGCTATCTTGTTCTAAATTCAAAAGGTACATTCCTCGGAGGGTTTAGAACTCAAGACTGTGCTCCTCGGCTGTGCCGTCGTGCCATACAAAATGTGCAAGCTCCACAAGGCACCGGAGGTGGGGATCAAGCCAGCGAACCAGGGATGCTGGCGCTGTGAGGCGCCAACTCTGTCACTGTGTTAGGGTTCAGGCAGCTGGAGGAAGCACAGAGGAGGACAGCAGTGGAAGATCTGGTGGAACCTCGAGGTTGTGGAGGCTTGAGAACCCGAGGGGGGGAGGGGAGTACGAAAGTGTGCCCGGATCTAATCCAACTCAGATTAGGATTAGGATTGCTCCCTGTTAATTTAATCCAGACTGGGACCCCCTCTCCCCACCCCACACACACACAGCTACAAGATAGAACACTGAAAAATACAGCAAGTAGGTAAATTATGTCTTCTTTCACTCATGTACAGTCCCATACATCTCCCACTACAGATCCCTCAATGCAAACCACCTCATTCCTCAGGTAGATTTACAACATTCGGGATGCTCCAGAACAAAGGCTCCCCCAAGCAGGCCAGGCAAAAACTTCTGTCAGGTCCCCCTTCCACTCTCCACCAGGACCCCTCCAGCCTCTCACAACTATCACCCCCACCACCTCTATCCCTGACCTATCTCTAACCCTAAACTTCCTCACAAACCCTGAACCACGTCTCCCACTCTTGAGCGCTCTCCCCACCAGGTCCCCTTTCTCTTCCTGCCAGGGCTCTCTCTCCCCACTGTTCATTTCTTGAGTGAACGGGACAAGGCGCCATTCAAAGGGAGGAGCAAGAGAGTCTTAGAGCTCAGGCTCAGACAGAAAAGTTGTCCCAAGGAAACTACCTTCATTGATATGAATGTGGTAACAGAACAATAAATTCCATACAGCTATTCATAAAATGGTAGCCATCAATTCAAACTCTCTGATAAACCTTCATAAACCACCCAGCCGACCATCAGCAATCCTCCCGTATCAACGTTAACCCCTTGCCCGAAAGAACAGGCCAGCAGGCTCAAGGACAGCTTCTATCCTTAAGTTATATAAGACTATTGAACAGCTTCCTAATAAGGTAAAATAATTATTAATCTCACACTGCACTCCCCAACACTGTATTCCATCTGCCACCTCTGCCCATTTTCCTTATTCTGTCTAAATACTTCTGCAGACTCCCCACTTTCTCAACACTACCTACTCCTTCACTAACCTTTGTATCATCCACAAATTTGGCCACAAAGCCATCAACTCACCCAAATCAATGATATATAACGTGAAAAGAAGCAGTCCCAACACAGACCCCTGTGGAACACCACTAGTCACCGGCAGTCAATCCCCAGAGGACAAGCTTTTAATGTTAGAATGGGTGAATTTAATGGGTACACCAGGGTTAAGTTTAGGAACCTCTTGTTTAGCAACCCCATTAACTGCATCTCGTCAAAGGCCTTCTGAAAATCCAAAGCTGTGAGTGGGGAAAAGGCTTAGATAGATCTTGAGAGTAAGTCGAAAGGTCAGTACAACCTCAGCCTGTACGGTGCTACACTGTTCTATGTTCTGTCACAGTGAAAGGCTACGATCTGCAGTATACACTAAAAAGCAGAAAAAGATGGTCTCAAAAATTACCCTTAAGCCAGAGATACTCCACACAAAGGGCTAGCATACGTGAGCTGCAATACACAGTCACCAGGAAACCTAATAAGGAAACTCGAGCAGCCTTTTCATCTGCAGTCTTGCAAGAATGCAGAACTTGCTACGAAAAGGGGAGGTTGTGAAAAGCCAAGATGTACTTAAGAAGAAGGTCAATGAGTAGGAAGCATGGGTCTATCACTGTATAACACCGGGGTACAGTACCGGTATGGGTCTGTCACTGTGTAACACCGGGTACGGTACTGGTGGGGACGGGTCTGTCATTGCATAACACCAGGTTACAGTACCAGTGGGGATAGATCTGTCACTGTATTACACTGGGGTGCGGTACCACTGGGGAGGGTCCGTCACTGTGTAACACCGGGGTACAATACCACTGGGGACGGGTCTATCACTGTATAACACCAGGGTACAGTACCAGTGGGTATGGGTCTGTCACTGTATAACACTGAGATACTGTATCAGCGGGGACGGGTCTGTCACTGTGTAACACTGTGTACAGGTCCGTCACTGTATAACACTGAGGTACTGTACCAGTGGGGACAGGTCTGTCACGGTATAACACCGAGGTACTGTACCAGTGGGGACAGGTCTGTCACTGTATAACACCGAGGTACTGTACCAGTGGGGACAGGTCTGTCACTGTATAACACCGAGGTACTGTACCAGTGGGGACAGGTCTGTCACTGTATAACACCGAGGTACTGTACCAGTGGGGACAGGTCTGTCACTGTATAACACCGGGGTACTGTACCAGTGGGGACAGGTCTGTCACTGTATAACACCGGGGTACTGTACCAGTGGGGACAGGTCTGTCACTGTAAAACACCGGGGTATGGTACCGGTGGGGTCTGGTCTGTCACCGTATAACACCATGATATGGTACTAGTGGGCACTGGTCTGTCCATGTATAAAGCCAATGGGACGGATCTGTCACTGTATGACACCAGGATACGTTCATGGTGGGGATGGGTTTGTCATTCTGTGGTACTGGCAAGGGATATGGCCATCCATTGGAGAATTGGCTGGAACTCAGTGGGGCTGCCATGTATGATTACTTCAAATAAAAAACTGCTCCGTCTGGCACCAAGGCTTCAGCTTACTCCTTATCAGAGGCTGAGGCCATCAGAGTATCGAGAACACCGCGAGAAGTCAACAATCTAACATTGAATTAAGGTCACCAAACAGCTCATTGATAACAAAGTTGATGCATCAGGAGTAAACATAAACAAGTGACTAATGTGCAAAAGACAAACTGTGCAAATAAAACTCCGAGAACATGTTGTAATGAGTCATGCCTCATTGTCCGAATCATTTTACACTCCTATCATCTGACCAATTGCTTACAACAATCACTGAGTGTCACTGGCTGCACAGAAACACAACATTCCTAATGACCGGTCATTGAAACATCCTTAACCAGGTCATTCCCGCTCTGGTTCTTGGTGTTCTTGGCATCATTGGCAAGGCCAACTTTTTGACCCATCCCCCAAATACATCATGAGGTGGGAGAGAACTGTCGCCCTGAACCGACCCTTTGGTGACAGCTTGTGAGACTGACCCAGAAATGGGGTTCCTTTAGGTTGCTATAGCCGGGGAGTTATAGTGTGGATAAGCTCCCACTACCTATTAAATACTCCCAAAGGTGTGTGACTCAAATAGCTTCTGACCACCAAGTACACCTCCTGGCCTTCACACGTGGCTCAGCTACTAAGTCTGATGGAACCAGTTTCACAGACAGGAAAAAAGGCAAAGGTAGGTTACTGCTGCCTTAAAACCAGTCATTTAGGGCAGATGGGGTTCATCAGCTGTGAGAAGGTGGCTCTGATCTCAGACCTCATCTGCCTTCCCCACTTCAGGGTTCAGGAGTAAACCCCAAGGATAAATTCGGAGCTGGAGTCCCTAAGGCAGGCCTACATTGAGTTCAATGCTGACTGGCAACTCCCACAACACCGCTGGTACCAAACTGTTGGGTCTTCGCCTTTCCTTTGGGTTCACCATCTGCATGGAGAAGGCGAGCTTGCTCTTAATTAACACTGTCCTGGCTTACTATCACTTACAGAGTTGGCACCCAACATCCATAGATGACCCCGACGAATGGAGGGCCCCATTAATGGAATTGCAAATCAGGATGTGCACCTTGGAGGAGACTGCTTTTACATGGGATACTCACCTTTTCTAGTTAACAGTACAGGCCCTTCGGCGCATGATGTTATGCCAACTCAACCTACTGTAAGATCAATCTAACCCTTCCCTCCCACATTACTTTCCATTTTTCTATCACTCATCTGCCTATCTAAGAGTCTCTTATACCTGCCGCTACCACTATACCACTCCCCCAGAAGCTTGTTCCACGCACCCACTTACCTGACATCCCCTAGACTATCCTCCAATCACCTTACATTTATGTCCTCTTGTATTAAACATTTCCGTCCTGGGAAAAAGCCTCTAGCTGTCCACTCAATCTCTGCCTCTTACCATCTTATACACCTCTATCAAGTCACCTCTCATCCTCCTTTGCTCCAAAGAGAAAATCCCTATCTGAATTGAACACAGCACTCCAAATGTGGTCGGGTGGGGGGGGTGGGGGGGGGGGGTAAATGGGGTCCAGAATGACTACAACCTACAGTGGGTGCTCGAAAGTTTGTGAACCCTGAAGATTTTTCTCTATTTCTACATATACGATCTAAAGTATGATCAGATCTTCATGCAAGTCCTAGAACTAGATAAAGAAAACCCAATTAAATAAATATCACAAAAACATCATACTTCTTCACTTATTTAAAAACATTACATCTTTGCTTTTATAGTATAGTCCTCTTGACATTAATGCTAACATTGCATTCACGTTCCTCAGCTCGGACTCAACCTGCAAATTAATATTTAAGGAATCCTATACAAGGAATCCCAAGTCACTTTGCACCTCAGTGTTTTGTATTTTCTCTCTATTTAGAAAATAGTCAGCCCTTTCCATTTCTTCTATCAAAGTGCATGACCATACACTTCCCGACATTGTATTCCATCTGCCATTCTGTTCATTCTTCTAATCTAAGTCATTCTGCAGCCTCTCTACTTCCTGAAAACTACCTGCTCTTCCACCTACCTTCATATCACCTGCAAACTTTGCAACAAGGGCATCAATTCCGTCATCTAAATCGTTGATATACAATGTGAAAACAATCAGTCCTAACACAGACCCCCGTGGAACCACTAGTCACCAGCAGCCCACCAGAAAAGACTGCCTTTATTCCCAATCTTCGCCCCCTGGCAATCAGCCACTGCTTTATCCATCCTGTAATACCATGGGTTCGTAGCTTGCCTCACGTGTGGCACCATGTCAAAGGCTTTCTGAAAACCCAAGTATCCAACATCAATCAATTCTCCTTTGTCTATCCTGATTATTATTGCTTCAAAGAATTCCAACAGATTTGTCAGATTTTACTCCCTTGAGTAAAATATGCTGACTACAACCTATTTTATTACATGCCTCCAAGTACCCTGAGCCGTCATTCTAAATAATCAACTCAACATATTCCCAACCACTGAGGTCAGACTAACTGGCCTACAGTTTCTTTCCTTCTGCCTCTCTCCCTTCTTGAAGAGTGGAGTGACATTTGCAATTTTCCAGTCTTCCGGAACCACTTCAGGATCTAGTGATTCTTAAAAGATCATTACTAATGTCTCCACGATCTCTTCAGCCACTTCTTTCAGAACCTTGGGGTGTACACCATCTGATCCAGGTAACTAATGTATCTTCAGGCCTTTCAGTTTCCCAAGAACCTTCTCTCTAATTATGTTAACTTCACACACTTCATTCCCTGACACCTAGAACTTCCACCATACTGCCAGTGTCTTTCACAGTGAAGATTGATGCAAAATACTTATTCAGTTCTTTTGCTATTTTGTTGTCGTCCCCGATTACTACCTCAGGCTGAAATGCCGACTGTACTCTTTTCCATAGATGCTACCTGGCTTGCTATGTCTTCTGGTCTTTTAAGTACCTGAAAACAAGCACAGTTTTAACACCTGGAGGTGCTATAACCATGCAACTAACCTCTGAGTTCCTTGAATCGAATACAAAGTGCTTCCTTGCTGCAAGTGTCAGCTAAGCCATTGGTAAAGTGAAAAAGGGGACACTCCCCATTATAATTACAGTGACGTGGGAGGATAAAATGAGTAAAATGATGGCAGCTGTCACTTTGAAAACAAAGCACGAACAAACACGGGAGAATAGAACAATGGTTATAAACAAAGCCATCCTTGGTGCATTAGCTATGGGGTGCCTGGCTTCACCCTGCCTTCAGTCCCCAAGCCATTCAGCTCCTGTGCTACGTCCTTTCTGGGCTAATACCTTAAGATATAGGAGGAGAGTTAGGCCATTTGGCCCATCAAATCTGCTCTCAGCCCCAATTTCCTCCCCGTATCCCTTCATGCCCTGACTAATCAAGAATCTGTCAATCTCTGCCTTAAATATACCCAATGGCTTGGCCTGTGGCAACGGCTTCCACAGAAAGACCATTTCTGGGCAAAGAAATTCATTCTCATCTCCGTTCTAAATGGGTGTCCCTCAATTCTGAGGCTGGGTCCTCTGGTCTTAAACTCCCCTTCCATAGGAAACATCCTCTTTACATCCACTCTGTCAAGGTCTTTCAACATTTGACATTTCAATCAAACCACTGCTCATTCTTCTGAATTCCAGTGAGTACAGACCAAGACCACAAAACACTCCTCATCTAAGCCTGTCAATCCCAAAACCATTTTCATGAACCTCCTCTGAACTCTCTCCAATATCAGCAATCCTTCCTTATATAAAGGGCCCCAAACTGCTCACAATACTCACCAGTGCCTTGTAAAGCCCCAGAAATAATCATTGCTTTTATATTCCATTCCTCTCGAAATGACACGAGTGATCTGGATTCAATCCTGACCACCCAGGTCCTAATCTCTGATGTCATGGATATGCTCCCCTCCCCCCATCCGTCATGAAGTCACGGAGCGTAGAAACTATCCAAATGGCCTGCGCTGACCAAGAAACTATTCCCATTTAACCGTGTTTGGCCCACATCCCTTTAACCCTTCCCTATTCGTGCATCCCTGTCTTTTCTGTGTTGTTAATACATCTACCTCAGCCACCTCTCCTGTCAAGCACCTTCACTTTATCTGCAACAAGTAAGGTCTCCTGGGGGCTACTCACTTCAATTTGACCTCCCTTTCCAACATGCCATGATGAGCCTCAGAGTAGAAGGATGTCCCCTTAAACAAAGATGAGGATGAATTTCTTTAGCCAGATGGCAAGGTGAGTCTGTGGAATTCACTGCCAAAGACAGCTGTGGAGACCATCTCACTGGGTATATTGAAAGTGGAGGTTGATAGATTTTTGATTAGTGAGGGCATCAAAGGTTAAGGGGAGAAGACAGGAGAATGGGGTTGAGAGGGATAATAAATCAGTCATGATGGAATTGTGCAGCAGACTGGATGGGCCAAATGGCCTGATTCTACTATGTTGCATGGTCTGACGGGCATATTGGGAAGACACTAAAGGGTACCTTACAGATCATAGGCTTATACAACACAGAAACAGGCCCTTCAGCCTATCTGGTCTATGCCAAACATGATGCCCACCTGCCTGCCTCCAGTCTTTATCCCTCTACCATGCATTCCCAATCCTTCTTATGCCATGACTAATACATTAAACAAGGGGTCATTGGACCCTAGGTTGGGAACTCCTGGATTCTAATCCTTTCCTAATCACGTATCTTTTAAATGTTGTTAATGTATCCACCTCAACCATCTTCCTCTGACAGCTTGCCCCATATACAAACAGCTCTCTGGTTTCTTAAGTTCCTTTACTCTCACCCAAAACCTATGTCCTCTTTTGCTTGACTCATTACTTTATACATGTCTACAAGATTATCTTTGTTCTCCTGTACAGAAAGCCCCAGTCTGCTCAATCACCCTCCAGAACTCAGGCATTTGAGTGTTGGTAAGAAATCCATTACTGCACCTGCAAATACAGGTTCAATACCCACCGCCCTCTGTACATTCTCCTTGTGGATTTTTCTCCGGGTGCTCTGGTTTCCTCCCATGGTCCTAAGACGTACAGGTTAGTGAGCTGTGGCCAGAGGCGTGGTGACACTTGCGAGTGCCTCCCAATGTTGGTCATTGACTCAAAATGACACATTTCACTGGACAGTATGCTTTACTGCAGATGTGACAAACAAAGCTATTCTTTACCTTTATAAACACAAGAATTTCTGCAGATGCTGGAAATCTGGACCAACACAGACAAAAAGAAAATGCTGGAGGAACTCAGCAGGTCAGGCAGCGCCTAAGGAAATGAATAAACGGTCAGTTTCAGGTCAAGAGCCTTCTTCAGGACTGGAAAAGAAGGGGAAAAATGCCAGAATAAAAGCGGAGTGGGAAGAGGGGAAAGGAGCCAACTAGAAGATGATAGGTGAAGTTGGTGGGTGGGAAAGGTAAAGGGACAGAGGAGGAATCTGATAGGAGAGCAGAGTGGACCACAGGAAAAAGGGATATCTAAGGGGAGGTAATAGGCAGGTAAGAAGAGGCAAGAGGCTAGAATGCGAAACAGAAGATAGGAGGGGGAGGGAGTTTAGTTTTTAACCAGAAAAATAAATTGATATTCATGCCATCAGGATGGAGGCTCCCCAGACAAAATAATAGGTATTGCTCCTCCACCCGGAGGGTGGTCTCATCTTGGCACAAGAAGAGGCCATGGATTGATGTGCTGGAATGGGAATGGGAACTGGAATCAAAACAGTAAGCCACTGGGAAGCTTGGTCTTTGGCGGGAGGAGCGGAGGTGCCCGACAAAGCAGACCCCAATCTTTATAAATCTACTCTGCACTTGCTCCAGCTTAATGGCAGCATTCCTTCACCAAAGTGACCAAAACCCTTACACAATATTCTAAATGATTTCTATTTACCATACCATGTTGATAATTGCCTACTGAAAGCCCTCCAAAGCTGACACATTCATCTAAAATGTCTACAAATACAGAGAGCCTTTTAATAGCTTTGAACTTCCTGATCACTGCTTAAGATACACACCCGGCCATTTTTTTTGACACACAAGTGGAATATTTTCTGCCAAGTTTGTGGGTTTTTCTAACTCTCTTCTTTCAACAATGATGGAAGGAGACTTTCCCAACTATTTTAACCAGAGGTAGTTAGATACTTGCTAACAAAGGGGCTCAAAGGTTACCAGACAAGTAGACGGAATATGCTGTTAGTGTTGTCAGACTCGATGGGCTGGATGGAGCTGTGCTGCTCCTAATTCATAATCACAGTCAGTGTGTGCGTACATTTTAATTCTATGGTCAGAGCAGTTGCTTTACAGGTTCAATTCCTGCCACCGTCTGTAAGGAGTTTGCATTCTCTCTGTCGGGACTGTGTATTTCCACCAGATGCTCTGCTTTCTTCCCACGTTACAGGTTAGGGTTAGTGAGTTGTGGGCACGCTAGGTTTTCAATGAAGGAAGCGTGGAGACACTTACGGGCTGCCCCCCAGCATCTCCTCAGATTGTGCTGCTCGTTGATGCAAAACGACACATTTCACTGTATACATGTGATAATAAAGCTAACCTAATCTTAAAAAACCCTCCCCCATTCTTTTAGTCCCCACTCTGACCTTTTACCTCTTATCACCTATCTTTCACTTCCCCCTGGGTCCCCTCCTCCTTCCCTCTCTCCCATGGTCCACTCTCCTCTCCTATTAATTTCTTCTTCTCCAGGTCTTTACCTTTCTTACCCACCTGGCTTCACCTATCACCTATCCTCCTTCCCCTCATCCACCATCTCATTCTGGCATCTTCTCCCTTCCTTCCCAGCCCTGAAGAAGGGTCTAGGCCTGAAACGTCAACTGTTTATTCATTTCCACAGATGCTGCCTGAATTGTTGAGTTCCTCCAGCACTTTGTGTGCATTGTATCTCCTGCATCTGCAGGCTTCCTTGTGTTTATAATCTAATCTAATCCTTTATGGTCTAATGTACAGACGTAAAGGAGGTCTGGAGACTCAAAACCACATGGAATGGTGGCTGCTACAGAAGACTCCAATAGCCAAAGTAACCCATTCGTTTCCTCGTATTTCCTTGCAAAGCAGAATGCTTTCAAAGTCAACAAGCAACGTCAGCGCGCTACCACAGAATGGCAAGAATCAACACCCTGGCTGGATTAATAAGAGGCTGGCTGCAAGGCAACTATGACAGAGTGCACACAACATTCATTACTCAACCTCCCACTCAACGTCAGCAAGAGCAAGGAACTGACTGTGGATTTCAGCAAAGGGAAGTAGAGGGGAACACACACTAGTCCTTTGAGTGATAAGCAGTTTTAAGTTGCTGGGTGTCAACATCTCAACACAATCACGCCAGTGGCCATAATTCACGAGGATCTTGAGATGTGGTACGTCACCAAAGAGTCTAGAAATATCTGCAGATATACTGTGGAGAGCATTGCCTACCGTCTAGTATAGGGGTGCCACTGCAAAGGATTAAAAATAAGAACTCCACCATCAGAATCAGGTTTATTATTACAGGCACGTGACATGAAATTTGTTAACTTAAGCAGCAGCAGTTCAATACAACACATAATCTAACAGAGAGAAAAAAAAACAGAAAATAAAAAATAAACAAACAAGTAAAGCAATTACGTATATTGAATAAATTTTAAAAATGTGCAAAAACAGAAATACAGTATATTAAAAAAAAGTAAGGTAGTGCCCGAAGCTTCAATGTCCATTTAGAAATCAGATGGCAGACGGAAGAAGCTGTTTCTGAATCGCTGAGTGTGTGCCTTCAGGCTTCTGTACCTCCTACCTGATGGTAACAGTGAGAAAAGGGCATGCTTTGGGTGCTGGAGGTCCTTAATAATGGATTCTGCCTTTGTGAGATGCTCCCTAAAGATGTCTTTGGTACTTTGTAGGCTAGTGGCCAAGATTTACAACCTTCTGCAGCTTGCCAGAAAGCTCTCTACAGTACAACTGTATTTGTTGACATGCCAAATCTCTTCAGACTCCTAATGTGTCTTGCCTTCTTTATAACTACATCGATATTGTTGGGACCAGGTTAGATCCTCAGAGATCTTGACACCCAGGAACTTGAAACTGCTCCCTCTGAGGATAGGTATGTTTTCCTTCATCTTACACTTCCTGAATTCCACAATCAGTTCCTCATCTTACTGATGTTGAGTGCCAGGCTGTTGCTGCGGCACCATTCCACTAGTTGGCATCTCACTTTTGTAAGCCCTCTCCTGAGATTCCCACCAGCTCTATCAATAGGCAATGCCTCAAAAGAGCAGCTTCCATCATTAGGAACCCCCACCACCTAGGGGTCCTTCTCATTGTTACCATTAGGGAGGTGGTACAGGAGCCTGAAGGCACACACAGCAGTGTAGGAACAGCTTCTTTCGAAACATTAGATTTTTGAATGGACATTAAACCCATGAATTACCTCTCTATTTTGCTCTCTTTTTGCACTACTCGGTTTTTACATGTTTCTTATTGTAATTGACATTAATTTTTATGTTTTGCACTGTACTGCAATAAATTTCATAACACGGTCACTGATACTAAACCTGATTCTGATTCTAATGATGATGCACAATTTAATAAGCACTCAGTGAGATAGGTCAGCAGATTGAGTGGTGTCACAGCAAAAGCCTTGCACTCAATGCCAGCAAGACCAAAGAAATGATTGTGGACTGCAAAAAACATAAAACGAGGAAACACATACTACTCATCATTGAGGGATCAGAAGTGAAAGGGTGAGGCAATTTCAAGTTCTTGGGTGTCAACGTCTCTATCCCGGGTCCAACCTATCTACGCAGTCACAAAGAAGACACAACAGCAGCCGTATTTCATCAAGAGTTTGAGGAGATGTGGTACGTCATCAAAGACACTTGCAGATTTCTACAGATGTACCATGTAGAGCATTTTAACTGACTGCATCACACCAGGACATGCCTCCTTCTTACTGTTACCATCAGAGGGGAGATACAGAAGCCTCAACAATTCAGGAAAAGCTTCTTCCCCTCTGCCGTCAGATTTCTGAATGGACATTGAACCCATGAACAGTACCTCACTACTTTTATTGCACTACTTAATATGTTAATGTATATACACTTACTATAATTCATGTTTATTTCTATTACTATGTATTGCATGGACTACTGCTGCAGAGGCAACTAATTTCACGACATACGGTATACTCGAAATATAAAATTTGATTGATTCTGATTCTCAGGGGAACAAAGGGGCAAGGCTCTCAGCCATGTCTATAACTGTAAATGAAATCCAGAGCAGGCAATTGGAGGGGGAAGAGGGAAAATAGATAAAAAGAGAGAGAAAATGAAAGATGGAGGGGAGCGAGGGAGAGGGGAGGGAGGGATCGGGGAGGGGGAGGGCGAAGGCGAGGGAGAGGGGAGGGAGGGATCGGGAGGGGGAGGGCGAAGGCGAGGGAGAGAGGGAGGGAAAGGGAGAGGGGAAGAGAGAGGGAGAGAGAGAAAGAGAGAGAGAAAGAGAGAGAGAAAGAGAGAGAGAAAGAGAGAGAGAAAGAGAGAGAGAAAGAGAGAGAGAAAGAGAGAGAGAAAGAGAGAGAGAAAGAGAGAGAGAAAGAGAGAGAGAAAGAGAGAGAGAAAGAGAGAGAGAAAGAGAGAGAGAAAGAGAGAGAGAAAGAGAGAGAGAAAGAGAGAGAGAAAGAGAGAGAGAAAGAGAGAGAGAAAGAGAGAGAGAAAGAGGAGAGAGAAAGAGAGAGAGAAAGAGAGAGAGAAAGAGAGAGAGAAAGAGAGAGAAAGAGAGAGAAAGAGAGAGAAAGAGAGAGAAAGAGAGAGAGAGAGAGAGAGAGAGAAGAGAGAGAGAGAGAGAAAGAGAGAGAGAGAAAAGAGAAAGAGAAGAAAAGAGAGAGAGAGAAGAAAGAGAGAGAGAGAAGAAAGAGAGAGAGAGAAGAAAGAGAGAGAGAAGAAAGAGAGAGAGAGAAGAAAGAGACAGAGAGAGAAGAAAGAGACAGAGAGAGAAGAAAGAGACAGAGAGAGAAGAGACAGAGAGAGAGAGAAAGAGAGAGAGAAAGAGAAAGAGAGAGAGAAAGAGAGAGAGAAAGAGAGAGAGAGAGAAAGAGAGAAAGAGAGAGAGAAAGAGAGATAAAGAGAAGAAAGAGAGAGAGAGAAGAAAGAGACAGAGAGAGAGAGAGAGAGAGAGAGAGAGAGAAAGAGAACAAACATTAGAGAATGAACAAAGAAGATGCTAGGAGTGGTGGCGGGGTGGGGGGTTGCTAGAAAGGCCAACAGTGAGCAGGCACCGAGAACAAAGACAAGTTGTTAAGTCGTCTGGAGAAAAGATTGGTGTACAAGGGAGAGGGTATTATTTCACTTCGAGCATTCACTGTTAACAAGCAGGCCTCAGCTTCCTGACAAGAGACTTAATGTCAGCCAGACTGGGCCTGCCACTGCTCTCAGTATACTGTTGTCATGTGAAGGGTGTTGCCCATTCTGGGGGGGGGGGGAGGGGAGGGGCATTTGTACTTTACATTCCTGGTGGCTACCCCCACCCTGCTGCGTGCAGGTGGTAAGGCGGACAAGCCAGGCCTGGGAGCGGTGAGTCAGTGTAAACATGGAATAATAAGCCCCACTGAAGGAGTCTGTCATCCTAACCCACCCCCCCCCCAACTCCCCAGTTGGTACAGGCAAATCCCATTGCCAGGGTGTAGCGTTATACATGCTGGACTTGCCAGGGAGTTGTGAGAATGGATAATGAGGGGTGGGGGAAAGAGGGAGGTGATGAAGGAAAGGAAAGCATTTTATTATAACCATCTCTTCATTAAATTGACACTCAATAAGCAGAGAAACAAACACTGTCGCAGCCATCTTCCCAATTCAAGTTCAACCAGCTAGACTCACCACAATAATGATCTGCAACAGTGTGGTTGGTTCTGAAAACAAAGGGGGATATCTGCTCTCTGATCTAGTGTGTGAGACTGCACTGGGACAGTCAGGGGTGGGGTGAGGCAGTGCTCAGAGCAACGGCTGAGACTGTGGCTTGGGTTACGGAGACAGGGAGTTTGCTCAAGCCAGGCCTGGAGACGAGAGACGAGGCCCCGCCTTGAGTCCCACATGCAGCCCTTGCACTTCCTGTCTCT
Source organism: Hypanus sabinus (assembly GCF_030144855.1). Taxonomy (NCBI): domain Eukaryota; kingdom Metazoa; phylum Chordata; class Chondrichthyes; order Myliobatiformes; family Dasyatidae; genus Hypanus; species Hypanus sabinus. The sequence continues at coordinate 38,129,581 of NC_082729.1, forward strand.
CTCCTTATTCCCCTCATCCTTCGACCTGCAGCACAAGCACTCCCTCCACTCCTCTTCCAGTTTTTTTGCACACCAACCACCCACAGCACTTATCAAAGTACCACGAGGCTGTGTATGTCGGAAGAGATGATTAAATTCAACGTGCAATTATTCTCCCAACCCCATGCAGATGCTTTCCTACCTGGCCTGCAACTTGGTAATAGAGGGGCAAAGGGGGGTGTATTTGGTGAGGGGGGCAGACTGTGCAAAGGTGTATATAACAGGCAAGCGGGCAGATTGCGAGGGTGTGTGTATAACAGGCAAGCGGGCAGACTGTGCGAGGGTGTGTGTGTAACGGGCAAGCGGGCAGACTGTGCGAGGGTGTGTAACGAATGAACAGTCTGATTCTGCAAGGGCATGTGTAACTGGTGAACAGGCAATGTGCCAGAGACTGTGAGATAGAAGGTGGGCGGTCGGCATATGGGTGTGCGTAACAGAAGAGCCATTGCTTTTGAGCCATGCAGTACTTAAAGGACTCAAATGCAATGGCTCTTCCATCCAGGAGCTTCTAGTCCTGGAGCAGACACTCAGAGCGGCTCAACACTTTGCCACATACTGCAGCTTCAGAGCACACTTGGGCAAACTAAAATGGCTGCCGAGACTCCAGGGACCAGGAACATCAACACCTTTTCTTGTCCCCTTTCCTGCAGGGTGCATAAAGCTGTGACAACTCAGGCGTTAATTCAAGCACGTCTCTCCCTTCCATTCTGGCAACCCGCCCATGACTAGGTCATTATAGGGTGCAGACTGTAACCTCATGCCACCACGGGACTCGCCTCTGCATCTCCCTTCTCACCCACACCAGACAGTTTGTATCCACACCAGTTTGTCCATTAAAACAAATACTGAAACCAGATGACACACAAGTTATGTAATTCCTCTGGCAAACTGCTTATTGCCCTTGTACACCTAGTTATAAACTAAAGCCTCCTTACAAAATAGATTAAATTGTCACATTCAAAGTAAATTTATTATCAACGTACATATATGTCACCACATGCAACCCTGACGTTCATTTCCTTACAGGCTTTCACAGTTAATACAAAGAAACACAATAGCATTAATGAAAGGCCATGCACAAGATGGAAAAACAATGACAACAATCTGTGCAAATAAAAAAATAGAAATAATATTAATAATAATAAATAAGCACTAATATCAAAAATATGAGATTAAGAGTATCCGGAGTGAGTCCATAGGTTGTGGTAGCAGTTTCAGAATTAATGTGAGTGAAGTTATTTACTCTAGTTCAGGTGCCTGATGACTGAAGGGCAACTGTTCCCGAACCTGGTGGTGTGGAACCTGAGGCCTCTACACCCCCATGTCCATTGGAACATACAGCAAATGCAGCATTCACTTCAACAACGAACACAGTCTGAGATTTGTGCTGGGGCAGCCAAACATAGCATGTCCACAACTGAGCACGCTTTTGAAACCTGGAATGAGCCCACATGGTCATGGGGAGAACACACAGACTCATTAGACAGATGGGAACTGAACTGCAATCTTCTAATCAACCGCTGGCCATTACGCTACTGTGCCTCCCACAGCAACATCGGATCTAGAAGAAGGCATCATATCAAACATTCAAAGGACAAACTAAATTTATCAGCGAAGGACATACACATCACCATATACTACCTTGAGACTGATTTTCTAGCAGCCATTTACAAGAAATAAATACGATAGAATTTTATGAAAAGCTGTACAAAGGCTGACAAATAACCAACGTATGAAAGACTAACCATGCAAATAAATATAATCCTGAGAACATGAGTTGTAAAGAGTTCTTCTAAGTGAATCTGTAGGTCAAGGAACAAGTTCAGTTTGAGGCAAGTGAAGTAACCTACATATGGTTGAAAGGTGAAAACTGTTCTAAAACCTGGTGGTGTGCGAGCTCCTTCCCAATGGTGGTGAGAAGAGGGCACGTCCTGGGTGGTGTGGGCTTTGCCAGTGACAGATTGTTGTGGATGTGTTTGCTGGACCTTCACCCCCTAGGCTACACAGCCCTTCTTCCCCCTACTACCTCACATCAGTGTTGGCACGTGGCCAACACGTCTTAGTGATCTGAAGGTCGCTAACTCGAGCCTTGGCTGAGGCTGCGCGAGTGTCCTTGAGTAAGGCACTTAACCATACATTGCTCTGTGATGACACCGGTGCCAAGCTGTATGGCCCTAATGCCCTTCCCTTGGACAACATTGGTGGCGTGGAGAGGGGAGACTTGCAGCTTGGGCAACTGCCGGTATTCCATAAAAAACCTTGCATAAAAAATACTTTCCAAGGTGCAAATCCATGGTCTATCGAGACTAACATCTCACATCACCATTGACAGCAACTTAAAATTAACTCTCCCCATCAAAATATCTAATGGAAGAAACAGTGAGGGCAGGTAGGACACCGTACAGGTGGACAGCTGAACTCTGTGACTGACTCTAACAATAATGGGTTGCAGACTCTGAGTGCTAAAGCCTTGGTTAGAGTGTTCACAACAAAGCTGTATGGATCAGACAGAGAGTGGGATCAGAGAAAAACAAATGTTTTATGACTGTACAGGTGGGACAGCTGAACTCTGTTGTGAACACTTCAGACTTGTCTCTGGCACTCAGGGTCTGCAGCCCATTCGAGTCACAGAGCTACACAGGTGAGAGAGAGCGTGAGAGAGAGCGATCAGAGAGGGAGAGGTGGAGGGGTGGGCGAGGGCATGTCAGAAGAATAAATATTTAAAGAGAAATAAGGAGAGGCCAGCATGAAGCCTGATAGAAGATGAAGGAAGCTGAGGAGACCGCCTGCTATAATGCCACATTCTACTTTTTGCATGATGCGTGCTGAGGGTACGATCAGTGCTGGAGACAGGGTATCTCTTCAGCATGTAGCACAAGGAAGGTCTAACTGGGCTATGTGGGCAATTCACATCCAAAAGAGGACACATTATCTACTTGAGCTCAACACAGGAGGGCAACTGAAATCATTCCACTCCTCTCAACACCGAGCTCCCAAGCGGATGATTGGGAGCAAACATCAGAGCTTATTGCCCTGTTGGGAATCAACTGAAATGATTCCACTCCTCTCAACACCGAGCTCCCAAACAGGGGATTAGAGTGAACGTTGGAGCTAATTGCCCGGCTGAGCCGTAAACCAGCTCTGTTTGTTTGATTTTCAGCCACAGTCCAGATCAACTTTAATTAATTAACATTTAACAATCTCGGAGTGAAGACAACATTTACCACTCATATATATATAAAAAAAAATCAAAACTATGATCATCTTTTTTCTCATTCCTAAAGAGTCATAATCTTAAGTCTTAGATTGTAACAAACTCTGGGTAACTTACTTGAAAAGTTTCTCCCTCCACAGATGCTGCCTGATCTACTGAGAGTTCCCAGCACTTGATTTTTTACTTTATATTTCCAGTATCTGCAGTGTTTTATTAACCTGCTTTTAAAACCCCTCTTAATCCTCAGATCTCATCCAGCACTTCTTGACTGAACAAATACCTCCCTTTGCAACTTAGACCAAATGGAGGGGTGACTATGAGAGTGGAGTCTCTATAGTGTGGATGTGGAGGGGCTGCTTCACTTCGGGAAAACTGAACATAGAAGAGTTTTACGCAGTACTTGATGATATGCTGAAGCTTTAACCTACTCGAAGAGCATTCTAACCCTCCCCTCCTATGGTGTCCTCCATTTTGTTTCATCCATTTGCCTATCTGCAAGTCTCTGAAACATACCTAATGTGTCTGTCCTCTCCCACCTTAGGCCCCTACTATTCGCTATGTGGAAAAACTTACCTCTGACATTCCCCCCTATACTTTCCTCCAATCACCTTAAAATTATGCACCCTTGTACTAACCACTTCCACCCTGAGAAAAAGTCTCTGGTTGTCCATTCAATCTATGCCTCTGATCATCTTGTACACCTCTATCAAGTCACTTCTCACCCTCCTTCACTCCAGAGGAAAAAGCCCCAGCTAACTCAATCTTTCCTTATAAAACATGCTCACTAATCCAGACAGCACAATGGTAAATCTCTGCACCCTCCCTAAAGCTTCTACATCCTTCAGAATGGAACACAATACTTCAAGTATGGTCTGACCAGGGTTTTATGCAACATTGAACTCAATCCAGCAACGACCAAAGGCCAACACACCATACACTTTCTTAACCACCCTATCAACTTGCGCGGCAACTCTGAGGGATCTATGGATGGGGATCTGTTCCTCCACACTGCTAAGAATCCTGCCATTAACCCTGTATCTGACATCCAGTTCAACCTTCCAAAGTTTTATGGGTTGAACTTCATCTGCCATTTCTCAGCCCAGCTCTGCATTCTCTCAACATCCCATTGTAAACTATGAGAATCTGAAACTAAGGGTTCCTGTTTAAAATGTGGGTTCATCCATTTAAAACCCTAAGATGCCAGAGCAGAACTAGACCATAAGGCTCATCGAGTCTGCTTTGCCATTCAATCATGGCTGATTTATTATCCCTCTCAACCTCATTCATTTGCCTTCTCCGAGCAACCTTTGATGCCCTGACTGAGACCCAACAATCTCCTCTTCAAATAGACCAAATGACTTGGACTCAACAGCCATCTGTGGCAACGAATTCCCCAAATTCACCACCCACTGGCGAAAGAAACTCCTCATCTCTGTTCCATAGGTACGTCCTTCTATTCTAAGGCAGTCGTCTCTGGACTTAAGACTCCCCCACTACATTCAAATCAAAGTCATTTTCCTCTCTTTTACGGGCTTGCTGTCAGCACGGAAACAGAACCTTCAGGCCAACCGATCCATGAAGACCACAACATCCTCTCTGCTAGTCCCTGTTGCTTGCATTCATCCCATAACCCCCCAAAAATCCCCCCTCCATATACTCATCCAAATGCCTCCTATATGTTCCAACTGCACCTGCCTCATGGCCTGGTGATACATCTCTACCAAAAGAAGTGCAAGGTGCTCCTTCCCTCCACTAGACTGCAGGTCAAGGTTTAACACCTGCTTAAAACCCCTCCATTCAGATCAGGATCACGTGAGCTATGGGAGCAAGCGGTGGATGGTCGTATGAGCAGCTGGTGCAGAGAATCTCTGAAGAGTATTGATCGTGGCTGGGGTCACTTGTCTTGTAAGAAGGTGGCGGCAATGGCAAATCACTTCTACAGAAAAATTTGCCAAGAACTATCATGGCCATGAGACCGTGATATGACACGGCACATAACGATGATGATGCACATGCCTCAACCATTTCCTCTGAAGTTTATTCACCAACTTCTCTTATATCTGGGTCCTCGAGCTTTGAACTCAACAATCCTAGAGAAAATACTATGACTGTCATAGCATTAATCCATACTCCTCATGATTTTATAACCTTCCATGAGGACACAATGCATTCTCCTGTGTTCTGGAGATAACCGTCCACCGTGGCCAAACTCTCGCTCTGCACTAAAGAGAGGATGAGGCAACAGGGTCTGACAAGGGAAGCCAAAGACACCATAAAATCAAAAGAGAGGACATATAATAGAGCAAAGTGGGAAGAGGATTGGGAAGCTTTTAAAAACCAACAGAAGACAACGATATTTCACCTTTTAAAGAGAAAAGGTGAAATATGAAGGCTAAGTTTGCCATTACTATCAAAGAGAGTAGTAGTAGTAGGCCTCCGTTAGTCTTGACAGACCATGGATTTGTGCCTTGTAAAGTTTCCAGGGCGCAAGCCTGGGCAAGGTTTTTTTTTATGGAAGACCGGTAGTTGCCCAAGCTGCAAGTCTCCCCTCTCCACGTCACCGATGTTGTCCAAGGGAAGGGCATTAGGACCCATACAGCTTGGCACCGGTGTCATTGCAGAGCAATGTGTGGTTAAGTGCCTTGTTCAAGGACACACACACAGCCTCAGCTAAGGCTCGAACTAGCAACATTCAGATCACTAGACGAACGTCTTAACCACTTGGCCATGTGCCAACACCAAAGAGAATACCAATATTTAGATATATAAACAGTTAAAGAGAGAATGAATATTAGACCACTGGAAAATAACGCTGAGGAGGTAGTAATGGGGACAAAGAAATGGTGGACAAACTTACTGTATTTTGAATCACCCTTCACTGTGGAAGACACTAACAGTACCCCAGAAATTTGAAAGTGTTGGGGGTAGAAGTGAGTGCAGTTGCTATTATTAAGGAGAAGGTGCTTGGGAAGCTGAAAAGTCTTAAGGTAGGTAAGTCACCTGATCTAGATGGACTACACCTCACGGTTCTGAAAGAGGCAGCTGAAGAGATGATTCAGGAATCACTGGATTCTAGAAGGGTTCCAGAGGACTGAAAAAAAAATGCAAATATCACTCCACTCCCTAAGGGAGGGAGGCAGAAAAAAGGAAATTATAGGCCAGTTAGCCTGACCTGAGTTGTTGGGAGGATGATGGGAGTCGGGGTACTTGAAAGCACACAATAAAGTAGACCAAAGGGTAAATCTTGCCTGACAAATCTGTTAGAATTCTTTGTGGAAATAATAGGCAGGATGAGGCAGTGGATGTTGTTTACTTGGACTTTCAGAAGGCCTTTGACATAGGGTTCTGCACATGAGACTGCTTAATACGAGCCTGTAGTATTACAAGGAAGATAATACCATGGATAGGAGATTGGCTGATTGGCAGGAGGCAAAGAGGCAGAATAAAGGGGGTCTATTCTGAATGGCCACGAGTGGCCAGTGTTGTTCCACAGCAGTTGTTACCGTGACCACTTCTTTTTATATGTCAATGATCTGAATAATGGAACTGATAGTTCTATGGCCGAGTTTGCAAACGACACAAAGACAGAAGAAGGGGCAGGTAGTGCTGAGGAAGCAGGGAGGTTACAGAAGGACTTGGACAAATTGGGGGAATGGGCAAAGAAGTGGCAGATGGAACATAATGTAGGGAAATGCTTTGCTAGAAGGAGTAGACTGTTTTCTGAATGGGAAAAAAATTGAAAAAATCAGCAGTGCAAATGGACTTGGAAGTCCTTGCGCAGGATTCCATAAAGGTTAACTTGCAGGTTGAGTCGGTGGTAATGCAAAACTCGCACCCATTTCAAGAGGACTACAATGTAAGATCGAGGAGGTCACACCGAGGCTTTCTTAAGGCATTGGTCATATCGCGCTGGAGTGTTGTGAACAGTTTTGGGCCCTTTCTCTAAAAAATATGCTGGCATTGGACAGGAGGTCCATGAGAATGATTCTGGGAATAAAGGGGTTAAAATATACAGTGTTTGATGGTTCTAGGCTTACATTTGCTGGCATTTAGACGAATGAAAGGGCATCTCATTGAAAGTTATCGAATATTGAAAGACCTAAATAGAGCGGATGTGATTCCAATAGCAGGTGAGTCTAAGACCAGAGGGCACAGCCTCAAAATAGAGGGTTGTCCATCTCAAATAGAGATGAGGAGGAATTTCTTTAGCCAGAGGGTGGTAAATCTGTGGAATTTATTGCCACAGACAGCTGAGGCCAAGTCATTGCGTATATTAAAAATGGAGGTTGATAGGTTCTTGGTTAGTCAAGGCTTGAAAGGTTACAGGGAGAAAGCAGAATGGGGCTCCAAGGGATAATTTATCAGCCATGATGGAATAGTGCAGTCAATCAACCAAGTGGCCTAATTCAGCTCCCAAGACTTAGTGGAGTGCAGGACCATTTCTCTGTAACATTATGTAACTTCCTACATTATTCCGCATTTTGTTATTGTTTTTCCATTATATTATTTTATTTACTCGGAACTGGCCCTTCCAGCCCAATAAGCTGCACCACCCAGCAACCCACCTACTTAACCCTAACCTAGTCATAGGATAAGTTACAACGACTAATCATCAATGTACTGATATGAAATGGTCTGTATGGATGGCTTGCAAAACAGAGATTGACCCTAACTCACTACATGTGACTATAAAAATACAATAGAAAGGAAAGCTTCTGAAACCCCCCCTCCCCATTTACAAATCCTGATCAAAGTTCTTGGCCTGAAACATTGACTGTTTATTCCTCTCATATGGATTCTTATTCTGGTTTCTACCCCCTTCCTTTCCAGATTTAATGAAGGTTCTTGACCTGAAACATCAATTGTTTATTCTCCTCCATAGACGCTACTTGACCTGCCGAGTTTCTCAAGCATTTTGTGTCTGTAACTCTGGATTTCCAGCATCTGCAGAATATCTTGTGTTACCATTCGCTGTTCCTGGTGAGCTTCCTATGGGGCAAGGAATGTCATTCTGCTCTGGTGCAAATGACAATAAACTGATCAGATCTGATGCATTAGAAGCTGAGATCCCTGGAACCCTGAACCACACAAGCACGTTTCAGAACTGGATGCTCAGTTCAAACTTAAGTTAGGGTTTTTCTCTTTGGAGAAGAGGAGGATGAGAGGTGGCCTGATAGAGGTAATAAGAGACTTAGATCAAGTGGATAGCCAGAGACCTACTCCCAGGCTAATATGAGCAGGCATCATTTTAAGGTGATTGTTCAGAGGCCGATGTGAGAGCACCCATTAGAGGAGGGTGAATCCACAGAAAACACCTGGCCCAGCCCTTACGATCTGTGCTAATCAACTGGCTGGAGTGTTCACTGATATCTTAAAATGCTCGCTTCAGGAGCATGAGGTATCCACCTGCTTCAAGCAAATTTCAATCATACTGGTCTCCCAAGAAGAATGTGATAACCCGTCTCAATGACTATCGTCCAGCAGCACTTGTATGTATTATGAAGAAGTGCTTTGAGAGGCTGGTCATGAAACTTATCAACTCCTGACTGACAAGTGACTAAGATCCCCTCCCATTTACCTACTGTCAAAACAGATCAACAGTACATGCCACTTCCATTGGTTCTTCACTCAAACCTGGAATAACTGGATAGTGAAGATGCATACATCAGGATGATCTTCATTGATTACAGCTTGGCATTCAACAGAATTATCCACTCAAAACTTTTAGTCCTTGGCCTCAGTACCTCCTCGTGCAATTGGATCTTCAAATTCCTCATTTTGTAGACCCCAGTCAGTTCAGATTGGCAACATCTCATCCACAACCCCCATCAGCACAAGGCTGTATGCTTAGCCCCATGCTCTACACGCTTTAGAGTAAAACTCCAATGTCATGTTTAAGTTTGTTGACGGTTGATGTTAGCCAGAGACTTTTTTTCCCCAAGGCAGAAATGGCTAATGTTGTGGGGAGGGGTGTGGAGAATAATTTTAAGATGATTGGAGGAATGTACAAGAGGGATGTCAGAGTTAAGACCTTTACACAGAGAGCAGTGAGTGCATGGAATACCCTGCAAGGGTGGTGGTAGAAACAGATACATTAGAAGACTCTTAGATAGGCACATGGAAGATTAAAAAAACAGAGGGCTATGTATGACAGAAAGGTTAGATTGATCTTAGAATAGGCTAAGAGGTTGGCACAACTTTATGGGCTGAAGGACCTGTACTTTCCGGCAATGTTCTATCTAGTCAAAGGCTCAAGATAACTTGAATGATTCTGGCTTATGGGTGAGATGTGGCACCACTTGTGAGCTGTGGCCAGGCCAATGGGAAACAAAGGAGAACATAAACCAGGAAGCAAATTGCCCAGGATTTACAGCCAGTTGGTGGAGGTCGCCAACCATGCTGAATGGTCACTTCCATCACCCATTCTCCACTCTTCCCCACCACTCCAACAATCAAGCACTGCTATTGGTCAGACCATCAACACGCAGGGTACCAACCTACTCAATAGAATGCTAAATCTGTCCGTGATTTACAGTCCCATGAGACACCATTACCAAGGGTCAACTTTATCAAAGTGTTTAAACCTATGAGAGGTATAGCTCAAAGATGGATAAGTAATTTCCCTAGTGTATGGGAGTCCGAGGCGGTGGGGGGTACAGGTTTAGGGTGTGAGAAGGGAAGATTAAAAAAGGACCTGAGGGGCAACTTTTTCACACAGAAGGTGGTGAGTACATGGAACAAGCTGCCAGAGGAAGTGGTACAACAGCATAATTTAAGACCATAAGATAAAGGATCAGAATTAGGCCATTTGGCCCATTGAGTCTTCTCTGCCATTTTATCATGTCTGAACCATATCCCTCTCAGCCCTGATCTCATGCCTTTTCCCCATAACCTTTCATGCCCCAACTAATCAAGAATCTATCAAACTTAAATATACCCAATGAGTTGGCCTGGTACATGGAGGGATAAGGGCTGAACGTAGGAAACTGGGACTAGATGGGTGAAAATCATAAGATACAGGAGAATTAGTCTATTCAGCCCATCAAGTCTGCTTCGCCATTCAAACTTCTGATTCCCTTCTATCCCTATTCACCTGCCCTCTCTCCATGACCCTAACCCCCTTACCAATCAAGAAACTATCAGCCTTAAATACACCCAATGACTTGCCCTCTGAGGCAACAAATTGCACAGATTCACCACCCTCTGGCTGAAGAAATTCCTCCTTATCTCAGTGCCTCTATTCTAAGAGTATGCTCTCTGGTTCTAGACCAGGCATGGGCAAACTACGGCCTGCGGGCCATATGCGGCCCGTTAAGCTTTTTAATCCGGCCCGCAGAACTTGATGAAATTATATTAATAAACCTTGTTAACGTTTTTTCCCCGCAATTCTGGCGTTTTCCCAATAGACGACGTACTCTATATACATTTGTGGCGACCCATTTCCTGGCACATCCGAACCGGCTCACAATTAGCTAGCATTCCGGCTAAGGAAGATAGCCTGCGGGGATTTGCGAGCACAGAGCTTTGGAGCCTCTGCGCCACGGGGGGCAGGTTGAGGGAGGCTTAAAAGTGAGACTGGGGATTTCAAATAAAGTTTTTTTCTTCGACTGCAGTTACCGACTCCGTGTCGTAATTTTAGCGCTGCATGTAGCACACCGCTACACATTGATCTTTGTTGAGGTGCAGCGTATTACTCCACGTTTGCGCTTTACTCTTTGTTCGGCTCGACCTATTTGTGTGAACAGGCGTTCAGCGTCATGAACATCAACAAAGCCAGCCACAGATCCAAGTTAACTGACCAACACCTCAGATCCATCCTGAGAATCGCCACAACAAAACTAAATCCAGACTTTGATGTGCTGGCTAAAAAGGGAGACCAACAACACTGTTCCCACTGAAATTAAAAATAAGTTTCTTCGTTGTGTTATGTAAAAAATGCATTTGAAAATATTTTTTTCAATAAGCCTTACATGTTACATGTCATTTCTGTTAAGTGATGGACATGAGCAGTGCGCAGGTGCACGTACGTTCTCAAAATAAAAAATGCGCTCCAGATCAAATAACGCGCTCCGCTGTCAGTGTTCTGTCTTTGTGCTGGTCGTTGTTGAGTTTTGGCACAGGGGACAACTGAATAAGAAGGAGCAGGACAAGTAGACCTGCATCTCCTACCGTTTTTGAAATAAAGACAGTCAGGAGGAGAGTGATGATGATAATATCTTGAAGGATAACAGAATTTTCAGTGCTTTAAAATAATAACTGTTATTATTAAAAAAAGCTGTATTTTATTCATTTAATTTTCAGTGTTTTAAAAGTCATTTCAATAAATAGCTAAATACCATGGGACTTCAAAGACAGATATTTTGTTGTAATGCATTTGTTCATTTTCAATTGAAATTATAGCACATGTTTTCTACATATCCCATGATATTTTATTTTCTCTTACGAGTGTATTACCAAAACACTCCGTCCATCTGCTCCTGGTCCAGCCCCCCTGTCAAATTTTAGAACCCTTTGTGGCCCACAAGTCAAAAAGTTTGCCCACCCCTGTTCTAGACTCTCCCACTACTGGAAGCATCCTCTTCACATCCACTGTATCCAGACCATTCAGTGTTCATTATTAGCCTTCAACAATATCGCGCCATCCTGAACTCCATCATGTACAGTGCCTTGGAAAAGTAATCAGACCTCACAACTATTTTCATATTTTACAATCTTATTTTCCAAAATTAAAATACATTGAAGTAGGATTTTTAAGCTAATCTACAAAACACTGTATCAGGTCAAATCAAAGAACAAAATTCCAAAACCAGTTAACAATTTACTAAAAATTATAAACCAAGATTGTGAAGCTGAAGAAGTATTCATTGCCTTTGTAATTACTATGGTAACTTTTTTCAATAGCAGTATATTACCTTACCTACTCACCTAATTTGTTGTTCTAGAAAATTGGAGTATCGCCTGTTTTCAATGAATTCTGTAAGAGCTAACCCTATGGTAGATTTCAACACCAAAGAGCATTCAAGACAAGTCAGGGAAATGATAGAGAAGCACAAATCTGAGGAAGGGTACAAGACCATCACAAAGGTACTGAACGTACCTCAGAGCTCAGTGCAGTCCATTGTGAAAAGGTGGAAAAAATATGAAACCACAACCAGACTGCCTAGGTCAGGCCACCTTTCTAAACTTAGTTGCTGGATATGAATGGCACTTGCAAGAGAGGCTGCTGTGAAGTCAACAATCACTAACCCTGCTGCAGTAGTCCGTGGCTGAAAGTGGAGATGAAGTTCATGGCTCCACAATCACTTAATGCCTTACAGAAAAAAGATGTCAAGAAAGAAGCCCTGGCTGGAAAATAAAGCATTTCTTTGCCCGTAAAGACTGCGCAGAGCTTCACTTAGAAGGTCATGGGGTTGGATGAGACTAAAGTGGATTTTTTTTGGCCTCAACACTAAGCGGTAGGTGTGGCGTAAATCTAATGCTGCAGGTATGCCCAGTAACACCATTCCTACTGTAAGGTATGGTGGAAGTATCATCCTATGGGAGCTACACACACAAAATGCCACAGCAACTCAGCAGACTAGGCAGAAATTGATGTTTTGAGCCAAGACAATCACACTAGGGGATGCTTTTTACTAGCAGGGACTAGAAATCTGGTCAGGATTGATGGGAACACGAATGTTGATAAATACAGAGAGCTCCTAAATAAAAACCTGCTTGCCTCTGCTAGAAAGCTTAGACTAGAAAGGAATTTTGTCAGGACAACAACCCAAAGCACTCTGCCAGAGCAACTATAGAATGGCTTCAAATGAAGAAAATTGATGTCCTTGAGTAACCCAGTCAGAATCCTGACCTTAACTCTGCACTAAAATGTCAAGATTGCTATCCATTGCCACTTCCCAACGAACCTGGCACAGCTTGAACAATTTTGCAAAGAGGAATGGGCAAAGCTACTAGAGACTAATCCAGAAAGATTACTGGCTGTAATAGCTGCGAGAGGCAGTTCAACTAAATACTGAGCAAAGGGGGATGAATACTTTTGAACAGCTGCCATTTCAGGTTTTGATTTCTTTAGTTTTCCATGCTTTACAATTTAAAGTTTTTTGGACTCCCCTGTAAAAAGAAGAGGAGCATATGATTCACAAGTAAAAATTCTCAGTTAAATTGATCAAAGCCCCTGGCTGTAATAGTCATTTATGTGAACACAGGGTTGGGGGCAGAATACTTTTACAAGGCACTGTATACATCACCGTATACAACTCAGTTATTTTTCTTGCAGGCATACTTAAAATACAACAAGAAAATAAATAATAATAAATAACCAATAGAGAACATGAGATGAAGAGTATTTGTAATGAAATGTAAGACACCATTATGAGAATGGTGTTATTAATTCAGAGAGACAGTATAGAAGAGATGCTGACTGGAGTTGGGGGTCTGGTCTGAATAGACCAGGACTTTATTCCCTTTGAGAGGTAAACTGACAGAGGTATAGAAGATCATGAGGCATATAGACAGAGTGAGGGTCTTTTCCCCAGGGAGAGGGTGCTAAAACAGAAGGGCAAAAGTTTCAGATCAGAGGCAAGAGATTTTAAATTACCTCATCAAGCAAACGATGTTGTGTACTGTTTCAGAAATAATAAGGCAACCATGTTTGAAAAACATTTCAATAAGTACATGGATGGAAAGCATTTACAGGGCTAATGGGTCAAACACAGGAAGATAGGACAATCCCACCGAACAACATGGTTGACAGGGCTATGGGTCAAACACAAAAAAATGGGACCATCCCACCGGGCAACACAGTTGAGAGGGCTATGGGTCAAACATAAGATGATAGGACTATCCCACCAAACATCATGGTCAAGACAGATGGACCAAATGCATGGGGACCATCTCACCGGACACCATTCCTACTGTAGAGTATGGCTGAGGTAGCACCATGTTCTGAGGATGCTTTTCAGCAGCAAAGACTGGAAATCTGGTCAGGATTGATGGCTAAATTGCTAAATACAGAGAGACCTTGGATAAAAGCATGCTAGTCTCTGCCAGGAAACTTAAACTGGACAATGACCCAAAACACGCTGCCAGAGCAACCATGGAGCAGCTTCAAATGAAGAACATTGATGTCCTCAAGTGGCATCGGTCAGAATCCTGACCTGAACTCAATCGAACATTTTTGGCAAAACCTCAAGATTGCTGTCCACCATTACTCTCCAACTACCTGGCACAGCTTGAGCAATTCTGCGAGAAAAGGGCAAATCTTGCTCCATCGATCTGTACAAAGCTAATAGAGAATTATACAAAAATACTCCTGGCAGTAATAGCTGTGAGAGGTGGTTCAATGAAGTACTGAGCAAAGGGGGATGACTACTTTGGAACTGCCGACATTTCAGTTTTTGAATTTTAAGTTTTCATGCTTTATAAATTCCTCTGTTTTTTGGGGGCTGACTGTGAATAAAGGAGCATGTGATTCACAAATAAAAATAACCAGGGATTTTGATCCAATTAACTGAGTGTGATACTCATTAATGTGAATAAAGAGTTGTGGGCTGAGTATCTTCACAAGGCACTGCATATGTCACCATATACAATCCTGAGATTGATTTTCTTGCTGACATTCCCAATAAATCCAATAACTATTATAGAATCAATGAACGACTCGTGGAGGGCCTTCTTCCATGCAATATGGCTCTAAAAGAGAACTCTTTCCAAAGTTAAACTCAAGAGAGAGAAGGGTGAGAGGTAAAGACTTATGCTCCCCTCTTCCATCTACAAACCAATGAATATCTAAATATGGGATAAAATTGTTCACTTCAGCTGTAGAAAAGCAATACATTGGCAGAAGACAATTTTAAATGCACTTAAGACAAGGCAGAGTTGCAATACTTTCCAAGTAAGCGCAAAGGCAAATGTGCTACTCCACTGCAGCGAAACGCAGAACACATACGGAACCACGCAAGTCAACAAAATTTGCAAGATAATGTAACTCATCTTTGTCCTCAAGAGGACATGTCCTTACTGTTGCTTTGTGACAGAAAGCCATTCCTAGGTGGCAATGCTGATAGATTCAAATCTCAATTACTGACACATTAGACAGTCTCAATTTGAAAAGTTAACACACAAAAATGCAAAGCAACTCACCACTGGGAACCAAACAGGAATGTTGCAAGAGCTATTTTGAGGAGAGATACCCAACTGGCCCACCAATGGGACATGGGTTGGGTTTTCCACGCTGACCCTCGTGTTAAAGACGGGAAGAAAATCTGTGTGCAGGAAACACACTGCTGGGGAAGAGGCAGAGAAGACATCCAGGAAATGTGATATGGGGAAAAGTGGGGCAGAGAGTCGGTGATCAGGAGTCTCAGTGCGTGGCGGAGAGGCAGCGCACAGAAATTGCAGTGGGGGAAGAGAGAGGCGGTGCGCTGGATTTGCAACGCGGGGCAGAGCAGAGAGACGATGTGCCTGATCTGCAGCATAGGACAGAGAGATGGCATGCAGGAATAGGAGCTCCAGGTGGGGAGACGGTGCACCAGACTTGTAGCAAAGGATGGAGATGTGGCATGCAGGAAATGCAATGAGAGCAGAGAGTGCAAGAATGACAGATAAGAGGCAGTAGTTACAACATGAGCATGTAAGAGGGTGATAATATGCAGGAAGTGCAAATGGATAAAAAATGCAAAACATACAGGAGATGAATTGGTGGGGGTGAGGGAGTAGCAAAGACATGCCAGAAACATAGTAGAGCATTCACAATGTGCCAGAGATGCAAAATGGGACAGAAAAATGCTAGAGCAGTGGGTCAGAAATGTATTGGGGTGAGAAAAGAATGACCCAATGTACAAGGAATGGCACTGCCCAAGGCAGGGGCAGCAGGGACCTCATTACCAGACGCACCATTCCCGATCTCATTCACAGCTTTATCCTTTGAATTCTTATTATTATCGATGCCAGTCATCGATCCCGCAACCACCATTTCAACTCCGCGAGTAACCACTGTGCCACTCAGTCATATTCCAGCCCACCCCACACCGCTACATGGGGTGTAGCAGCAGTGTGTTTGGGGGAGGGGGGAAAGGATGGGGAGAGGGACAGAAGATTTTTATTTTGCCCCCCCCTTATACCCTATTATTTCCCCCCCTCCACCCTCTCACTGGGGGAAGAGGATTGGATTTCATAGGAACTCCTCTCTCACTGGGGGGGGGGGGGAAGGATTAAATTCTGGAGGGACACTCTCTCACTAATTTTCCAGGTGCTATTCCCCAAATTTACCCTCTGCATCCTAGTATCAGAATCTAGGCCCTTGGTGTTAACATAGAACATTGCTGCACCACAGACCATTCAGTCCAAATTATTGTGCTAACCCCTTAACCTACTCTAAGATCATTCTAACCCTTCCCTCTTATATAGCCCTCCAGTTTTCTATCATCCATTTATAAGTTCCTTAAATGTCCCTAATAAATGTCCTCTGCTACTACCACTGGCAGTGTGTTCCACTCTCCCATCAATCATTGTGCTAGAAACTTACCTCTGATGAACCCCCCACCATATTTTCCTCCAATCACCGAAATACTATGCTCTCTCGTATTAACCTTGGGAAAAAGTCTCTGACTGTTCAACTGATCTATTATCTTAGACCATAAGACTATAAAACCATAAGGTACAGGAGCAGAATTAGGCCATTTGGCCCATCGAGTCTGCTCTAACATTTCATTATGGCTGATCCATTTTTCCTCTCAGCCCCAATCTCCTGCCTTCTCTCTGTATCCCTTCATACCCTGACCAATCAATAATCTATCAACCTCTGCCTTAAATACATCCAATGACTTGGCCTCCACAGCTGCCTGTGGCAATGAATTCCACAGATTCACTATCCTCCAGCTAAAGAAAGTCCTCATCTCCATTCTGAGACTGTGTCCTTTGGCCTTAGACTCCCCCATCATAGGAAACATCCTCTCCACATCCACCCAATCAAAGCCTTTCAACATTCAACAGGTTTCAATAAGGTCACTCCACACTCTTCTGAATTCCAGTGAATACAGGCCCAAAGCCATCAAATGGTCTTCATATGACAAGCAGTGTCATCCTGGAATCACTTATGTGAACAACAACACATACAAAATGCTGGTAGAATACAGCAGGCTAGGCAGCATCTATAGAAGTACTGTCCATGTTTCGGGCCGAGACCCTTCGTCAGGACCAACCGAAAGGAAAGATAGTAAGAGATTTGAAAGTAGTGGGGGGAGGGGGAAACGCATCGACAGTACTTCTCCTATAGATGCTACCTGGCCTGCTGTGTTCTACCAGCATTTTGTGTGTGTTGTTGTTTGAATTTCCAGCATCTGCAGATTTCCTCGTGTTTGCACTTATGTGAATCTCCTTTGAACCCACTCCAGCTTCAGCAAACCCTTCCTTAGATAAGGAGCCCAAAACTGCTCAAATACACTGAGTGAGCCCTCATCAATGCTTTAGAAAACATGAACATTACATTCTTGTTGTTATATTCTAGTCCTTTCAAAATGAATGCTCACATCGCATCTGCCTTCCTCACCAGACTCAACCTGCAAATTAACCTTCAGGGAATCTTGTAAAAGGACTCCCAAATCCCTTTGCTTCTCAGATTTTTGTATTCCCTCTTAGAAAATATTCAACCCTTTCATTTCTTCTAATAAAGTGTGCGATGATACACTGCCCAGCACTGTATTCCATCTGCAACTTTTCCCGTTCTCTGAATCTGTCCACCTGTAGCCTCACTATTTCCTCAAATGCCCCTCAAATCTTCATATCATCTCAACTCACTTTTTATTGTCATTTTGACCATAACTGCTGGTACAGTACACAGTAAAAACGAGACAATGTTTTTCAGGACCATGGTGCTACATGAAACAGTAGAAAAACTAGATTGAACTACGTAAAAACACAGAAAAAAAAAGTACACTAGACTACAGACCTACCCAGGACTGCATAAAGTGCACAAAACAGTGCAGGCATTACAATAAATAATAAACAAGGCAATAGGCACAGTAAGTTGGTGTCAGTCCAGGCTCTGGGCAGCAAAGCCATCAACTCTATTACCCAAATCATTGACATAGAACATAAAAACAATCAGTCCCAATACAGACCGCTGTGGAACACCAGTAGTCACCATTAGCCAACCAGAAAAGGCTCCCTTTATTCCCACCCTTTGCCTCGTGCCAACCAACCACTGCTTTATCCATGCTACAATCTTTCCTATAATACCACGGGCTCATTGCTTGCTTAGCAGCCTCACGTGTGGCACCTTGTCAAAGGCCTTCTGAAAACCCAAGAACACAACATCCACAGATTCTCCTTTGTCTATCCTGCTTGTTACTTCTTCAAAGAATTCCAACAGATTTGTCAGGCAAGATTTTCCTTTGACGAAACCATGTTGACTACGGCCTATTTTATCATGTGCCTCCAAGTACCCTCAAACCACATCCTTAACAATCGACTCCAACATCTTCCCAACCTCTGAGTTCAGGCTAACTGGCCTATGATTTCCTTTCTTCTGCCTCTCTCCCTTCTTGAAGAGTGGAGGACATCTTGTACACCTCTTTCAACTCATCCTCCTCACTCTCGGTCCCAGTGCACCAGTTTATTTCCAATTGAAGGTCCAGAATATTCTCCTCCCCTCTATCTGCCAGTCCTGCTTCTCTGCCCCAAGTATCCTCATATTGGCTCTTGTCTGTAACCAAGCCGTGGTTACACAGTCTCTCTGATATTATTCGCACTCACAGCCTGCGTTCTCACGTCCTTTCTGCCCACCCCCTCCCCATACCAGGATGGGAATAGGTTTAATAAGTTGTGAAATTTGTTGCTTCAACCACCTCCGGCCCTCTCTCACTGGAATATTACCCACACCCCAGTCCCAACATTGCCAGCCCTAAGCAATGCCTGAATCGCATCCTTTCCACGCTGGTGGGAACAATTCTCAACTATAGTATCACTGAACTATAAATAATAGTGAATTCCCCATTTTCAATACCAGTCTCAAACCTCTCCATCTACCTCTTTCACCCTTGCTCTCACTCCTTGTTGCCCCTCAAACATCACACCCCATTCCCCTCTCGTACCTTACCAACGCCGTTGCTAATAAGATCATGGACCATAAGACAAGCTGTCTGTGAGCCTGGCAGTACATGCTCTCAAGTGTTAGTATGTTCTGCACAGTGGGAGAGGGGAGAAGAGGGAATATCTGAGGTGGAAAGGGTCATGAGTTGTGTTGGCTGCTTTCCCAAGGCAGAGGGAAGTGTAGATGAGTCCATAGAGGGAAGGCTGGTTTGTAGGAGCCTGGGCTGTGTCCAGAACTTAGGCAGCACACTATTACCACACCAGTGATCCACATTCAAGTCATAAAACATGGGAGCAGAATTAGCTATTTGGTCCTGAGAGTTTGCTCTGCCATTCCATCATTGCTGATTTAATATCTCTCTGAACCCCATTCTTCCAGTATCTCTCCATGACTTGACCAATCAAAAACCTATCAACCCCCGCTTTAAATATACTCAATGACTTACTTGGCCTCTAAAGCCGTCTGTGGCAATGAATTCCACAGATTCACCACCCTCTGGATAAAGAAATTCCTCCTCATCTCTGTTCTGGAGGGGCATCCTGCTATTCTGAGGCTGTGCTTTCCAATGCTCAACTCCCCAAAATAGGAAACATCCTTTCCACATCCACCCTACCCACAATCTATCCTAGTACAACCCGTGCTCAGCAGGGTTGGCTGGATCTTCAGATCATACAGTTCTCTCTGCTTCGTGTTTTGAGGGTTCCCACCCTCCCTGTCCAAAGTTTCTCTCCTGAGCTCACCTTGGTGCCCCCTAATCCACTGCTCCCTGCCCTTTGCCTCATCTCAGCAGGACAGAACAGACACTTCTGTGCTGGGACTGAGTGTTTTAGCTCCCAACACCACTCTGATAGACAAGAAAACAGCAGGAGCAGACACCCAATGTGATTTTGGCCAAGCTGACTGTGGTCCATCTGCTATTCTGTAGCAGATCCCCACTGAATCAGGTTTAAAATCACAGGCATATGTCATCAAAATGTATTGATTTGAAGCAGTACATAATAATAAAACTATAAATATATGTTAAAAGAGAAATTAAATAGATAATGCAAAATAGTAGTATTTTGGGTGACAGGGAGGCAATACATCTCTACTAAACGAGGTATAAGGTGCTCCTCCCCTCCAAGAGCCTGCAGGTCACCCTTGGGAAATGTGTAAGGTGTCGCACCTGCTTAACCCTTCCTCCTCCCCCTCCACACCTGATCAGGGTCATAGAAAGCCACATGAGCAGATGGTTGTATGGACAGCTGGTACACATCAAGTCCTGGTTATGCCACCGATGCCAGGCAGACAATCTCCGGAGTATTGATAACAGCTGGGGTCACCTGTCTTGTAAAGACACTGGCCTAGGAGGAGGAAATGGCAAACCACTTCTGTAGAATGATTTGCCAAGAACAATCATGGTCATGGATGGACCACGATCCCCACGTCATATGACATGGCATGTGACAAACGAATGAGTGAGACAAAAGATCAAAAAATGAAAAAAATAATGAGGTAGTGTCCACAGGTTCATTCTCCATTCAGTAACAGGAAGAAGAGATGTTTATTACCAATTTTTCTATATCCCCTGATTGATCCAGTCTTCAAAATTCCTTAGAGTAGCATACTTGGAGATTCATCTCTCTCTGTGAGAAGTCCCACCTCAGTTATAAATGACTGCGTCCTAATCTTGTAACTAGTCTCCCACCTCCACTGCAGGACAAGCTCAACCCGGAAAAGTGTGAAGAGATTCACTTTGGAGGGTTGTATTTGAAGGCAGAGCACAGGGTTAATGGCAGGATTCTTAGCAGTGTGGAGGAATTGAGGGATCCTGGGGTCCAAGCCCATAGAACCCGCAAAGTTGCCGTGCAAGTTGACACATGGTTCAGAAGACATACAGTACGTTGGCCTTCACTGGTCAATGGAATTGAGTTTATCTATTGTGATTTAGCACAGAACGGGCCCTTCTGGACCTTCAAGCCACGCCGTCCAGGAACCCATGACAACACTAGCCTAATCAGGGGACAATTTACAATGACCAATTAACCTACCAACTGGTACGTCTTTAGACTGTGGGAGAAAGCCAGAGCACCCGGAGGAAAGCATGCAGTCACAGGGAAAACATACAAATGCCTTAATGACAACAGTGGGAATTGAACCTGGGTCGCCAATAGACCGAACTTGGGAGCACTGTGTTCAGTTTTGGTCGCCTCATTACAGGAAGGACATGGAAGCTTTAGAATAGGCACAGAGGATATTTATCATGATGCTGCATGGATTGGACAGCATGTTTTAGGTTGAGCAATCTCGGGACTTTCTCTCTGGAGCAAAGACAGATGATTTGATAGAGATGTTCAAGATGATGAGAGTGGGACTTCTCAAAGGATGATGAATGTCCAATTTTGCTACCCTACGGAGATGTGAAGACTGAATCACAAACGGAGAATATAAACATCTTCCCATTTCTGAATGGACAATGAACCGATGGACGTGACCTCAATATTTTCTTCATTTTTTGCTATCTTTTTCCATTCGCTAGTTCATTACGTGCTGCGTTGTATGACATGGGCCATCATGGTCCACCTATGACCATGACTGTTCTTTGCAAGTTATTCTACAGAAGTGTTTTGCCATTTCCTTCTTCTGGGTAGTGTTTTCATAAGATGAGGGAACCCAGCATCAATACTCCAGAGATTGTCTGCCCAGCATCAGTAGTCGCATAAGCAGGACTTACGAACAGCCAGAGACATTTTCCCAGGGCGCAAATGGCTAACGGAAGGGGTCATAATTTTAGGAGGATTGAAGGAAAGTATGGGGGAAAAGTATTGGAGAGAAGCATGTCAGAGGTAACATTTTTAAGGTGACTGGTGGGTATTTGGAATGATATTGTAAGAATACAATTTTCTAATATCAATATTTTTAAGATAATTAAAAAATCTTACAGAGGTGGTGAGTGCATGGAATATGCTGTCAGTGGTAGAGGTAGACACATCTGAGGCACTTAAGAAATTATTACGTAGGCACTATGATGATGTAAGCGAAGGCTGACTTGATCTTAGAGCAGGTTAAAAGGTCGGCACCATATCGTGGGCTGAATGGCCTGCTTGGTGATGTAATGTTAGATGTTCTTATGGAAACATCTTGATGTCTAACCCTATAATCAGTATGGTCTCTGTATGAACATGCCTCACTCCTTCAGTATCACTGAGCATTATGTCCCCGCAGTCTACATTTGCCCTCCACTACTCTCAATATGTACCCCCACCCATTCTTGAGCGTGATACCCCAGCACCACCCTCTGAACATTTACAACTAGTACCACCACCACCGTTCATTCTTTGCTTGTACACCACCTCGCCCTCTTGCACTAGATTTTTGCCGAGCCAGTCGAATCTGGGCTATGGGAATGCCCACATCATTCTCCCAGTTAAAAAAAAACAAGCCTGTGTCATTTCCTCTGTCTCTACGTCACAACGCCCACATCACTGTGCAACTTGGTAATAACCCCATTTGATCCCGGTTTCCGTGTGCTTGCATTGGGAAGTCATCCCAATCCCGAAATCTCCACAGTACCAAGCACACAGCCCATCTGCTGATACATCTGATTGCCCACTGCATGTGGGTGTCATCACCCTTCAAACCACCATGGACAGGAATGGGATTAACCCTCTCTCTATCCATGAGCATTAAAGCTATCTATCCAAACCAACACCTCACCCTCCTTTCAGCATAACTTTATGGATATTTCTGCTGCCCAATATAGCCCCACACTACCCCAACATTTTAATCCAGTACCACACCCTCTAGAGCCCTGAACAGTATACCACATCCCAAACTCCTCAATTTTTCCTCCCTTGCTTCAATGGGCTGCCAGATTCTTTGGTTTCCCCCGCCTCAGAAACCTGCCAGATCCCGGCAATCAACCAACCTCTCTATCCCAGCGTGCATCACCCTCTCTCCATCCCTGAGCATCCTAGCGTGGCTTCTGACCTGCCCCCATCCCTCCCAATGATAGCTGGACCTCACAGTTGTCACCCCACTCAGCCCCCGGCTGGATCTTAATGAAGTAGATCCCACATCCACCTCGCTCTCCCTCTCCGTATATCCCTCAACAACCCTCCCCTTCTGTCCTTCAGCGTGCTCATTGGCTTGCTATTGCGAACACCAGGAATGGCCAGGCCTTGGGGATGCTGTCTATCCCACTCATTACTCCCAGTACCATATCTTCTTTACCCAAGTGGTTATTGACTTCTCTATTCCACTGTGATCTGGAGATACCCTCTCCCCTCTGTCCCAGAACATCCTTCCTACCACAGTGAGTATTCCTAGTACCAACATCCCTCTCTATCCCAGTACACACCCCTGGTATCACCCCTTCTCGATCCTCAGAACTACCATCTCTCTCTTCAACTACAATTCCTGGTACCTTCCCCTCTCAATGCTGGTACAACACCCTCTCTCCCCTTCCCCCAACTCCTCCTTACTCCCTCCCAGCAATTCGAGGAGTCAAAACCACCAAGCACAATCCGCAGTTCCTCCCCTTCTCTATCCCAGTACACACTCACAGTACCACCACCTCTCTATCCAAGAAAACACTCCTGATACCACAGTCTTCCCAGAACACACTCCAAGTACCAACACCTCTCCATTCTAGTGCCACTTGCTGGAACACAAACCTTGTATCACCCCCTTCCGTATTCCAGGACACATTTCCGTTACCACCCCCTCTCCCTCCCTCTCAGAACACACAGGCTGTACCACCCCCCTCTCTATTCCAGAGCACACTCCCAGTACCAGCCCCATCTCTATTTCAGAACACACTACTGGTAA
This sequence comes from Hypanus sabinus, assembly GCF_030144855.1. Taxonomy (NCBI): domain Eukaryota; kingdom Metazoa; phylum Chordata; class Chondrichthyes; order Myliobatiformes; family Dasyatidae; genus Hypanus; species Hypanus sabinus. Next base: position 38,153,733 of record NC_082729.1, read on the forward strand.
CACTCCCTCTCCATCCTAGAACACACCACCGGTACCACCCCTTCTCTAGTCCGGAACACATTCCCGATACGAACCCCTCCCTATCCCAGAACACAATCCCTGTACCATCCTTCTCCATTTCAGAATGGATTCCTGACACCACCTTTACCTATTCTACAACGCACTCCTGGCACCACTACCCCTCCATCCTGGAACACAATCCTTGTAACACCCCCTCTCCATTTCAGAATGGATTCCCGATACCACCCTTATCTATTCCACAACACACTCCTGGCACCACACTACTTCCGTGCCAGAACACACTCCATCCAGGTAGCACCACCTCTCCATTTCAGAGCTGATTCCTGACACCACCCTTATCTATTCCACAACACACTCCAGGTACCACTACCCCTCCATCCCGGAACACAATCCTTGTAACACCCCCTCTCCATTTCAGAATGGATTCCCGATACCACCCTTATCTATTCCACAACGCACTCCTGGCACCACACTACTTCCGTGCCAGAACACACTCCATCCAGGTAGCACCACCTCTCCATCCCGGAACACACCTCCAGTGCCACCGCCCCTCCCCCATTGCTCCCCACTTGACTCACCAGGGGCGGCCTGATCTTGCAGATGCCGCTGCGCTCGGCCACCGGCCGGATCTTGGCGATGTAGCCGAGCGGGTCGGCGAACTCCTCCCAGCTCGGCTCGAACACCGGGCACTCGGGCGGCGCCACGAACTCCTCGAACTCCGACATCTGGCGACCCCGTGGGGTGGGGGGGGTCCACGCGAGGGGGAGGGGAGCTTACGTCACGGGCGCGGGTACGCGCACAGTGGGGTGGGTAGGAGGGAGGGGGTCACTCCGGGGTCATCAGCCGCCGCTCCGGCCGCGGCATCCGTCGGAGTCCGCCCCCTCCCCCGCACGTCGTTCGCTCGGCCGGTAAGGCGGGGCCCCTTCCTCACCTCCGGTTCCGTTGGCGGTGGGTTTGACTCCCGGGGTTGCGGGGGACGAGGGCGAGGAGAAGTCGGGAGGGAGGAGGAGAGAGAGAGGGGTTAACTCTACCGACTGCCACCCGCCGGATCCCGGCTCGGGGCTTCGTTCGGGCTCAGCGGCCGATGGCGGCCGCTCCGCGTCTGCTCACACTCGCAATCCCTCCGCCCGTCCCAGTCGGTCGGCCGGCACGCAAGCGTGCGTCAGCCGCCTCCGCCGACGCCAAAGAGTGCCCGTTTGGGACCTCCTCTTTCTGGAATTACGTATGAAAACCACAAAAAAGTTGCCTGGATGACTTAACTGTTCAATTTTAATATTTTCCGATTTGCATTTGTAATACAATATACGTAGTATGTAAAGATCTACGTTTTCCAATTCAAAGTCAAAGTAAGTTTGTGATTAAACTACATACATGTCGCCATAGAGTACTTGAGATTCATTTTCTTGCATGGATTTTCATTATAACAAAGAAATTCAACAGAATTTATGAAAAACTATACATCATAATCAAAGACTGTCAAACAACCAATGTGCAAATAAATGAGCTACACTGAATGTATGTGTTGTAGAGTCCTTGAGAGTGAGTCTGTAGGTTGTGTAATCAGTTCAGTTTTGGAGTGAGTGAAGTTCTTCACTTTTAGGTTTAGGAGCCTGATGGTTGAGGGATAATAACTGTTCCTGAACCTGGTGGTGTAGGACCTCCTGCCCGATGGAGACCACGGCCTGATCAGTGGGGTCCTTCATGACAGATGCTGCTTTCTTGTGCAGCACTCCTTGTGGATGTACTCGGAGGTGGGCAGGGCTTTGACCTGATGGGCTGGGCCGTGTCCAACACTTTCTCCAGGCGTTGGTGTTTCCATAACAGGCCGTGATGCAACCAGTGAGGATACTCACTCCATTGTGCATCAAGAGAAGTTTGCGTGATGGCGTGCCAGATCTACGCAAACCTCTAAGAATGTGGGTGCGCTGTCGTGCCTTCTTTTCGATTCCATACCAGGCTGTGACGCATCCAGTCAACGTGCTCTCCAGCACACATCGATAGAAGTTCATCAAAGTTGACTGGCTGCATCTCAGCCTGGGTTTTGGCTGTGCTATATGCATGTGGTTACAGGTGGAATGGACTCAATGAATCATTTTGGAAAAATCATAAATATTGTGCATTACAAGTTGCATCTCCATGTGGTGTGGGAGCAGTCAAGCGTCAGACCAGAAGTCCCCACAGAAGTCTGTGAGAACAACCAAGAGGATCATAAGTGTCTCCCTACCATCCATGGGGGACGATTATCAAGAGCACTGCCTACACAAGGCCCTTAGATCCCACCCACTCACCCAGTGTCCTCTTTGACTTTCCACCATCAGGAAGGAGACTCCAATGCATAAAAACACAAATGGCCAGGCTGGGAAACAGTTTCCTCCCTCCAGGCTGTTAGGATTCTGAACTCACACCCCATTGGTTTCTAAGTATCACTGATCAATCTGTTCCATACCTTACAACATTTAATATCAGCAACACACACAAAATGCTGGTGGAACACAGCAGGCCAGGCAGCATCGATAAGGAGAAGCACTGGCAATGTTTCAAGCTGAGACCCTTTGTCAGGACTAACTGAAAGGAAAGATAGTAATAGATTTGAAAGTAGGAAGGGGAGGGGAAATCCAAAATGATAGGAGAAGATCGGAGGGGGTGGGGTGAAGCTGAGAGCTGGAAAGGTGATTGGCTAAAGGGCTACAGAGCTGGAGCCGTATCCAGACATGGAGACCGAAAGATCAAGAAAGGGGAGGGAGGTGTTGGAAATAGCTTGTTGACTTCATTAACTTTGCCTCCAACTTTCACCCTGCCCTCAAATTTACCTGGTCCATTTCCGACACCTCCCTCCCCTTTCTAGATCTTTCTGTTTCCATCTCTGGAGACGGCTTATCTACTGATATCTACTATAAGCCTACAGACTCTCACAGCTACCTGGACTATTCCTCTTCCCACCCTGTCTCTTGCAAAAATGCCATCCCCTTCTCACAATTCCTCCGTCACTCCACATCTGCTCTCAGGATAAGGCTTTTCATTCCAGGATGAAGATGTCTTCCTTTTTTAAACAAAGGGGCTTCCCTTCCTCCACCATCAAATCTGCTCTCAAACGCATCTCTCCCATTTCACACACATCTACCATCACCCCATCCACCTGCCACCCCACTCGGGATAGGGTTCCCCTTGTCCTTACCTACCACTCCACCAGCCTCTGGGTCCAATGTATAATTCTCTGTAACTTCTACCACCTCCAACGGGATCCCACTACCAAACACATCTTTCCCTCCCCCCTCTTTCTGCTTCCCGCAACTCGCTTGTCCATTCGTCTCCCCCCCCATCCCTTCCCACCGATCTCCCTCCTGGCACTTATCCTTGTAAGCGGAATAAGTGCTACACCTGCCCTTACACTTCCTCCCTCACCACCATTCAGGACCCCAGATAGCCCTTCCAGGTGAGGCGACACTTCACCTGTGAGTCGGCTGATGTGGTATACTGCGTCCGGTGCTCCTGGTGTGGCCTTTTATATATTGGTGAGACCCCACGCAGACTGGGAGACCGTTTCACTGAACACCTATGCTCTGTCCACCAGAGAAAGCAGGATCTCCCAGTGGCTACACATTTTAATTCCACATCCCATTCCCATTCTGATACGTCTATCCATGGTCTCCTCTATTGTCAAGATGAAGCCACACTCAGGTTGGAGGAACAACACCTTATATTCCGTCTGGGTAGCCTCCAACCTGATGGCATGAACATTGATTTCTCTAACTTCCGTTAATGCCCCTCCTCCCCTTCTTACCCCATTCCTGATTTATTTACTTCTCCCCCCCTCCTTTTTTACGCTCTCTGCCCATCATTCTTTGCCTGTTCTTCATCTCCCTCTGGTGCTCCCCTCCCCACTTCTTTCTCCCTTGGCCTCCCGTCCCATGATCCTTTCCCTTCTCCAGCTCTGTATCCCTTTTGCGAATTACCTCCCCAGTTCTTAGCTTCACCCCACCCTCTCCTGTCTTCTCCTATCATTTCGGATTTCCCTCCTCCACTTTCAAATCTCTTACTATCTTTTCTTTCAGTTAGTCCCGACGAAGGGTTTCGGCCTGAAATGTCGACAGTGCTTCTCCCTATAGATGCTGCCTGGCCTGCTGTGTTCCACCAGCATTTTGTGTGCGTTGCTTGAATTTCTAGCATCTGCAGATTTCCTTGTGTTAACATTTAATATTAATGCACTTTAGTTTGTTATTTATGTCAGATTCTTCTGTAGATTTTATCCTTGCCTTCATTAGTTATTGTGCATCATGTGTACTACTGGGCTTTACACCCTGGTTCGGAAAAATGTTATCGTGTTTCTATATACATGATATGAGTATATACATATATATGTAGTTAAATGACAATGAACTTGACTTAACATTTCTCATGTATTTTGGAATTGTCTCCCCCGGAGACTGTGCCTCTAGATCCTTGGATGTATTTAAAGTGAAGACATTTCATGGCCAATAGTGCCTCTACTTCCTTATGAGTTTGCAAAGATTTGGCATGACATCCAAAACTTTGACAAACTTCTATAGATGTGTGGTGGAGAGTATATTGACTGGCTGCAGCTATGGAAACACCACTGCCCTTGAACGGAAAATCCTACAAAGAGTAGTGGATACGGCCCAGTCCATCACAGGTTAAGCCCTCCCCACCATTGAGCAAATTTACACAAAGTGCTGTCGTAGGAAAGCAGAATCCTTCGTCAGGGACCCCCACTGCCCATGCTCTCCTCTCACTGCTGTCATCAGAAAGAAGGTACAGGAGCCTCAGGTACTTACACCACCAGGTTCGGGAACAGTTACTAACTCTTAACCATCAGGCTGTTGAACCAGAGGGCATAATTTCACTCAACTTCACTTGCCCCATTGCTGAACTATTTCCACAACTAATGGACTAATTTTCAAGGATTCTCCATCTTCTGAAATCAATATTTATTGCTTATTTATGCTTTACCTATTTCCACAGTCTTTTGCAGACTGGTTGTCTGCCCTGTTGGTGTGGTCTGTCATTGATTCGGATATATTTATGAGATTTATTGAGTATGCCCGCAAGAAAATGAATCTCCGGATTGCATAGAGTGACATATTTGTATTGTAATAATAAATTTAGTTTGAGCTTTGAACTTGATTGCTTATTCTCCTCCCTGGATGCTCTCTGACTTGCTGAGTTCCTCCAGCATTTTATGCCTATTACTCAAGATTTCCAGCGTCTGCAGCACCTCTTGTATTTGTAACAGATAACTTTTGAAAGACTGGGGAACTGACACAGAGGCAGAGCTGAGGTCTGGGGCAGATTGGCCTGTGGTGAGGCAGGGGCCCCTCAAGGGGCCCAGTCCTGCTCCTGCTTCCTTACGTTTAGGAGCAGGGAAGGTTGGGAAAGTTTCAAGCTGAGACCCTTCAGCAGGACTGGAGAGAAAAAGTTGAGCAGATTTAAAAGGTGGGGGGGAGGGAGGAGAAACACAGGGGATAGGTGAAACTAGGAGGGCAAGGGGTGAAGTAAAGAGCTGGGAAGTTAGTGAAAGAGATACAGGGCTGGAGAAGGGGGAGTCTGATAGGTGAGGACAGAAGGCTGTGGAAGAAAGAAAAGGGGGAGGAGCATCAGAGAGGTGATGGGCAGGCAAGGAGACAAGGTGAGAGGGAAAAGGGGATGGGGAATGATGAAAGATGGTGGGGGGCATTATAAGAAGTTTGAGAAATCAGTGTTCGTGCCACCAGGTTGGAGGCTACCCAGATAGAATATACAGTAAGATCTTGTTCCTCCAACCTGATTGTAGCCTCATCGCAACAGTAGAAGAGGCCATGGATTGACATATTGGAATGGGAATAGGAAATGGAATTAAAATAGGTGGCCTCTAGGAGATCGGTGAAGCAGTCTCCCAATCTACATTGGATCTCACTGATATACCGGAGGCCACACTTGGAGCATCAGACACTGTATATGACCCCAACAGACTCACAGGTGAAGTGACGCCTCACCTGGAAGGACTGCTTGGGGCCCTGAATGCCATCATGGAACCCTTTCAAAGAAAACATCAAATATCCAACGCATGGAAAAAAGACCAACTCACGCAAACAGTTAAAAGCAAGTGAATAACACACCGAATACCTACTGTCCACTTTACTGCTGGCGTTTAAGGCAACAATGAAGGCCCTCCATCTCTGGCAGTATTCAGGACTTCCTACGTTGTGTCAGTAGCTCAGTTTCCACGACTGTCGGTCATGCAAGTCCAAGGTAGGGTCTCGGGAATACCCTCTCACTCAGATGTAAAAGGATTCTTCATTGCTGTCCCTATAATAATTTGTTTTTACCAGTCAGGGTTGAGCTAAACCCCTGAACCTGGACTGATGGACCACTCTTGGCTTGGCCTGTTTGGCATGGATACCCTACCAAGAGCCAAAGCATAAAGCCCTGACTCCAGTCAACGTAGCTCTCTGGGCCATTGAGGTATGCAAGCCTCCAGACCCTACAACAAGGCTGTGGTCCTCTTGGAAGAACACACAGAATATTATGTACACAACGCTGGAAGAACTCAGCAGGTCAGTCGGTATCCTTGAGAAAAGAGTAGCCAACGTTTCGGGCCGAGACCCTTCATCAGGAATGGTTTTCCACCTGGCACCTCTAGGCCCTACACCCTCCCCTATTTCTATTACTGGGCTTCGGCCCTCTCTTCCCCCCTATTCCCGATGAAGGGTCTTGGCCTGAAACGTTGGCTACTCTTTTCTCACGGATGCTGCCTGACTTGCTGAGTTCTTCCAGCGTTGTGTACGTATTCTTTGATCCACAGCATCTGCAGTTGTATTTTTTTGTACACAGAATATTAAGCATCTAAATATTGAACGTTCTATCTGTATCAAGTTTAGTTCAGTTTTGGTTTGCATGGTGTCCATAAGACCACAAAAACCATAAGATCCAGGAGCAGGAGTAGGCCATTTGGCCCATCGAGTCTGCTCCGCCATTCAATCATGGGGCTGATCCCCTTCATCCAGTCATCCCCACTCCCCTGCTTTCACCCCACACTCTTTGATGCCCTGGCTAATCAAGAACCTGTAGCAATGTGCTACACACAGCGCTGAAATAACGACACGCAGTCGGTAAGTCGTTTCGAGACTAGTTTATTCAAACTTCGCGGCGCTGGCATTTAAATCCCTAGCGCCCGCCCTTTCCGGGCAGAAATGACGTCAGAGGTGCATTACCTGAGTCTCCCCCCGCACGCTGGCTATTTGTGAGCTGGTTCGCCTGCGCAGAAAGTGGGTCGCCACATAACCTGCCCCCCCCCCCCCAGAACCAGCGATACACCCTCCAATGTCCACAGTCTGGATCAGCCTCTGTTTGGGAGGTCTGCCTCTGCGCCGCGGTGCCTGAACCTCGACCGGCTGCGCCAAGTCCACGTGGGCCGGTTTGAGTCGGTCCACTGTGAAAACCTCCTCTCTCCCCCAACGTCCAGCACGTACGTGGACCAGTTGTTCCTGATCACCTTGAACGGCCCCTCGTATGGCCGCTGTAGCGGTGCCCGGTGTCCGCCCCTTCGTACAAACACAAACTTACAGTTCTGCAAGTCCTTGGGTACATGGGTCAGGGTCCGTCCGTGCTGTGAAGTGGGTATGGGGGCCAGGTTGCCGAACCTTTTGCGTAGTCTGTCCAGGACTGCTGTGGGTTCTTCCTCTTGCCCCCTTGGGGCTGGTATGAACTCTTCCTGGGACGGCCAGGGGCGCACTGTACACCAACTCGGCCGGCGAAGCGTGCAGATCCTCTTTGGGCGCTGTACGAATTCCAAGCAGGACCCAGGGAAGCTCGTCCACCCAGTTAGGCCCTTTGAGGCGGCCCTGAGAGCCGACTTCAAGTGACGGTGGAAACGCTCCACCTGTCCGTTCGTCTGTGGGTGGTAGGCAGTAGTGTGGTGTAGCTGCGTTCCCAACAGGCTGGCCACAGCCGACCACAGGCTGGAGGTGAACTGGGCGCCTCTGTCGGAGGTAATGTGGGCCGGTACACCAAAGCGGGACACCCAGGTTGCGATCAGTGCTCAGGCGCAGGAATCGACAGATGTGTCGGTGAGCGGGACCACCTCTGGCCACCTCATGAACCGGTCTACCATCGTTAGGAGGTACCGCGCCCCTCGGGACACTGGTAGGGGGCCCACGATATCCACATGAATGTGGTCGAACCTCCGGCGGGTGGGTTCGAACTGCTGCGTCGGGGCTTTAGTGTGCCGCTGCACCGTGGCTGTTTGGCACTGCGTGCACTTTCTGGCCCATTCACTGACCTGCTTGCGAAGTCTGTGCCACACGAACTTGCTGGAGACCAGCCGGACGGTTGTCCTGATAGATGGGTGCGCCAAACCGTGTATGGAGTCGAAAAGTCGCCGCCTCCAGGCTGCCGGGATGATGGGGCGAGGTTGGCCTGTAGCCATGTCGCACAGGAGGGTCCTCTCACCTGGGCCTACGAGAAAGTTCTGCAGCTGCAAACCCGAGACTGCGGTCCTGGAGCTGGGCATCTCGTCGTCTGCCTGCTGCGCCTCCGCCAGTGCTGCATAGTCTACCCCCAGGGACAGGGCCCGGACAGCTGGTCTGGAGAGTGCATTCGCCATGACGTTGTCCTTTCCCGAGACATGCTGGATGTCCGTCGTGTACTCGGAGATGTAGGACAGATGTTGCTGCTGGCGAGCTGACCAGGGATCGGACACCTTCGTGAACGCGAAGGTCAACGGTTTGTGGTCGGTGAACGCGGTGAATGGCCTGCCTTCTAAGAAGTACCTGAAATGCCGGATTGTCAGCTACAGTGCCAACAGCTCCTAGCCGAAAGCACTGTACTTGAGTTCGGGTGGTCGTAGGTGCTTGCTGAAGAACGTCAAGGGGTTGCCAGTGCCCCTCGATGAGCTGCTCTAGCACTCCACCGACTGCCGTGTCGGATGTGTCCACCATGAGGGCGGTTGGAACGTCCGTTCTTTTTTTTTGGCCATTGATATCTTTATTTTTGTTTCTGATGTGTACAAATCAACATGGGAAGTAATGCAATGAGTTTCTTTCCATATATTCTATGAGACCTTTGAGATTAGGGAGTTAAGCAGAACATGTTGCAACGTGCACCAGCATCGCGGCATCCGCCAAAGCAGCCGTGGCCTCCTCGCCCCAAGTAATGTCCTTGCCTTTACCCGACATCAGGGTGTACAAAGGGCGCATGGTACGGGCTGCTGAGGGGAGGAAACGATGGTAGAAGTTCACCATACCAACGAACACCTGCAGGCCTTTGATTGTGGTGGGTCGGGGGAAATGGCGGATCGCGTCTACCTTAGCGGCAGAGGTGTTGGCCCGTCTTTGGTAATCCTGTGGCCCAGGAAGTTGATGGTGTCGAGACCGAACTGGCATTTGGCTGGGTTGATCGTGAGGCTGAAATCACTCAGGCAGGAGTAGAGTTGACGGAGGTGGGACAGATGCTCCTGACGACAACTGCCGGCTATAAGGATGCCGTCCCAATAGGTGAACGCAAAGTCCAGGGCGCATCCATTAGCCGATGGAACGTCTGTGCGGCATTCTTCAGGCCGAACGGCATTCGGAGGAACTCAAACAGGCCGAACGGGGTGATGAGTGCTGTTTTGGGGATGTCTTCAGGGTGCATCGGGATTTGATGGTATCCCAGGATGAGGTCCACTTTGGAAAAGATTCGTGCCCCATGCAGGTTTGCTGCAAAGACCTGTATGTGCGACACGGGGTAGCGGTCTGGAGTTGTAGCCTCGTTCAGTCTGAAGTAGTCGCCGCATGGTCTCCAACCCCCAGCTGCTTTGGGCACAATGTGCAGGGGGGAGGCCCATGGGTTGTCAGACCTCCGTACGATCCCCAGTTCCTCCATCCTTCTGAACTCCTCCTTCGCCAAGCGGAGATTTTCCGGGGGGAGCCTTCGTGCGCGGGTGTGGAAGGGTGACCCCTGGGTCGGAATATGGTACTGTACCCCGTCTGGGCATGGCTGCTACGAACTGCAGTGCCAGAATCGATGGAAAGTCCGCCAGGATTCTGGTGAATTCGTTGTCTGACAACGTGATGAAATCCAGGTGTGGGGCTGGCAACTTGGTTTCACCCAGGGAGAACGTCTGGAAAATCTCGGCATGTACCAGTCTTTTCCCTTGCAAGTTGACCAGCAGGCTGTGAGCTCGCAAGAAGTCTGCCCCCAGGAGTGATTGGTCCACGGCGGCCAGAGTGGAGTCCCACGTGAACCGGCTGGTGCCGAACTACAGCTGCACTGTGCGGGTGCTATAGGTCCGTATCATGCTGCCATTTGCGGCCCTCAGGGTGGGTCCTGGCTTCCTGTTGCGGGTGTCGTACCCCGTCGGGGGCAAGACGCTGATTTCCGCTCCAGTGTCGACCAAGAAGCGGCACCCTGACTGTTTGTCCCAGACGTACAAGAGGCTGTCCTGGTGGCCAGCCGCCATAGTCATTAGCGGCTGCTGGCCCTGGCCCTTGCAGGGCGGGTGACAACGGCTGGCTTTTGTGCCCCACCGCTGGTGGTAGAAACACCACTGTTCACTGGCCTCCTCACTCCTGCCTCTGTGTTGTGTGCGCCCCCCTACCAGACCTGGTCTGGCCCGCTGTTGGGCATGTGGCCTGTTAATCTGACCGACGGACGCCACGCTCTCCCTCTTGGCTTTCCACAGCACGTCTGCCCGGGCCACCACCTTCCAGGGGTCGCTGAAATCTGCATCAGCCAGCAGAAGATGTATGTCCTTTGGCAGTTGCTCTAGGAACGCTTGCTCGAACATGAGGCAGGGCTTGTGTCTGTCAGCCAGGGCCAGCATCTCGTTCATCAATGCTGATGGCAGTCTGTCTCCCAAACCGTCCAGGTGAAACCAGGGCCAGGGCCAGCTGCCGCTAATGACTATGGTGGCAGGCCACCAGGACAGCCTCTTGTACGCCTGGGACAAACGCCGCTTCTTGGTCGACACCGGAGCGACCCGTGAGACCCCCGTGAGAGGCCAAAGGTCCCAATGAACAGCGCTTTGAATGCTTCATATTTGCCTTCTTCCGGGGGCGACTGTCTCCTGGTCAAGGGCGCTCACCACGTGGTAGTAACGCGTGGAATCAGAGGATATCTGCCGAATCTGGAACTGGGCTTCTGCTTGGCTAAAGCACACGCGTGGTCGCAGCGTCCAGAAAGTCGGCAGTTTTAGCGAAACTGCGTGAACAGATGAAGAGTCGGTCATCTTCGGTCCAAATCCCGTTTGGATCGTCGGGGTCACCAATGTAGCGATGTGCTACACACAGTCGGTAAGTCGCTTCGAGACTAGTTTATTCAAACTTGGCGGCGCTGGTATTTAAATCCCTAGCTCCCGCCCTCTCCGGGCGGAAATGACATCAGAGGTGCATTACCAAAGTATCTGCTGGCTATTTGTGAGCCGGTTCGCCTGCGCAGAAAGTGGGTCGCCCCAAGACGCGTGTTAGGAGACCCCGGGGTCACAGCAATGGGGATAAGTGGTGTGGTGAACTATGTGCCTGTCTGGACACGCCCCCTGCTGAATGCTCCTGTGGCTCCTCCCACAGGCCCCTGTATAAAGGCGATCTGAGGCCTGACGCTCGGCCTCAGTCTCCAGGACATAGTATGATGGACACTCACTCCTGGTTCCTTCTTCCAGTCAATAAAAGCCGATATCTCGCCTTACGTCTCAGTGTGAGTTATTGATGGTGCATCAAGTGGGTCGCCACAAACCTATCTATCTCTGCCTTAAATGCACTCGGTGGACATTTGGACACTGTGGACATTTTTGACATTGTGGTCATCGTGAACATGGTGGACATGCTGTGTACACCCTGGACATTGTGGACACTGTAGACATGCCTGGACATTGTGGACACTGTGGACATTGTGGATACTGTGGACATTGTGGACACTGTGGATACTGTGGACATGCTGTGGACACTATGGAAGTGCTGTGAACACCGTGGCCATGCAATGGACACGAGGAAACAATGGAGAATGGACATGTTATGCACTCTGTGGTAATGCTCTGGACATTGTGAACATTATCTATACAGTATGGGCATGCACTGGAAATTGTGGACATGCTCAATGTTGATCTCGTGTAAAATCAAAATTGTGGACATTGTAGAAATGTTGTGGACACTGTGGACATTGTTGACTCTCTGGACAAGGTGGACATTGTGGACAATGTGGACACCGGACATTATGGATACTGTGGAAACTGTGGACATTGTGAACATTGTGGACATGCTGTGGATATTATGGACATTGTGGATAATGTGGACACTGTGGAAATTGTGGGCATTGTGGGAATTGTGGACACGCTGTTGACACTGTGGATACTGTGGAAATGCTGTGGACATGCTGTGGACTTTCTGGACATTGTGGATACTGTGGAGAATGTGGGCATTGTGGACACTGTGGACATTGTTGACACTATAGATACTGTGGAAACTGTGGACAATGTGGTCAATGTGGACATTATTGATACAGTCGAAATTGCGGTCATTGTGAACATCGTGGACATTCTGTGGACATTGTGGATAATGTGGACACAGGGCATTGTGGTCATTGTGGACATTCTGTGGACATTGTAGACACTGTGGCCATTATGGACATTGTGGTCACTGTGGAAACTGTGGACATTGTGGGTATTGTGGATGCTGTGGAGATTGTGGACATGCTGTTGACACTGAGGTTATTGTGGACATTGTGGACATGCTGTGGACATTTCGGAGATTGTGAACATTTTGGACATTGTGGACAGTGTGGACACTGGACATTGTGGACACCATGGACACCGTGGATATTGTGGACATGCTGGGTATTGTGGACGCAGTGGATATTGTGAACAATTTGGACATGCTAAGGACATTGCAGGGATTATGGATATTGTGGACACTGTGCACAATGTGGACATTATGGATATTGTGGATACAATGGACATTGTGAACATGGTGGACATGCTGTAGACATTGTAGACATGCTATAGACATTGTGGACACCGTGGGCAATGTGGATATTGTGGACATGCTGTGGACATTGTTGACTGTGGATATTGTGGACATGATGTGGACATTGTTGACACTGTGGATATTGTGGACATGCTGTGGACATTGTAGACACTGTGGACAATGTGGACATTATGGATACTGTGGAAATTGTGGACATTGTTAATATTGTGGTCATGCTGTGGTCATTGTGGACAACATGGACACTGGACACTGTGTACAATGTGGACATTATGGATACTGTGGACACTGTGGACATTGTGGACAATGTGGTCAATGTGGACATTATTGATACAGTCGAAAATGCAGTCATTGTGAACATCGTGGACATTCTGTGGACATTGTGGATAATGTGGACACAGGGTATTGTGGACATTCTGTGGACATTGTTGACATTGTGGACATTTTGGACATTGTGGACACCGTGGACACTATGGATATTGTGGACATTGTGGACACCATGGATCTTGTGGACATGCTGTGGGCACTGTGGACAATGTGGACACCGTTGACACTGTGGATATTGTGGACATGCTGTGGACATTGTGGACACCGTAGCCACTGTGGATATTGTGGACATTATGGATACTATGGAAGTGGTGGACATTGTTAATATTGTGGTCATGCTGTGGACATTGTGGACATTGTGGACATGGTGGATATTGTGGACACTGTGGACATCGTGGATACTGTGGTCACTGGACATTTTAAACATTGTGGATATTGTGGATACTGTGGACATTGTGTACATTGATGACACTCTGTACACTGTGTACATTGTAGACATTGTTGACACTGTGGACATTTTGGACATTGTGGACATGCTGTGGATATTGTGGACATTGTGGATAATGTGGACACTGTGGACATTATGGATTTTGTGGACATGCTGTGGACGTTGTGGATATTGTGGTCATGCTGTGGACATTGTGGACACTGTGGAAACTGTGGACACTGTGAACATCGTGGGCATGCAGTGGACATTGTGGACATTGTGGATAATGTGGACACCGTGGGCATTGTGGTCATTGTGGACATCCAGTGGACATAGTAGACACTGTAGACAGTGTGGACACTGTGGACATGCTGTGGACATTGTGGACACTGTGGTCACTGGACATTTTAAACATTGTGGATATTGTGGATACTGTGGACATTGTGTACATTGATGACTGTACACTGTGTACATTGTAGACATTGTTGACACTGTGGACATTTTGGACATTGTTGTCACTAGAAATTCTGGACATTGTGGATAATGTGGACACTGTGGACATTTTGGACATTGTGGACATGCTGTGGATATTGTGGACATTGTGGATAATGTGGACACTGTGGACATTATGGATATTGTGGACATGCTGTGGACATTGTAGACACTATGGACAATGTGGACATTATGGATACTGTGGAAACGGTGGACATTGTTAATATTGTGGTCATGCTGTGGACATTGTGAACATTTTGGACACTGTGAACTTTGTGGACATTGTGGACATGCTGTGGAAAATGTGGCCATTGTGGACAACATGGACATTCTGTGGACATTGTGGATAATGTGGTCACTGGGCATTGTGGTCATTGTGGACATGCTGTGGACATTGTTGACATTGTGGACACCGTGGACACCATGGATATTGTGGACATTGTGGACACCGTGGACACCATGGATCTTGTGGACATGGTGGGTATTGTGGACGCTGTGGATATTGTGAACAATTTGGAGATGCTATGGAGATTGGGGGGATTATGGACATTGTGGACACTGTGGACACTGTGCACAATGTGGACATTATGGATACTGTGGATACAGTGGACACCGTGAACAGTGTGGACATGCTGTGGACGTAGTGGACACTTTGGACACTATGGACATTATGGACACAGTGGACATTGTGGACATTGTAGACAGTGTGGACACTGTAGACATTCTGGACATGCTGTGGGCAACGTGGACACTGTGGACATTGTCGAACATGTGGACCCTGTGGACAATGTGGACATTGTGGATACTGTGGAAACTGTGGCCATTGTGGACAATGTGGACACCGTGGACACTGTGGATATTGTGGTCATGCTGTGGACATTGTGGACACTGTGGAAACTGTGGACACTGTGAACATCGTGGGCATACAGTGGACATTGTGGATAATGTGGACACCGTGGGCATTGTGGTCATTGTGGACATGCAGTGGACATAGTAGACACTGTAGACAGTGTGGAGACTGTGGACATTATGGACACAGTGGACATTGTGGACATTGTAGACAGTGTGGACACTGTAGACATTCTGGACATGCTGTGGGCAACGTGGACACTGTGGACATTGTCGAACATGTGGACCCTGTGGACAATGAGGACATTGTGGACACTGTGGAAACTGTGGCCATTGTGGACAATGTGGACACCGTGGACACTGTGGATATTGTGGTCATGCTGTGGACATTGTGGACACTGTGGAAACTGTGGACACTGTGAACATCGTGGGCATGCAGTGGACATTGTGGATAATGTGGACACCGTGGGCATTGTGGTCATTGTGGACATGCAGTGGACATAGTAGACACTGTAGACAGTGTGGACACTGTGGACATGCTGTGGACATTGTGGACATGGTGGATATTGTGGACACTGTGGACATCGTGGACACTGTGGTCACTGGACATTTTAAACATTGTGGATATTGTGGATACTGTGGACATTGTGTACATTGATGACACTCTGTACACTGTGTACATTGTAGACATTGTTGACACTGTGGACATTTTGGACATTGTTGTCACTAGAAATTCTGGACATTGTGGATAATGTGGACACTGTGGACATTATGGATTTTGTGGACATGCTGTGGACATTGTGGATATTGTGGACACTGTAGAAATTCTGGACATTGTGGTCACTGTGGAAACTGTGGACCCTGTGGAGATTGTGGACATGCTGTTGACACTGAGGATATAGTGGACTCTGTAGACATTGTGGACATGCTGTGGACATTGTGGAGATTGTGAACAATTAGGACATTGTGGACACTGGACATTCTGGACACTGTGGACATTGTGGATATGCTGTGCACATTGTGGACACTGTGGACACTGTAGAATGTGGGCATTGTGGACACTGTAGACACTATAGATACTGTGGAAACTGGACATTGTGAACATCGTGGAAATACTGTGCACATCATGGACATTGTGGATAATGTGGACACCTTGGACATTATGGTAATTGTGGTCATTGTGGACAGGCTGTGGACATTGTAGACTGTGGACACTAGACATTCTGGACATGCTGTGGACAATGTGGACACTGTGGACATTGTCGAACATGTGGACCCTGTGGACAATGAGGACATTGTGCACACCGTGGACACTGTGGACACTGTGGACACTGTGGACACTGTGGAAACTGTGGACAATGTGGACATTATCGATACTGTGGATACAGTGGACATTGTGGACATTATGGACACTGGATATTGTGGACATGCTGTGGACATTATGGATAGTGTGGAAACAGTGGACATTGTGAACAGTGTGGTTATGCTGTGGACATTGTGAACATTTTGGACACTGTGGACATTGTGTAGAAAGTGCAGATTGTGGACATGCTGTGGACATTGTGGAGATTGTGGTACCTGTGGACCCTGTGGACAATCTGGACAATGTGGAAATTGTGAACATGCCGTGGTCATTGTGGACATTGTGGACGTGCTGTGGGCATTATGCACATTGTGGACACATAGGACACTGTGAACAAAGTGGACATGATGTGGACACTGTGCAGAGGCTGTGAACTTTGTGTACATTTTGAACAATGTGGAAATTGTGGACATTGTGGACACTGTGGACATGCTGGACAATGAGGAAGCTGTGGACACTGTGTACATGGTGGACACAGAGGACCCTGTGGACAATGTGGAAATTGTGGACATGCTGTGCACATTTTGGACAATGTGGGCATTCTGGACACGGTGGACATTGTGGACAATGTGGACATTATTGATACTGTGGAATCTGTGGACATTGTGAACCTCGTGGACATGCTCTGGAAATTGTGGACATTGTGGATAATGTGGAAACTGTGGGCATTGTGGACATGATGTGGACACTGTGCAGAGGCTGTGAACTTTGTGTACATGTTGGACAATGTGGAAATTGTGGACATTGTGGATAATGTGGAAACTGTGGGCATTGTGGACATGCAGTGGACTTTGTGGAGATTGTGGACACTATGGAAACAGTGGACATTGTGGACACGGTGCAGATTGTGGACATGTAGTGGACACTGTGGACATTGTGGACACTGTGCACATTGTGGAACCTGTGGACCCTGTGGACAATCTGGACAATGGACTTAGTGAACATGCTGTGGTCATTGTTGACATTGAGGACACTGTGGAAATTATGGACATTGTGGAAACTGAGGACCCTGAGGACCATGTGGACATTGTGAACATGCTGTGGTCATTGTGAACATTGTGGACATGCTATGAATTTTGGGGAGATTGTGGACACAGTGGAAATTGTGGACATTGTGCACACTGTGAAAACTGTGGACTCTGTGGGCATTGTGGACATTGTGTACACAGTGTATATTGTGGAGATTGTGGACACTGTGGAGATTGTGGACATTGTGGACATGCTGTGGACTTTCTGCAGATGCTGTGGACTTTCTGGACATTTTGGACAAAGTGAAAATTGTGGACATCGTGGACACTGTGGAAACTGTGGACATGGTGGACACTGAGGACCCTGTGGACAATGTGGATATTGTGGACACTGCGGATATGCTGTGAATGTTGTGGACATTAAGGACACGGTGGAGATTGCGGACATTCTGTGGACACAGTGGACATTGTGGACACTGTGGAGATTGTGGTCATTGTGCATACTGTGGAACCTGTGCATAGTGTGGATATTTGTGGTCATTGTGGACATGCTGTGGAGATTCTGGACATTGTGGTCATTGTGGACATGCTGTGGAGATTCTGGACATTGTGGTCACTGTGGACATTGTGTATACTGTCAAGATTGGTGACATGCTGTGGACAGTGTGGACATTGTGAACATTTTTGACACTGTGGACATTGCATTTATTGTGGACACTGTGGTCATGCTGTGGAAATTGTTGACAATGTGGACATGCTGTGGACTTTGTGGAAACGGTGAAGATCGTGGAAATGCTGTTGACACTGTGGACATTGTGGAAACTGAGGACCCTGAGGACCATATTGACATTGTGAACATCCTGTCATCATTGTGCATACTGTGGACTTTGTGGAGATTGCGTACTCAGTGGATATTGTGGATATTGTGGACACTATGGACATTGTGGACATGCTGTGGACTTTCCGTAGATGCTGTGGACTTTCTGGACATTTTGGACAAAGTGAAAATTGTGGACATTGTGGATACTGTGGACAATGTGGACATTGTGGATATGCTATGGATGTTGTGGACTTTGAGGACATGGTGGAGATTGTGGACATGCTGTGGACACTGTTGACATTGTGGACACTGCGGAACCTGTGGATAGTGTGGACACTGTGGAGATTGTGGACATACTGTGCACATTGTGAAGTTTGTGGATAATGTGGACATTCTGGGCATTGTGGTCATTGCGGACATGCTGTGGACATTCTGGACATTGTGGACACTGTGGACACTGGACATTGAGGCCATTGTGGAAATTGTGGACATTGTGGACACTGTGGAGAATGTGGCGATTGTGGGCATTGTGGACGTTGTGGACATGCTGTGGACATTGTGGATACCTCTGAGACTGTGGATATTTTGGACACTGAACATTGCAGACACGGTGGACATTATGGACACTGTGAGCACTGTGGACACTGTGGATATTGTGGACAATGTGGACACTGTGGACATTGTGAACATAGTGGAGATTGTGGACATTGTGGCCATTGTCGATACTATGGACATGCTATGGACACTGTGTTCATAATGTGGACATTGTGAACATTGTGGACATTATGGACACTGTGGACAATGTGGACATGCTGTGGACATTGTGTAAATTGTTGACACTGTGGACATTTTGGACATTAAGGTCACTATGGACACTGGATATCATGGACATTGTAGCCATGGACATTGTCAATGGACATGCTGTGGATACTATGGAAATGCTGTGAACACCGTGGCCATTCCATGGACACGATGAAGCAATGGAGAATGAATAGGCTATGCACTCTGTGGTAATGCTCTGGACATTGTGAGCATTATCTATACAGTATGGGCATGCACTGGACATTGTGGACACGCTCAATGTCA
Source organism: Hypanus sabinus (assembly GCF_030144855.1). NCBI lineage: Eukaryota > Metazoa > Chordata > Chondrichthyes > Myliobatiformes > Dasyatidae > Hypanus > Hypanus sabinus. Next base: position 38,173,036 of record NC_082729.1, read on the forward strand.
ATCTCGTGTTCAATCAAAATTGTGGACGTGGTGGACACTGTGGAGATAGTGGACATGCTATGGACATTGTGGACACTGTTGAAACTGTGGACATTGTGGACACTGTGGATATTGTGGACGCAGTGGACATTTTGGACTGGAAATTTTGGGGATTGAGGACATTGCGAACATAGTGGACATTGTGGACTGTGTACACTGGATATCATGGACATGGTGGCCATTGTCGATACTATAGACATGCTATTGACACTGTGTTCACTGTGCGGACATTATGGACATGCTGTGCTCACTATGTAAATGCTGCGAACACTGTTGCCATGCAATGGAAACGAGCAAGCAATGGAGAATGGACATGCTATGGAGCCTGTGGTAATGCTCTGGACATTGCGAGCATTATCTATACAGTATGGGCATGCACTGCACATTGTGGACATGCTGTGGACATTATGGCCATTGTGGATACTGTGGACATTGTGAAGATTGTGGACACTGTGGACTTTGTGGACACTGTGGACATGCTGTGGACATTGTGGACTCTGTGGACAAGGTGGACATTGTGGATAATGTGGACACCGTGGACGTTGTGGACACTGTGAATACTGTGGAAATATTGGACATTGTGGACTGTGTACATTGTAGACACTGGACACTGTGGACATTGTGGACATTCTGTGGACACTGAGAACATTGTGGACACTGTGGGCATTGTTGACCATGTGGATACGGTACCCTGTGGACATTGTGACTACTGTGGAGATGGTGGACATTGTGAACATTTGGACACTGTGGACATTGTGGACATTATGAACAGTTTGGACACTGTGGACATTGTGAACATGCTGTGAACATTGTGGACACCATGGACACTGTGGATAATGTGGACATTGTGGACACTGTGGGCATTGTGGATATGCTATGGATGTTGTGGACATTGAGGACATGGTGGAGATTGTGGACATGCTGTGGACCCTGTTGACATTGTGGACACTGCGGAACCTGTGGATAGTGTGGACACTGTGGAGATTGTGGACATACTGTGCACATTGTGAAGTTTGTGGATAATGTGGACATTCTGGGCATTGTGGTCATTGCGGACATGCTGTGGACATTCTGGACATTGTGGACACTGGACATTGAGGCCATTGTGGAAATTGTGGACATGCTGTGGACATTGTGGACACTGTGGGCATTGAGGACATTGTGGAAATTGTGGACCTGCTGTGGACATTGTGGACACTGTGGACATTGTGGACAATCTGGACAATGTGGACTTTGTGAACATGCTGTGGTCGTGGACATTGTGGACACTGTGGACATTTTGAACTGTGGACGTTGTGTATATTGTGGACA